>NC_067249.2:10353030-10656060 GCF_019359855.2 Lolium perenne
CGAAGAGCATTCTCATATTGGATGGTAAAATGCTTCAATGTTGTCTTGGCATTAACATACCCATCAAAGAATGCATGCATACTCTCACTACGTTGTGTAGTGGACATACCCGCCCAAAAGGTATCTTTCACAAATGCTGGAACCCAACGGTGCCGATTTTCATAGAGCCCTTTAAGCCATTCATTATCAGCAATATTATACCTCTCAAGCATACGCATCCAAGAATCTTCAAAATCTTTAATTGTTAACGAATCATAAACTACTTTGCCAATTGCAGTCTTGATATACTCATATTCATCATATCCTCCTAACTTCTCAGGTAGCTTCTTCATTATATGCCACAAGCACCACCTGTATCGAGCATCTGGAAAAACTATTTCCACGGCATTCTGGATAGCTTTTGCTTGATCGGTCACAATAGCTTTTGGTTGACGATTTGACATACATGCCAGCCATGCTTCAAATAACCAAACAAATGTTGGGGTATCTTCATTTGATAATAAAGCACATCCTAGCAACACAGATTGTCCATGATGGTTCACTCCAACAAAACAAGCAAAAGGCATATCATATTTGTTGACCAAGTATGTGGTGTCGAAAGTTATGACGTCATCAAAGGAATCATATACTGCTCTACTTCTTGCATCAGCCCAAAAGACATTCCTAAGTCGGGATTCATCATCAACATCCATGACACTAAAAAAATTTGGATTGTCTGATTGCATTTTCATAAAATAGTTACGAACAGCCTCGGCATCACCACTTCCAAGTTTCAATCTTCTAGTTTTGTCTAGATAATTGCGACATTCTTTCTCACCAAATGTCAAATTCTCATGACCATCCGCTGCCACAACAAGAGAATTGAAATTCTTGTTTACTCGTATTCCAGCCCGGTCATTCAACTCAAGCCTACGCTTAACATTGTAGTCCAGCCTTTTGTTGCATCTAAATAACCGAGATTTATGTGGACTTAGTGTATGATTATGATCCAAAATGACCATCGAAATATGAAAATTTCCTTCCGGACCACGAACAATATTAATTTTAGCTTTACATCCTAACCCAGCTGTTGGCTTTGGCTTCAATATATTTCTTGAGTTGGACTCAGTCTTACCATGACGAGAGCAACAAATTGTGAGGTACTTCAGCTCTCCATTTGCATCTCTGTTTGAGCTTCTTCTCGTCACACCAAACCCTTTTGCTTTAGCGTAATTTTTGTAGTACTCTCGCACATCATTCTCAGTATCAAATGTCATCCCCAATTCCGGATCTGCGAGTAACACATCTGCTTGAGTTGCACTCTGGTCCTCTTCAAGTTCCACGCTGCTTTTCTTCTGATGCTCAATGCCATCGTCATCACTTGAAATAGACATGTCACTTGAATTTTGAACACTACAAGTTTGATCATCCATTCCTACAAATCATAAAGTAAAATTCAGCCCATGATTGATATTACATGACGCACTGTTGACCTATTCATATGGACATCAAACCTGCAGATTTTCAGTTTGGATCGATCTGGATGATGGCAAACCTTCTTGATCAACTCGAGCAGCTTGGCCGTCCGTGAGTCCGGGTACTTGGGTGGATGTCTGTCAAAAACGAGCAGCTCCGCCGGCGGCACGACGACAAGGTCTACCTGCAGTTTAAAGAAAACAGTGAGCTTCCGGTATGTGGCCTTGCGTTGACGACAACATGGAGGCAGGCAGCTCTGTCTTCCCCGATATGAACCAGGTGCCAAACTTACGTTGCAGTTTCCCTTTGTTGCAAGTCCGGTGTCCCGGGAGCAGCTCGGCCGGCGGCACGACGGCGAGGTCTACCTGCAGGTTGATGTTGAGGAAGACGGAGCTCTCCGTACGGGCGTCCGGCCGATCACGACGGAGCTACGGGCGTCCGGCCGATCACGACGGAGCTGCAGTTTCCGATCTCAAAGAAGATCAAAACATACGGAGCAGTTTGAGATTTTGGCTGCAAAATTAGCGGCACATCCTGCCTTTTTTCCGTTCAGCCTCCACGTAGGATTCATGCCTCGTCAGCCTGTAAGTCATCCGTAACCATCCGTATGTTTAGCATTATTGTACTGAGAGTATAGCAGCTTTTCTAGACATACGTATTGCACGGAAGATTCCCTTGGAGTGGGGCCGGACCTGCACAGGGCGCTCAGGCCAGCCCATGGCCCTGTCTGAGCTCCATGTAGAAGAAATATTCGCTCGTTTCCCTCGCTCCCTCCGCCGCCGGCCAAGGCCAAGCCGCTAGCTGTTTCCTTCCATCTCGATTTGCTGCTTCGGTGGCGGGTGAGAGAAGGAGAGTTAGGTCTTCCGGCAACCGCGTTTTAGTGGTGGCAGCGCCGCCGCTCGCCGCATCGAGTAAGTTTCTGGCAGCTCCTACCCCACCTCGGTGGAGCCTTTGCCGGCGGCATCGAGGAGCTCGTCCGGCCCTGGGAACGGCCCTTTTGGTGCCCTCGGGCATGGCTGGCGAGGCGGCAGCGGTGGCCACGCTTTCGGCTTGTGTCCTCGGGCTCGTGCCTCGCTTCGATGGCGCTGGATTCCGTCGCCATTGACGAAATTCTGGAGGCCTGTACAGTAGTCAGTGGGCAGCGACGGCAGTCCGGCCTGTTCCGCTTGGTGTCCGGGGTTGCTTCCGGTAGCCACCTACCTCCCTTTTGGTTTATGGTCTGGGCAAGAGGGGTGGTTAGCTCCGGTGGCTCTTCCCGGCGTGGAGGAAGAGGAGCCGGACCTGGAGAGAGTTCGCTTGCACAGCAACGTCAAGGATCTGATTGCTTTTCTTAATTTTCGTGGAGGTTGTCTGTGCATTTTTCCAAGGGGCTGTTCATGTACTTCTGGAATCTTCTGGTGTGTGCACGTTGGATGTACTCTGTTTTTTAATATTAGTCTCATATGTTCTTCTAGAAAAAAACATTGCTGATTGTAGAGTTCTTCTATTTTTTCTTACAAAGTACATATGACATACACATAAAGTCCTGTGTGTTTCAAAAAAAAAAGTTATGTGCTTATTCATAAATTGCAAAGATTCTCTACATACTGATGTGAAGAGTTCTACTTTTTTGTCTTACAGGGTACATATAACATATCTATAAAGTCCTATGCATTCATAGATGGCAGAGATTTTCAACACTGCGATTGTAGAGTTCTTCCATATTTTTTTTACCAAGTCCGTACACTATCTTCAAAAGGTTCCATGCTTTTATCTCATGAACTCGGGTGTCAAATCATATCAACGGAGTCTGGTCATGGTGGAATCAGCAAACCGAAGCACAGAGCAACCCCAAATCAAGTTAGCTAATTCGCTGTTGATTTTTTTTTTTTTGCTAATTCGCCAAACACATAGCAAATTACCTACAAACTCTGGACCCATCCTAATAGTAGTAGCGACCCAATTATTTAGATCCTGCCAAAAATAAGATGCAACACAAGAAAACCTGTGTGCAGTTGATACGCACCCAAAAAAATTGGTGGCTCTAGTTAAATAAAACACAAACCAGATTCTAAACCCCAAATGTGTGGATGCACGCCGGAAAAACGAAATTTACGGGTCGACAAAAGCCTCCGCGCGCGCCAGCCCGCCCTTGTTGGCCACTCGTGCTGGCCGACCGCGCGCCTGCCCACCCACGATGGCCGCTCGCGCTAGCCGCCCGCGCGCATGCCCCCCTACGATGGCCGCTCGCGCTGGCCACCCACGCGCCCGCCCATGGCCGCTCGCGCGCCGCTCGACCCGGCGCCACCGTTGCTAGTCGCGTGCGCCGCCTGACCCGCCGATCTTGACCACCTCTGCCTCATCTCGGCCGCGATCTGCCAAAATACAACCCAACCGGTGGCTAATTCTGGCGAGCGTGGTTCGATTTTTGCCCATCTCCGATTGGATTATGTAGTAGTTCGCCGGAATTTGGCCGTACTCCGGCGAGTCTACCGGCAAAATGTGTTCGCGCGAGGTGATTTTTTCAATCGACAGGGCATTGACCGTATGCAGATTGGCCTGCAGAATCGACTTCGAAAACCTAATTATGGAGATCGTGGACTTATATGCAGGTTGGCCTGCAAAAAAAATTACAGGTTTAACCGTTTTGCGGTGTCTCATCTGGACAAAAAAAACGTCAAAACCCCCAAACTGACCTGCAAATATCCGGGTTTGACCAATTTGGGAGGTTGCTAGAGATGCTCTGACATGCCTCCCTCTCCCAGCTCAACCGGCTCCAGCGTGTTGAAGAGCTCCGCCTTGAGCCTTTGACCGCCCGCGCCGAACTCTACGCATGTGCAAACCGCAGGTCAGAGGTGTAGCACTCCGGCACCTAGAAGACCCAGCTCCAGCGTATAAAATACATATTTTGTTCGGGTTCTAGATTTACAAGTTTTACAAAGTTTGATAGAAAATATAGAAAGATATATTAAGATCCATGATACCAAAATACATATAATATAAAAATGTATTCTATCATGATTCTAATACAATAAATATTATATTTCAAGTGTCAATATTTAACTAAAAAAATTAATCGAAGTTCACAAAGTTTGACTTTGACAAAACCCGGACCGCAAAGTAATTGTGAACAGAGGGAGTACTGAAGAGCGATGACACGAATCCCCTTGGATGTTGGAAGATTCTATATATAAATTAAATTTGGGAATTCTGGTGTCTGGCAGCTGAAACAATTCACAGTGAAACAAAGAGTAAATGACAATGGAGTGGCCGTTCCTCTCGATTCAGCCCCTGTCTCCCTAGCCACGGCCGTCGTGGCCTGGGAGCAGCAACCGTGGTCACGGCCATCCTAGCCTGGGAGCAGCAACCCTGGTATACAACTGACTTGGTGTTGGTTCGGCCGACGAAAACACGTATTGGGCTTCAAATTTAAGTTTGATGGGGCAATTTTGTTAGCGGTGCTATAGCTCCTCTAGCGGCTGCACGCTTTAGCCATAATTAGCGGCACTTTAGCGGATGTAGTGCCCATAACGGCAGAAACAGGCTTAGCATCGCGAAAGGCTGTTCGAGAAGCTATAGCGTAGCTATAGGCGGCTATTTTTTTTCCTTGGTCCATACAATCCTTACAAAAATCTTCAAATCGTTCACAATGTAATATCATAGAGTCCTTCATGTATCCTCAAATACATGCGGTATTAATTGAGAAGAAGATGTTGGCATGGGGCCCTCAAATAAATAAAACACCCGCATAGTACATTGTTACATTTCATAGGAGATAAGTAAAAACAATTCATAAAAAGTATACATTTGCATCTATTATAGCCGTGTTAATACCTCCGGGTATGATCCAGTCGTCTTATTACACGACTTAGTATAGCCATGAGGTCCTTAACAAAATAACCATATCGTACACCGGGTAACAACATGTAGTCCTTATCAAAATCTTCATAGGGTACACAACGTAATATCATAGAGTACTTCATGTAACCTCATACACTGGCTGTATTAATCGTGAAGATATTTGCATAGTACATTGTTGCATCTGATAGAGGAGACAAGTCAAAACAAAAAATGAATCACCCACACAATACATTGTTGCATCTTGATGCATGTAAAATGTATACATGAATTTTGTACTTTATTGACACATATTCCCACATATTTGCAACATATATGATGTTATACCCATGTTTATATTGATTTATGGGGATTTACCAATGATCCCATAATTATTTTGGTTATAACTCTCCAGAACAGGAAAAACCCTGCTTTGTGTATTTTCCACTTTCAAATTGAGCTAGGATTTCGGTGACTTCAATATTTCACCACGAGAAGCATCTGGAGCACCTAAACCTCACGAGGGAGGACCTGAGGCCCAAATGAGGGGTGGTGGCGCGCCCCAGTAAGGGGGTGCACCATCCACCTCCGTTTCGCCGTTAACCGTCCGATTCGCTTCAATGTTGCGCCAACTGACTTGGTTTGACCTAAAACCCCTATATATGAACCCCTAGGGTTTCCTCGAGGAGGGCGCCGCAGAAACACCAAAATAGAGGTTGCAACACGGAAGAATTGAGGGGGGAACTCCACCAGAGCCGCCGTCGGAGGGATCTCCACCTTCTCCAACGTCTTCCACATCAACACCATGATGAAGGGGGCGTAGTCCACCTCTGGACTATGGGTTTGGGGCAGTAGCTTGATCTATTTCTCTCTCGTTCTTCATAGATCTTAGTATCATATGAGCTGTCCAACATGATTATGGTCAAAATATGAGATGATCGAGAGGATCAATTCTCATGCGGCCCTCGAAAAAAGAAAAAATAATCACCCACACAATACATTGTTGCATCTCATAGAGGTGACAAGTCAACATAGGAACTATCTAAGAATTACACATTTGAATCTCTTTTAGCCATCCTCATACCTTTGGGTGTGATATCGTCATCTTGTTGATTTGACCTTGTATAGTCCATGCGGTCCTTATCAAATCTCCATATTGTTCATAGTGTGTTATCATAGAGTCCTTCATGTACCCCAAAATACAAGCGGCATTACTCGATAAGATATTGGCCTGCCGCTCTCAAAGAATCACCCATATAGTACATTGTTGCATCTCGTAGAGGTGGATAAGTCAAGACAATAACTATTTAAGACTTACCCTATTGAATCTCTTTTAGACCTCCTCATACCTCTGGGTGTGATATCATCATCTTGTCGATTTGACCTATTGATCTGAACTGGATTTGTCAATTTTATCTACAATCCTTATTTCTAAAAAAAATGGCATGAAATGGAATGAAATTGAATATGCAGCTTGCATCTGTTCCATATATAGAACAGTGAGAAAATGACAGAACAAACAAGCCTCAATGTAGTTCACAATCAAGCTTCTATATATAAATTAAATTTGAGAATTCTGGTGTCTGGCAGTTGAAACAGTTCACAGTGGAGCAAAGAGTAAATGACAATGGAGTGGCGTTCCTCTCGATTCAGCCCCTGTCTCCCTAGCCACGGCCGTCGTGGCCTGGGAGCAGCAACCGTGGTATACAACTGGCTTGGTGTTGGTTCGGCCGACGAAAACACGTATTGGGCTTCAAATTCGAGTTTGATGGGGCAATTTTGTTAGCGGTGATATAGCTCCTCTAGCGGCTGCACGCTTTAGCCATAATTAGCGGCACTTTAGCGGATGTAGTGCCCATAACGGCAGAAACATGCTTAGCATCGCGAAAGGCTGTTCGAGAAGCTATAGCGCATCTATAGGCGGCTATTTTTTTTTCCTTGGTCCATATCCTTACAAAAATCTTCAAATCGTTCACAGTGTAATATCATAGAGTCCTTCATGTTTCCTCAAATACATGCGGTATTAATTGAGACGAAGATGTTGGCATGGGGCCCTCAAATAAATAAAACACCCGCATAGTACATTGTTGCATTTCATAGGAGATAAGTAAAAAACAATTCATAAAAATTATACATTTGCATCTATTATAGCCGTGTTAATACCTCCGGGTATGATCCAGTCGTCTTATTACATGACTTAGTATAGCCATGCGGTCCTTAACAAAATAACCATATCGTACACCGGGTAACAACATGTAGTCCTTATCAAAATCTCCATAGCGTACACAACGTAATATCATAGAGTACTTCATGTAACCTTATACACAGGCTATATTAATCGTGAAGATATTTGCATAGTACATTGTTGCATCTGATAGAGGAGACAAGTCAAAAAAAAAAATTCTTAAGAATTGCACGGTTGCATCTGTTTTAGCCTTGCTCATACCTTTAAGTGTGATACCGTTGACTTATGATGTGACCTTGTATATCCATGTGGTCCTTAACGAAATAGCCATATCGTACACCGGGTAATATCATATAGTCCTTGTGTATCCTCTATGCATTAGCCTGAATCCTACGATAGATGGTGTTTTCATTCATTTAATTTATATTAGTCAAGGCTAGACTGAGACAAATATTTGTGTTATTTGAATGAATAGTTTATGATCAATTACTCTTAAGGTACGATGCTATGCTATATATAGTTTAGTCTTAGTTCTGCGGACACCCTAATGATGACTCACTCACATCTCTATTTTGATACATATGTATGTGACAAATTTCCTTAACCGTTTAGATTGTTAATATGTCCACTCGAAGTGAAGCTCTAGTTGATAGGTATTTCGACATGACAAATCATGTTACATTTCTTAGGACCCAAACAAACAGTGTTGGGTCAAAAAAAAAGGTGACTTCAACATTCAGTTTTTCATTGTTGATTAATACAACAACATCAAATTTTGGGCAAAGCTTGTATGCCAATGTCTATAGGGCATCCAAGAAAAAAGACAATTGTCTGGAGCATGCGGTCCTTTAAAAATCTCCCATATGGTACATTGTTGCATCTCGTAGAGTCATCTTTATCGTTGGGGTAGTTCATGATAACTCGTTTCCGACAATTGATTGTGCTCTTTGAATAAATAATTTATGATGTATAGTTTAGTTTGACTTCCGAGGATACCCTAATGATGAATAACTCAGATGTCTATTTTGATACACATGCATGTTGAGAGTGTCGTCTTAATTGACAAATCTCTTTAACCTTTTAGATTGTTAATATGTCCACTGGAAGAGGAGCTTTAGTTGATAGGTATTTAGACATGCCAACTCATGTTGCAGGTGTTGGGACCCAGACAAAAAGTTTAGGAGTTTGGGCGCCTACAAGGAGTTAAGGACAACCTCCACGACTACCGTATGGAATAGAACACCGACAAGAAGCTAGAACAATGGAGATACGATTTGCCACTATCGTATGAGGTGGCTCCAATATAGGTCGAGGGCACAACAGTATGACCGTCTCATATCCGCTAAGCTCCTCGACAAGAATAAGTAGCCGAAGACATAACCTGTGTGGTGTCCACTCATGGCCACCGCGAAAAGTATCATCAAGATCCTCCCAATCTTGAACAATAGAAAAGGAAAGAAGAAGAATTGTAGGAAATCTTGTATATTTGTAGAAAATCTTGTATACCAATGTCCATAGGGCATCTAAGAAAAAACAAATTGTTCGGAGCATGCAGTCCTTCGAAAATATCCCATATGGTACATTCTTGTATCTCGTAGAGTCCTCTTTATCGTAGGGGTCGTTCATAGTCACCCGTTTCCGATAATTATTTGTGTTATCTGAATGAATAGTTTATGATCAATTACTCTAATGTATGATGATATATTATATATAGTTTAGCTTGAGTTCCGCGGACACCCTAATGATGACTCACTCACATCTCTATTTTCATACACATGTATGTGACAAATTAAGCTCTAGTTGATAGGTATTTCGACATGACAAATCATGTTGCATTTCTTAGGGCCCTAACAAACAGTGTTGGGTATTAAAAAAGGTGACTTCAGCATTCAGTTTTTTAATTGTTGATTAATACAACAACATAAAATTTTGGGCAAAGCTTGTATGCCAATGTCTATAGGGAATCCAAGAAAAAAGACAATTGTCCGGAGCATGCGGTCCTTTAAAAATCTCCCATATGGTACATTGTTGCATCTCGTAGAGTCCTCTTTATCGTTGGGGTAGTTCATAGTAACTCGTTTCCGACAATTGATTGTGATATTTGACTGAATAATTTATGATCAACGTCCCTAGGTCATGATGATGTATAATTTAGTTTGAGTTCCGAGGATACTCTAATTATGAATCACTCACATGTCTATTTTGATACACATGCATGTTGAGAGTCTCGTCTTAATTGACAAATTTCCTTAACCTTTTAGATATTTAATATGTCCACTAGAAGAGAAGCTTTAGTTGATAGGTATTTAGACATGCCAAATCATGTTGCAGGTGTTAGGACCTAGACAAAAAGTTTAGGAGTTTGGGCGCCTACAAGGACAACCTCCACGACTACCGTATGGAATAGAACACCGAAAAGAGGCTAGAACAAAGGAGATACGATTTGCCACTGTCGTATGAGGTGGCTGCAATATGGGTCGAGGGCACGACAGTATGACCGTCTCATATCCGCTAAGCTCCTGGACAAGAATAAGTACCCGATGCGATGCCCCTTGGTTATGAATCATATGATCCTTAACATGTGTGGTGTCATCTCATGGACTATATTGTTTGTCAGTCATCTCCAACATTGGTTTGCTTGATTCGACCATCATTTCATATCAAAAGCATTACTAACTCCGCTCTTAAGTACAAGGCCAATTTTTTTAGACGACTTTTAATTAGTAATTGGGTCAATTAAATATGAGTTGCATGTCACTCAAAACTATATCATGGGAATCACATTTCAATGAACTTTCCAATGATATGTTTTTGAATGACATGTAACTTATATTTGGTTGACTAACTCATTACTTAAAATTTAACACGAAAATGATGTGGCCTTGTATTCATGGATGGAGGGGGTATCTACTAATACACATATTGATTAGAACAGTATTTCATTTTATTTGACCATTCATGCATTTACATCGACACAACGTTCCACCGAAGCGTGGAGTCGCGAAGCTCAAAATATTCCATATTTTGAAATACCTTTTCCGTTGGCTACTTGAACTTACGGAGTTTAATAATATTATGAAATATTATGCAGCCCAATAAGTCTTCATTTGTTGTCTTCACGTCGTAAGTATTTTTACAGTACAAAACTTGTTTCTCAAAGGCGCTTCACAATTATTCCATAATGGACCATTTTCATAACTTCTAAAGTACTTATGAATTGTCTCCCTGCGCTACTAAGTAAGCACTTAGTTTTTAGAGGTGATTCCAAAGTATTTCATAACGGACCATTCTCCATCGTATAGAGTCCTTCTAAATTGGTGAGAACTACATTATAAAGTCCTCGTGATTATACTGTAAAGTTCACACAGTGTGTTTGTAAAGTACTTCAAATTTATTGACTTCATACACTGAGCTGGTGACATCCACGTTATGAAGTCTTTGCATCTATACTGTAAAGTTATGCAATATAATTGCAAAATTAATTAAAAGCTCTCGAAGGCCTTCAAATTGGTTCCACAAATGCGATAGAGAAATCGCCACATCAAATGGCATTGACAAAGATAAATTGGTTCATCAAACAGATAGAACAAAAAATATAAATCTAGATGCATCTAGTTTTATCATCAGCTTTTATCATCTGTAGATCTTTGCAAGAATTAGCAAGTAATAATACAGGTGTAATGAGCAAAAAATATCCTCCAACTTATAACAGCAACGACACATCTCTTTGGAGCAGAATATTTAGAAACTACACTCTAATGGTGAGTTAAATATAACAGCATAGATATAAGTGTAATGAGCACACCTAATGGAATAACTTAATATGTAGGCTAATCATCCACGGGTGTTGCATCAAACTCATGTCCTAATTACCATAAACAACAATCCATCACACAACAATCCGAAGCACTAACTAATTAGACCTGCAACAACAAAGTGCTAACTTGTTTAGAAAGTTCTACAACTTGAAGTGGCAAAGCTGTGCATTCAATAGTTTAAATTTCTACTACTGAAATCCTCCTGCAGCCAGAAAATATGTGAGGACGATGATGGTGGCCGCCATGTAAAACCGAGACGAAGACCGGAGGCTGTGAAAAAATGTGGGCCCAGATCGAAAAATAAAGGAAAACGTAGAACCCAGATCCATGGGAGCCTCCAGTCGCCGCCGCCCAAGATGCAGCTCCAGCACAATCCTCGCGGTGACGCACGAGGGTAAGCGCAGCCACATTGAGAATGGATTTTCCGGTCCCGTCGGTGGCTAATGGCTTCCAAGGCAGTTTTCTCTGGCAGGGCCTGAAAATATAAATACATATATTAATAATGATCTACGGTGCATTAGGAAATAATTCCATTTCCCAAGTAGGACAAAAAAACCCTATGAAAATAAGGTGTTTGTCATAGCCGAAGAAAAGTCAGGCTGAATAAATTAGGAAAACTTAACCAACATGATAATAACCAAGATAGTAATTGTTTGCAACTAGTTTTATTAACCCGAGATCTCACAAAATTACATATTTCAAAATTTATTTAAAAAAAACTATGCCACAAAGAGCAGACAGTGTTGACAAAATCACATGGATTATGAATTTTTTTTTGGAAAATGAACTAGGACCAGGGTGATTGGTACCCAAAGAAGTACTGCCATCCAAACTTTGTGCTCCACATAAAAAATCACAATGACCAGGAGGAGATGCATCAAGTAGAAAATCCCAGGTATGAAGATGTGCAAATCTACTTGGGCCTGGACGGAATCAAGAAAGAGCCTCGGGTTAGTGCCAAGGTGGAGACAACAACACTCCCATATCAAGAGAATGGAGTCGAGGAGGTAAACAAAGATGAATTGCAGCTCCATGATGGACGCGGCTGCCTGCCCATGTGGCTCGCTGGCCACGGGGACCTCCTTGTCTCGGCTCCTGCCTTGGCCGTCCGGAATACGCCATGGCGACATCTGAATGATAAAAGACGACATCGATGTGAATCGACCATAGAGAACTTCACTGAACCTGAATAATGCAATAGACATATAGCAATAAATGAAAACCTCAGAACCGAAACATTTCACAGAACAATAGAAATAAGAAAGCCAGCATGAAAACTGCCAAAGATGGGAGAACTTTACATTCATTTAGATTCAGATTGACCATAACCTGCTATTTGCTACCAAAAGCAACAAATAAAACAGAAAGAGCTATGTGCATCATAAACTTCTCCTGGGGCATAGATACGGGCTATTTGGAAGCCTTATATGGGGGATAGACACATGCTATGTTGACTGACTATCTGGCCATAAACAACTTCATAACTAAATACGGTAAATAGTAAATCTAACAGTGTGGGATACATTAAAATAACTTCAGGCAGTAAATTAGAACACACAGCTAAGGAAGACATCATAATATAAGACAACATTCTTCAACACAACTACTCTCTAATAAAAAAGGTTCCAAATGGCAGCACATACAACACTACAAGCCGCCCCTGAGCTGATCATTTACTGCCTAAACCTGCAGCTAGATTGCAGACTGACCTGCTTTGAAAATGGTGGCCAACAAGTACATCTGCAATTGACGGGTACTGATCTATTGATTTTTAAACTTCAGCGTCGTCTATGCTTGTCTAGAACACTAAAGCACAGAATTAACTTATGAAACAAACAGGAGTAAGCCGAACGCATTTGCAACTGGCAGGAAAAGATCCCGAACAAAAATCTTTATGGGTACTGATGTACAAGATTCACTGTTAGCTATTGTAAAATGTTGGTGAATTTATTTATAAAGTTTGGAAAAGTTTTCCGAATATAAATTTGTAGTAATTTGTCATATGGATTATCATACAGTACAATCTGCCACAAAAAATGAACTCAAAGGACTGGAGAAGAACCTAGAGTACTGTAGCGAACCAAATTATTGAGATCGAACAAACAAAGCAGAGGGAACCAATTGAAGGAAATGGGGCTCGCAAAGCTGGGTGCTGTGATAAAAATGGCACCTCCAGGTAAAAAAAAAAAAAGGAAACGCAGAGTGCAGACCAAAGAAACAGATCACGGGGAAGCCTCGGGTCGCCGTCGCCCATCCCCATACTTGGCGCAATAGTCAAGCGAGCCCGACTCCGGTACTGAAGAGCGAAGCTGTGAAGCTCCCTTGACGCCGGAAGAGCACGCGGCGTGGCGACTGGCGAGGCCCGACCACTGTATTCCATGAATCCGGAGAAAATCCCTATAATTTTAGATTCGCGGAGGAAAAGAATCGAGGAGAAGAAAAACAAGGGATGGGATCTCACCTGAGTAGCAGATCGGTAAATCCTTGGTGGCCGCAATGGAGAAGCTATCTCAGATCTTCCCCAAATCTGGTCGACGCACGGACGAGCAGAGGCAGCGGAGGCGAGGACAGGGAGAACGATTCCGCTCTCTGAGGTACAGAGGAGACGACCGGATTTTGAACTCGAACTAGTCTCGGTGCCGTCTTGTACAATACCGCACGTCCCAAGCGGGCCCCCTACCGTATATCATACGAGAAGGTACCATGTATCTACTCGTATTGGAACGAAAAGGCCGGTCAAACCTTGCAGCACGTGGGCCTGGCGACCGAATCTTACAGCAATGAGGACGGCGGTTGATATCGACAGCGCCCCATATCAGCTTCGCGAACGCATTTTCGCCGGGGCACAGGTAAGGATGGCAATGGGCAGGATATGGGCAGGGTAGAGCAATACCATACCCATATCCGTATAGTCAATGGGTACAAACTTCTACCCATACCCGTACCTATGGGTAAGAAACTTTACCCATACCCATACCCGGCGGGTACCCGGTGGGTAGGTTAAATTGTACACAAGTCAATCACAATTTTACATTTATCGATAACAAATTCGATTAAAAAAATCAATTATCTCAACTCAATAACAGGTAGTTGAGTACATAACAATTAACATAATATAAAAATAACATTCCCATATTCTAACTCATAAGTCAACAAAAATAGACGTGTCACGTATGAATTTGACAATAAATGGACAACGTATGGGTATACCCGCGGGTACGAGGCTATACCTGTGCCCTGTCCATGACTTAACGGGCAGGGTATGGGTACTACCCATGGGCGCATAAAAGTGTATCCATACCCTGCCCATGCGGGTACGGTACCCGCGGGTATCCATACCCATGGGTAAAATTGCCATCCTTAGGCACAGGGCAAACCCCGCCATGCAGAATCGCGCGTTGGGCCCACTTGAATTACACGGAACCTGTACGACCGCCCCACCACCACTAGTCCACCACTCCGAAATTGGGGGTTCGATTTGGAGTCCATGGCGGCCACCAAGGATTTACCCATCTGCTACTCAGGTGAGATCCCATCCCATGTTTTTCTTCCAGTCGATTCTATTCCTCGGCGAATCTAAGAGCGCATTTGGTAGGCCGGTGGCTCGTATGTGCCTAGCAATTTTCGATCTGTTTGGTTGCCCAGAAAGGCTCCGCGTTGTGGCTCAACCGCTTCTCAAAGCATACTGGGGACATGCTTAGCACGAACGCCCGAATCAGCCGTTTCAGCCTGCCTGTCGCGTTGTCGTCCATTTTTGCACGCCCTCGTGCAACGGTTGCACGCATGGAGAAGCGCGGGAGACACCGCGTTGTCTCGAGCCTCTCTCCCCACTTCCAGTCACCGGTTGAGTCCCCTCTCTCTCCACTTCACTCCCTCCACTGACACACAGTACCATCCCATCAACCACTCACCGCCCATGACCTCCCCCGCCTCCCCCGCCTGCTTCTGCCCCACCGTCGACGGATCCCGCCGCCGGCCCGACGGTCACCAGGCCGAACGATGCGGTGCTGCACATCCTCTGGGAGTACGAGGCCGACGGCCACGATTCGGCGGCGCAGATCGATGCCGGTTGAGTACCGGTGTTCAATCGCCCATCGCCGGTCGCGACCAGGCCCGTTGGCATCGGTATAAGGAGCGCGGCCGTCGCGGCTCTACAGGCCGCCGGTATTAGATCGGCGAATACTGCGACGGGGTTTTTGAGCCCTGCCTAGGGTTTCCTTTTGCGAGGGCGGCGGCAATGGCGGCGGGTGCAGCAGGCTTTAGCTGGGAGATGGAGCCCCCACCAGGGTTCGCGTCCACCCTGATGCACGCGCCGATGCCATGGTGCTAGCCGCGTCCGCATGCTCCCAATTGAGCGCCGCCGGTCGCGCCGCCTCCGTTCGGCCGACTCCGTGCTCGTCGGGAGCCGTCTGCTCCGTCCGCGCCCCGTCTTCCGACCGCGGCTCCGACGCCATGTCATCCGACCGCTGCTCCGGCTCCGCCTCCGCCTCCACCTGGTTTAGGGGTGCGACCTCCTGGACCACATGCCAGCGCCGGTGCGCAGCCTCCTCCTCTGGCCGGCCCGCTTGCTCTCCAACCCATTGTAAGCACTCTCTATCCCTTCCTCATCGGACTGATGTGAATGTAGATCGGATTGATGTCAATATAGATCCGATTGATGTCAATGTGCGTTGCATGTTAGTCATAAGCATGTCAACGATGAGTACGATGATCTTGAGATTGTGATTGCCATGATGATCTTGAGATTGCCATTGCCATGATGATCTTGAGCTTGTGAATGGCATGATGATCTTGATCTTGCCATTTCCATGATGATCTTGATCTTGTCATTGCCATTATGATCTTGAGCTTGCCATTGCCATTGGAGCTGATCATGCCAAGTATCGCTAACTCTTGTCATTTTCATTGCATCTGCAGAATTGGCTCTTCCAGGAAACCTTCCTGGAAGGGCCGAAGTGGGAGGCACGGGACCATGCCGTTCGGGTGCAGCTTCGAGACCCCAATGTAGTGTTCATGGAAGCCCACCGGCAGGTCACCTAGCCCAGGGTTCACGCCGGGCGTCCTGCTAACCTGGGGCACGGTCCCAGGGAGCGGCTACCTGCGTTCTTTGTGCGGCTGGAGAGCCAGGACCTCCGTGCCCTCGCCGTGTCGCCCTACATGGAGCAGCGCCTGATCAGGAAGTACAAGCTGAAGAACAATGGCCCGCCGGTGAAGGTGGCCTTGTACATGGGCGAGCGCTGCAACCACATGGTGCAGCTCCAGTGGATGGGCCAGCGCGTCGGCTTCATCAAGTCCTTGGAGCAAGTTCGCTGGTAAGGCTGACTGATACGTTGCAAACGTATCTATAATTTTTGATGCTCCATGCTTGTTTTACACCAATTTCTATATGTTTTGTTTACACTTCGTGGCATTTTTATGCATTTTCTGGAACTAACCTATTAACAAGATGCCACAGTGTCAGTTCGTGTTTTCTGCTGTTTTTGTATTTCAGAAAAGTTGTTCTGGAAATATTCTCGGAATTGGACGAAACAAAAGCCGAAGTTCCTATTTTGTTGTCATGAAGATGGAGTCCAAAGGGGAGACGGAGAAGAGCCAAGAGGTGGCCACACCACCCCTAGGCGCGGCCCACCCCCTGGCCGCGCCTAGGTATGGTGTGGGCCCCTCGGGCGCCCACCGACCTCGTCCTTTCGCCTATAAATTGACATCCTCGGGAAAACCCTAAAGACCCGAGTCATATTCCCCAAAAAGTTCCGTAGCTTCGCCGCCATCGAAGACAAGTTTCGGGGGTCAGAAGTTCCTGTTCCGGCACCCTGCCGGGACGGGGATTGACCCCCGGAGCCATCTCCATCGACTCCACCGCCTCCACTTCGACTCCATGATGGTTTGTGATTAGTTCCCCCATGAACTACGGGTTCTTGGCTGTAGCTAGTTGGTACTATCTCTCCCATGTACTTCAATACAATGATCTCATGAGCTGCCTTACATGATTGAGATCCATATGATGTAATTGGTGTTGTGTTTGTTGGGATCCGATAAATTGTGGAATTGTGATCAGATTGTACATCATGTTATCATACTATTGTTTATTTAAGATCTTGCATGCTCTCCGGTACTTGTGGTTACCCTGATCAAGTAGTTGCCTGTATCTCCAAGAGGGAGTATTTATGCTAAATAGTGGGATCAGTCTCCATTTAATCTGGGGGAGTGACAGCAACCTCTAAGGTTGTGGATGTGCTGTTGCCACTAGGGGTAAAACAACAATGCTTTGTCCAAGGATAATTGTGTTGTTTACATTATGCACTTTACTTAAAGCAATAATCTGTTGCTTGCAACTTAATACTGAAAGGGGTGCGGATGCTAACCTGAAGGTGGATTATTTAGGCACAGATGCATGCTGGATAGCGGTCTGTGTATCATGTTGTAATGCCCAATTAAATACTACAGTAAATTTTATCTTATCATAGCATGCATTGTTATGCCCTTACAATTATCAATTGCCCAACTGTAATTTGTTCACCCAACACTTGTTATTTGTTTGGAGAGTTACTACTAGTATAGATAGCTGGGAACCCAGGTCCTTTTGTCATCATCATTGCTCTACAGTCAACTACGCACTAGAATATTTTCTGGTACCATTGCCTCTGTGTTACTGCTACTGCTGATGTGTTACTATTACTATTGCTCTCATATTACTGCTGCTTTCACATCACCCCTGTTACTAGTGCTTTTCCAGGTGCAGCTGAATTGATAACTCCGCTGTTAAGCCTTATAAGTATTCTTTGTCTCTCCTTGTGTCGAATCAATAAATTTGGATTTTACTTCCCTCGAAGACTGTTGCGATCCCCTATACTTGTGGGTCATCACTGACCTCCATGTCGACGACACGGTCGTCTTCACCCCTGCCGACGACGGCTTCCAGGTCGAGGTGTACATGAAGGAGACTTCCTGTTCGAGCATCTGGGGCTGCAAGAAGCATCGCAATGGCCCTTATGCTGATCCTAGCCGCCGTTAAGGTTATGTGCTTGTTATATGTCTGTGTTGTTTTGAAGTTGTAGTTGTGCTGGCCTGAGGAGGCCGTAAACACTTGCTTTTGTGCATATTCTGCCTGTTATGTTGGCCTGTATAGGCTGCTGAATATTGCTTTTGGACCTGGGTAGTCTGCCCCAGGTTTAAGTAGGCGTCTTACCACTCTGACGCTAGGATTAGGTAGTAAGTACTATGATCCATTTGTATATATCTGTTGATTGTGCTTCTAATCGCGTGTGTGCTTTTGTGTGCCGTTGTGTGATGGTAAGGCTACCATATTTGAATGTGGTGAGGAGAAGCACAAGCTGGGTGGCAACCAAACGCATGTGATGTGGCTGAACACAGATGGAACACTTTTTTCAGGCATCCAAACAAACTGCACTTCTGTACGCTGTGATGCAACCCATGCGATCAAACGCTGGGCCAAATCTGACCTGTGGCCCGTCTGCGACGCGTAGAGAGTTTCTTCTCCCCGCCGCAGTCATGCAAGAAATCGGCCCAGCCTACCAAACGGGACCTAAAATTATAGGAATTTTCTTCGGATGCATGGAATGCAGTGGCCGGGCCTCGCCAGTCGCCACGCCAAGGGAGGCTTCACGGATTCGCTCTTTAGTATGCCGGAGTCGGGCTCGCTTGGCTGCTGCGCCAAGTATGGGGATGGGCGACGGCGACCCGAGGTTTCGGCGATTTGCACAAAAATAACCCAAAAGTGAAAGAAAAGCACAGACTGACCCTCCGGCGAAACTATTTCACCCATCTAACCCTTTTGTGTGGCGCCCCTCCCATCAGCGCCACACATGCCAGTGTGGCGCCCCTCCTGCCGGCGCCACTCTCCCAGCCGACGTGGCGCCCTCGACGCTGAGCTGGTCTGCCGATCCGACGTGGCAGCATGTGTGGCGCCCCTCACATCGGCACCACACATGCACTTGTAATTGCCCAAAACATACTGTGAGACAATTCGTCTGGGACTTAGCCGTTTTGCGAGCCTGTACGTGTGGCGCCGATGCCACGGGCGCCACACATGCAAGTGTGGCGCCGATGCCACGGGCGCCACACATCCACTTAAGTGTGGCGCCCGCGCCCAGCCCGACCAGACCTCATCTTCTCTCTTCTTTCTTCTCTGCTCCCACGAAACCGCCGCCGCCGCCCGCCTCCCCTTCGCCCCCCCCCCCCCCACCAAATCGACCAAGGAATCGTCAGATCTATCCGGCCAACTTCTTCCTCCTCCATTCCTCAAGGTATTCCCCTTCGATTCCCTCCGATTCATCCACTAGTATTGGTGGATTTGGTAGATTTGGGTATGAACCCTAGACATGGAAATTTATGTTGGTGGATTTGGATATGAACCATTGATATGGAAATCAATGTTGGTGGAATCTACATTGTAGTATATGTGTTTGAACCAAAGATTTGTTGGAACCCTAGATATGAAATTTTACATGTATGTGTTGAAATCCTATGTATGTATGTGTTGAAATGTCTAATATTTGCCTAGCAAATGCATTCAAATTTGTTACATATGCCTAGCAAATGCCTATTCAAATTTGTTGCATTCAAATGTGTGTATGTATGGGTGATTCGAAAGTTAGATATATTGTCTTACATATGTATGTATGTGGTGAATTTGTTGCATTCAAATGTGTGTATGTATGGGTGATTCGAAAGTTAGATATATTCTGATGTATGTGTTGCTCATTTTTGTTAGTGGAATGACTCATAACATGGTTGTGTAAACATGTAGGATGGTGTGGCTTCTGGATGAAGAGTACGACAGGGAGCACCGGGCTGTTCATATGACGGAGAGGGGAACGGATCTTCACCCTTTGAAGATTCGTTACCATGGCACAGTGGATATACCGTATGACGAGAGGTACACGGAGTTCATCCAGCCTACCGGTTTTATGCCGTTCATATCCCTTGTAAGCCGTGGGGGGCAGAACATGAACCCCTCTGCACTCACCGCCCTTGTCGACCGGTGGAGGCCGGAGACTCACACCTTCCACTTGAGGGCCGGCGAGATGGCCCCTACTCTCCAGGATGTTTCCATGATCCTTGGACTACCTATTCAGGGCGACCCACTGTGTATGAACACAGCTTCTGATGGGTGGCGCGGACAGATGGAGGACCTTATTGGCAGGGCTCCTTCGGCGCCAGCAAATCCAAAGGAGAGAGTTCCCGCCAGCGCGTCTTTCTCTTGGATCAGGACTAACTTTGCAGAATGCCCGGAAGGGGCCAACGAGGACACTCGGAGGACGTACGCCCGCGTGTACTTATGGTACATGATTTCGAGGACTCTCTTTCCTGACAGTGGGGGGAAGCTGGCCCATTGGTGTTGGCTGAAGGCGCTTACTGTGTTGGACAGCCGGTGGAGTTGGGGAACAACGGCACTTGCCTACCTCTACCGGCAGGTGATGACTTGTTCTATGTACTATTTTCCTATAGTAGTGTGCTACACAAAGTAGTAACCAAATATCTTATGTACGCAGTTGGACGAAGCTTGTCGCAGGACTGGGAGCAGGACTGGGAGCGGCGGTATTGGTGGATGCTTGCTCCTACTTTCCGTATGGAGCTGGGACCGCATATCAGTTGGGCGGCCTAGGGTACTCCAGGAGTCGCATTGGCCTCATTACCGGAACAACCCTGATCGGGAGCCGACTTGGGCATACCTTTGGGACAATGTCTCGGAGATGACGAGCGATCCAAAGATCATGTACAGGCAGTACACTGCGGAGTTGGACACTCTTACCGCTGAGCAGGTAACCGATCACTCTTTTGCAATCCTAGTTTTCATTGATTCTACTGGCATGTTGTAAATTCTGAACTATTTGTTTTCTGCAGGTGGAATGGGAGCCATATGGTACCTACTACCGTATTGGCGCGGGGATGCCTGACCTCAAACATAAGTGCACGGAGGAGGCGCGGTTCTGGCGTATGCGCTGCCCACTCATATGCATGTGGCTTGTTGAACACCACCAGCCGCAAAGAGTGATGAGACAGTTTGGGCTGTATCAGGAGTGCCCACCAGTGTGGCAAGACACGGACAAGGCGCTTCATAGGTAAACTTCTGGAATCATGCGATGGAAGATTCTTGATAGAAGAGGTACCAACTAACTTCTTGATTCTTGCAGGCTTGATAGGCAGCGGCAGAGGAAGATCACAAATTGGCCAGTCCATCATAGCGGCCAAGTCGCAGCGTTCCAACACTGTTTGGAAGCGGCACGGAATGCTGGCCCTAAGGAGATTGTGCCTCACGACTTGGCCGCTTTCAACAAATACCTCGAGTGGTTCCATGAGAACACGCGTATCGAGTTAGTGAAGCACGCGTATGCTGAGGACATCTTGGACGACCCCATCGAGTTCGATGAGGTTGCGCAAAGCCAGCACGACACATTTGCTCGCAGAGGGAGATCGACTTCTATTGCTTTGGAGCTGAACTTCGTGGTAATGGATTCTCTCACTAACTAGTACATCATCTAGATTGCCATGTGCTCGCTTCAATTGTGTATGCTATGTTTGTCACAGCGGGAGGAGATCCAAAAAACAACTCACGAGTGCGAGATTGTGTGGAAGCAGAGCGGGAGAGATGAAAAGCCTGTCGGACCGTTGCGGAATTTCATTAAGGTATGATCACCAACTTTGAATGTACGCTATTATGTTGTGGTGGCTTTGTAACCATGAGTTCCATGACGCAGAACACTGCACGAAAGATGCGGCGGTTAGCCAGCTTGCTAGGTTGCCGCGAAGGCGAAATTCCTACATCCTCCTCTTCTGAAGAGCGGGAGGTATGGACTATTTTGTTGCTATCAAACATGTTTTTACTAATTTCAAGTTTTGTAATCTCATGTGTTCTTGTTTGTGAAGATTCCTGACGACGACGAAATTCTGAGTCAAAGCATACCTCCAAAGCATACGTCCAAGCAAGCCCCACGGTCTGCTTACCAGTTCAAGCCAAGGGGCAATGCTCCAAACCGGTACACTCCGGAAGATTATGTCAACCGAGGAAAAAATGTTGTCATTGAGGAGGATGAGGCGCCGCCGCGGAGACCATCTTTGAGGAGGATGAGGTACGACGAGCCCTTACCTTCAGAGGAGGAGGAGCAGGAGGAGCAGCAGCAACAAGAGCCACGGCAGCGGACGAAGAGGATGGCCATCCGGAAGCGGCCCGTGAGGACGACACATCGAGGACGACACTAGGACTTCCTCCGTGTTGTTGTGAACTATATCTTGATAAGTATCGAGTTGTGAACCCTATGTCATTTCGAACCATGTCTGTAATGCTACTTGTTGTTTGAATCTACTTGCTACGATGTGAGCTATGAAGTGTTATATGTGTATGTTCTGAAATTGCTACTTGTTGTGTCCAATGTTGTACTCAAAACTGTTGGAGTTTGGTATGATTTTTCAGGTTTTTAACACAAGTCAATGCGTGGCGCCCTCCACAGTGGCGTCACACTGCACAGTGTGGCGCCCGTGGCATCGGCGCCACACATGCCAGCCTATATCAACTATTGGGTCGAAAACATCCAGGGGCTCCGGACGATAAGTCCTTAGCCGTTTTGGCAAGGTTCTTTGTGTGGCGCCCGTGGCATCGGCGCCACACTTGCATGTGTGGCGCCCGTGGCATCGGCGCCACACGTACAGGCTCGCAAAACGGCTAAGTCCCAGACGAATTGTCTCACAGTATGTTTTGGGCAATTACAAGTGCATGTGTGGCGCCGATGTGAGGGGCGCCACACATGCTGCCACGTCGGATCGGCAGACCAGCTCAGCGTCGAGGGCGCCACGTCGGCTGGGAGAGTGGCGCCGGCAGGAGGGGCGCCACACTGGCATGTGTGGCGCCGATGGGAGGGGCGCCACACAAAAGGGTTAGATGGGTGAAATAGTTTCGCCGGAGGGTCAGTTTGTGCTTTTCTTTCACTTTTGGGTTATTTTTGTGCAAATCGCCCCGAGGTTTCCCCGCGATCTGTTTCTGCGTTTTTTTTTACCTGGAGGTGCCATTTCCATTTTTATCACATCACCCAGTTTTGCGTTCCCCATTTCCTTCAATTGGTTCCCTCTGCCTTTTTTGTTCGATCTCGATAATTTGGTCTGCTACAGTATTCTAAGTTCTTCTCCAGTTCTTTGAGTTCATTTTTTTGTGGTAGATTGTTCTGTATGATAATCCATATGACAAATTACTACAAATTTATATTCGGAAAAACTTTTCCAAACTTTAAAAATAAATTCACAACATTTTTACAATAGCTAACAGTGAATCTTGTAGATCAGTACCCGTAAAGATTTTTGTTCGGGATCTTTTTTCCTGCCAGTTGTAAATGCGTTCGGCCTACTCCTTTTTGTTTCATAAATTAATTCTGTGCTTTAGTGTTCTAGACAAGCGTAGACGACGCTGGAACTTTAAAAATCAATAGATCAGTACCCGTAAAATCATACGCAAAACCGATTTGTTCGGAATATTCTCCAGTCAATTGCAGATGCGCTTGTTGGCCACCATTTTCAAAGCAGGTCAGTCTGCAATCTAGCTGCAGGTTTAGAGCATCTCTAGCAGATACGCTGACCCGCAAACCGCAAACACGCAGATGCAGGCCGAGAAAAACGCGATTTGCAGGCCGAAAAAAGCGTGGGCGGAGCAGATCCCGCATGCGCAAACTGCATAACAGCATATTCTGTTATGCAGTTTGCGCATGCGGGATCTGCTCCGCCCGGGTGAACACAAAACCTGCAACATAGACTGCAAAACCGGTGTTCGATGAAATGACACGGCTCGATGAAATGTTTGGAACTCGCGACACAGGTGTTCGACGAAATGACACAGGTGTTCACGATGACAATGCGACACAAAAAAGGTACCGGCGATGCAAATCAATGAAGATCAAGCCGACGGCGAGTTGTCGACGCCGCCATCACCACCATTCGCCGCTGCAGCTGCCGCCGTCGACGCCGCCTCCTCCGCAGCAGCTCGAGCCGCCGCCGCTGCTCTCCTTCTTGCCAAGATCTCCATCCTTGACAAGTCCCACCATTCCTTGGTGAAGGCATCCATGGTGGATGGATCCATCATCATCACTTTGTTCTCCTGTGCGATGAGCTCGGCCATGGCGCGGTTCTCCTCGGCCATAGCCCTCTTCTCCTCCACGGCTGCCTTGCGCATCTCATCTTGTCGAAGGATCTCCCACTTGGCTTGCTTCTCTTGGCTCTTCATCTCGGCTATAGCCCTCTTCTCCGCCAAGGCCTTGTTGACGAGCAGCTCCTTGGACCTCAGCATCTCGTCGATCTTGTCTCTCAAACCGGCGGCCTCGGCTTCCTTCCTCAACTTGTTTTTCGCCCTCTTGTTTCCATCCGGCCTCCCCGAGTTTCTCTTGGTTGCGATCACATCATCCTCATCATCATCCAATCGCTCAAGGGCTCCCCTCGCCGGTGGTGCTTCCTTGTCCCGCAGCTTCCACTTCTCGCTATGCTCGAGCAGCTTCCAGCAATGGTGTAGCCAGAACGCCTTTCCTTTTGATGCCGGCATCTGCTTGTACCTCTCCATTGCAATGGCATCCCAATCATCGACGTTGGTTCCACTCGGAGGAGCATTCCTCACTTGCTCAAGGCAGCCACTCCAACGGCTCACCGTGTTCTTGATGGCGTCCCATCGACCTTGCAAGGATCGGTAGGTGCGCGATGCCGTCAATGCATTGG
The DNA here is from genome assembly GCF_019359855.2 of Lolium perenne. Lineage (NCBI taxonomy): Eukaryota > Viridiplantae > Streptophyta > Magnoliopsida > Poales > Poaceae > Lolium > Lolium perenne. Next base: position 10,378,012 of record NC_067249.2, read on the forward strand.
GCAGCATGTTCTGGAAGAACGCATCCTCAATCCTGTGCCAGTACCGCTTGCCGGTCTGATCGGTGCCGGTCACGGCATCGATTGACACCGACTCCCACGCCCTGATCAGATCTGTGTCTTCCACCTCGTTGTAGTTGGCCATGCGGATCGAGACCTTCTTCGGGGCAGGGGCGGGGTTGATCAACACATCGGCAGCTTCCTCTTGAGTGATCTCCTCCGCAGCTTCCTCTTGAGTGATCTCTGTCAACACCCGGATTTTTAAGTCCAGATGCCTATTATGCCATACATCGCAATCCCAGGAAGATTGTTGTTGCGAGACATAACAGTTGATATCATAAGTCATCATTCATTGCAAACCATAATCGTCTTACAAAGGTAGATCACATGATCCAATATTACACAAATAGTTGATCTAATGATCAACGAACAATACATAGCGGAAGCGTAATAGTAGGGGCCTATCTAATTCCACAGGCCAACGCTTGACGTCAGAAGAACTCCTAGTTGTTGTAGACATCCTGCTGGCCGTCATCTTCATATCTTTGCTCCTCTTCATAGTCTGGCCATTTGAATAGCCAGGGACACAGCCGTGAGTACTTTTAAAGTACTCGCAAACTAATACTAGTGTAAGTACCATCAATTTTATTAAGGGGTGGCTAAGCTCTAGGTTTATTTGCATAAAGCCAATTTTAGTTCATAAACATTTAGTAAAAGACTCCTCATTTGCTAACTAACTCAAGTGGGAACATTACTGTCATTCCCACAACTCAGTTGTGATTCAAGTCAAGTTCACCATTCAATTCATCATTTCATTTTAAGAAAACATCTGACAACGGAACAGTATGGCCTTTCTAATCGTCCGTAACCGTGGACACGGCTATTCGAATAGGTTTACACTCTGCAGAGGTTGTACACTTGTGCCACAACTTTTGATTACATCCGTCAGGGATAACCCCGAATCATCATACTCAGTATGCGGATCATCAACCATAACCTTTCACTTACATACCCTAGTATAGGCACCTCTCCCCATGAGCTTGGCCTCCCAGTGAAGACAAACCGTCAGCCTGGGAACTGCACAGGGCTTGGGCCGGACATTCACCTCATTTCACGTCATTTCACATTGAACGGAGGCAGCCTCGACATAACCCCTATGACGCTTGTTTAGAGGGAACCCATACTAAGACACATAAACTTCCAGTTAAGCCCTACCCATAATCAGGTATTGTGGGGGTACTTGTAAACTTGGAATGGTATCGCATCCGAACCCAACCATTAGTTTTTTTTGTAAAGTTCACCATGTCATTCACAATTCATATTCACCTTCAAAATCTTTCAATAGAATGACTCATCATTCCAAGGTTTTCAAAGTCATTTCATTTCACCGGTTCCCGGCTAGGGTAGTCAATTTTATTTGTTGGCACTAGCAACTAGTCATGAGGGGTGCTAATTAACTTGTAGCTATCTAGGCTAAGTTTGATGCTCTTGTACTTCACTATACTTAGACCAAAGTTAACTATAAAAGTAAGCTTTAATAAATAAAGTAAAAACATTGCAAGAATAAAACTTGGGATGGGATCCTTAGACATAGAATAAAGTTGTAAGGGTGCCTTGCTCTAGTAGAGCTTTGCACTTGCAAGAATATTAGCTTGCCTTGGTTGGTGTACTGCTCAAAGTGGTCTTCTTCTTCCTGGAAGTAGACCTCCTCCTCCTGGTACTCCTCGCTACTAGCGTCTAGAAACGGGTACGAGGTAACAATCACCAATCAAAGCTTAAGAGCTGGACTAATCACTCAATTGGTTCACATCCACTATTCTAGCATCACAACCCTAATCACCCAGGGGTTTGGCTTGTGTGTTAAGAAAACTTGTAGGAGAGAAATAATTTCCTCTCATTGAATCTTCTTAAGATTTAAGTTCCTCAAATAATAATAAGGTATGAATTCATGTTGATCAAGGTCAACACTTCATATCTATTATTTGTGGAACATGATTTAAATGAGGTACTAACCTCATACCATTTAAACTGTACTCTTACAACAATTTAATGTCTCTAAGTAATCCATTATGGGATGATATAGACCAAGTCAACACATCACTTTGAATTGCTTAGGACCATGATTTAAATGAGAGGGAACCTCTCATACTAATTAAGAAATAATTTTGGATAATTTAAATGGACTAGAAATAGCCACATAGCCATTATTTTGCTCTAGTCTATGATCATACAAACAACTATGTGATGTTATTACATACACATGTAGAGTATGTGAAATGTGATTTATGAGAGTTGGAATCAACTCAAAATCTCTTAGGGTTGATTTTTAATAATTGTTTGAAGTTGCAAAAGGCCCTGCCTTGTTATTTTTGTCACATTAATTCTACAAATAACTTTGAGGTGAGACCGGTGGGGTTGGATAGGGTTTTTCGCAAGATTTCCAACAACACAAAATTCATCAAATTTGGTTGGGTAGATTTGATTCTATTCAAATTTGAAAATAGCATCTCCCAGCAATTTGGAATTAAACTTAAAATCAAAATTGAACTGAGTGGGCCTGGCGGGAAAATGAATTGGGCCGAAACAGTTTAAAAACGGGAAAGCCAGCCCACCACGCGTCCAGCACGCGTGGGCTGCCTGACAGGGTGGGCTCCACCCGTCAGCGACCGTTGCAACCCGAAACGGTATGTTTGATTCTGAGCCGCACGATTAGAACAAGATCCAACGGATCAAGATCATCATCGTCGACGGCAAGATGGAGTTACTGGCGCGGCGAGGGGAGGGGGTTGACGGCTCACCGGCGGCGCGGCGATCGTCGGTGAGGTGCTGCGGCGGCGTTGTGGACGACGGCGAGGCTCTAGGAACAAACGGCAGCTCCGGGGGTGGCTTCTGGCGTCTCCTTCTTCTGCGGCGGCGTCACGGGCAGCGATGAAGCAATTGGGTGTCTACGGTGAGCAATGTTGAGCAGCGAGTGGATGAGGAAGGTCAGAGAGGAGAGGGGAAGCTTGCGGTGTGAAGAAATCGAGCGAGGAAGGGCTCCTTTTATAGCGGCGGAGTGAGGCCGAGGTGCTGCGGAGGTGGCGGTCATGGCGACGTCGCTACAGGGGCGCAGGTGGACTGGCGATGACGCGCGCGAGTTGGCGGGGTCAGTGAGGTCACGCAGCGCTTGACGGCGGTGAAAACGAGGCAAGGACGAGGGCAGGAGGGTGACGGGAGCGCTCAGTACTGAGGCGGTGGTCGTCGACGAGGTCGTCGGCTACAGCGTTCCCGCGGGCAGGTGAGCATGTCCTGGCGTCTCCTGGGGTCGTGGCGGAGCTGCTGGCGAGCGGAGAGGGCGAGTGGTGGCCGTGGTCAGCGAGGCGACGTTAGTGCCTGGCGCGCTCTGGCGCTCGTCCGTGCACGCTCTGGTGTGCGCGTGCGTCACTGGGCGCGCGTGTCCTGGCGCGTGTGGTGCTCCACTTCGTCGACCACGATGTCTAGCGTGTGCAGGAGAGTGTGAGGAGGGCGTGTGACATGGTCGTGCACGTTAGAATGGATCAGAGAGAGGGATGACATGTGGTGCTCATGTCATGCCACGGCATGGCCTTGTTTTGTCCAAATGGTGATGATTTCATGTACTGCAACATGTCTCTGGTGTTTGGCATCATGCAAGGAGTAGATTAGGGTACCAATGCTGACCAGGGCTCGATGGTTAGGGCTAAAACCCACTGGACAAAGGCATGTCTAGGGTTGGCAGGTTTGTGCCCACCAGGTGCTCGATGGAATGGCCGCAAGAAAGAAATTTTGGAAATTTTCAGTGAATTTTGGTGGAGTCCAAACATATAATATTTGAAGCCTAGTTGTGGTGGTGGTGGTCAAATTTGAGTGGATTTGCAAAAATCCAAAAAGTGCATAATCTTGAATCTGCTTCATTGTCTCCACTTTGCTTGAGCATAACTTTGAATCCAGAGAGAGTTTGCAGGGATGATCTTGAGCAAAGTTGTTCATCTTGATGAGGTCTTGGATGAGGTGTGAAGAGTTGGATTTGTTTGGTTTGAAAATCTCTGAATACAGAGGCTCAAAGTAGGCATCAGGTTAAAATTGGCAGTTTTGACCATTAGTGCATGTGAGCACAATTTGAATTCAAATTTGATTTGATTTGAGTTTCTTTGATTTCAAAAGTGTTAATAAGTGTTTAGTAACCATCTCCAACCAATGGTGCAAGCCAAAATGGTCTAGGTTAAAGATTTGCAAAAATGGCATAGACCATATGTGAGGGTTTTGTGATTTTCTAACTTTTATTCTTTTCTTTTTGGGTTTTGCTTTTCTTCTTGATCTTAGAGGATCGAGGGTAGGGTTTTAGTACATTGGCAAGAGTTGTAAGCACACACCATGGCAATGTCACACAAATGCACAAATACTATGCATAGCACTATATGTAAATAAAAGTTTTTGTTAGGTCTAAAATTTGAAATTTGGAAACCACCATTTCTTATTGATTTGAAATTTGGGATGTTACAAACCCTTCCCCCTTACAAAAGATCTCGTCCCGAGATCTTAAAGAAAACTAGGTACTAAAGAGATCTGGGTATTCCTTCTTCATATCTTCTTCTCGCTCCCAAGTGCCTTCTTCTTCGGTGTGGTTGCTCCATTGAATCTTCAGAAACTTGATACTCCTGGTGCGGGTGGTTCTGAAAGCTTCTTCCAGGATGCGAATAGGTACTTCGCGGTACGTCATGTTGATATCCACAGATCTGTGATCGATGTTCTTGAAAACCTCGGTCTTCTCAGGTACTTCCAAGCACTTCCGGAGTAATGAGATGTGAAACACGTCGTGCACAGCCGACATTTCTCCCGGCAGTTCCAGTTGATAAGATACTTCTCCTCGGCGACTCAGAACTTTGAAGGGTCCAACATATCGGGGTGCAAGCTTTCCTTTAAGCTGGAATCTCTGCATTCCTTTAAGGGGTGATACTTTGAGATATACAAAATCTCCGATCTCGAAGGTCATCTCTCGGCGTCTCTTGTCAGCATAACTCTTCTGTCTTGACTGAGCAGTCTTGAGGTATTCGCGGATCTTGTGCACCTTTTCTTCAGCTTCTTGAAGAACATCTGGTCCAAAGACTTGGCTCTCTCCGACTTCCGACCAATTCAGAGGGGTACGGCACTTCCTTCCGTACAGGGCTTCAAAGGGGGCCATTTGTAAGCTGGCTTGATAACTGTTGTTGTACGAGAATTCTGCGTAAGGCAGACAGTCTTCCCACTTAGATCCATATTCCAGTACACAAGCCCTCAACATGTCTTCGAGTATTTGGTTGACTCTTTCAGTCTGTCCATCAGTCTGCGGGTGATAAGCGGTACTGAAATTCAGTCGGGTTCCTAGTCCTTCATGTACTTTCTGCCAGAATCTTGAGGTGAATTGGGATCCTCTATCTGACACAATTGACTTTGGGGTTCCGTGCAGGGCGACTATTCTGGAGATGTATAACTCAGCTAGCTTTGGGCCTTGGTAGGTGGTCTTGACGGGGATAAAATGGGCTACCTTGGTTAATCTATCGACCACTACCCAAATGGAATCATTTCCTTTATTTGATTTGGGCAAACCTGTGATGAAGTCCATTCCTACAGAATCCCACTTCCATTCCGGAATCTGCAGGGGCTGTAGCAATCCTGCGGGTCGCTGATGTTCTGCTTTGACTCTCTGACAGATATCACACTTGGCGATGTAGCTTCCAATCTCTCGCTTCATTCCATGCCACCAAAATTGTTCCTTCAAATCTTGGTACATCTTGGTTCCTCCGGGATGAATGGAGTATAGGGTGTCATGGGCTTCCTTCAGGATAACTTGCTTCAACTCTGAATCTGATGGCACACATAGGCGTCCGTTGTACCAAAGAACTCCTTCTTCATCTTCGGTGAATCCAGGTGCCTTTCCTGCAGCAATTTGACTCTTTATTCCGTCAATACTAGCATTTCCTTTCTGGGCTTCTTTGATCTGACTAATCAGGGTAGGCTGAAGCTCTATGCTGGCTAGGAATCCTTCACTAACTAGCTCCAGTCTAAACTGTTCAAATTCTTGATACAAGCTAGGCTGCTCTTCTGCGATCATGGAGTTCAACTGACACGGCAGTCTACTTAGGGCATCTGCTACCACATTGGCCTTGCCGGGGTGGTAGTGAATTTCCATATCATAATCCTTGATTAATTCTATCCATCTTCTCTGCCTCATATTCAGCTCCTTCTGTGTGAAAATGTACTTCAGGCTCTTATGATCAGAATAGATCTCGCATCGATTACCCATGAGGTAATGACGCCAAACTTTCAGGGCTAAGACTGCTGCTGCTAGCTCTAAGTCATGGGTTGGATAATTCTGCTCATGTTGCTTCAGTTGCCTTGACAGATATGATATCACTTTGCCTTCTTGCATCAACACACATCCAAGACCAATCTTGGAGGCGTCACAGTAGACGTCAAAGGGCTTGGTGATGTCCGACATGATTAGTATTGGGGCTGTGGTTAATCCAAACGACATGACGTTGTACTCATACAACCCATATCTGGTGGTGAAGGCAGTCTTGGGGATATCCGTTGCACGAATCTTCAGTTGATGGTAACCAGTCCTAAGATCAATCTTAGAGAACACTTTGGCACCGGTCAGCTGATCAAACAGGTCTTCTATCTTGGGCAAGGGGTATTTGTTCTTGATGGTGACATCGTTAAGCTTACGGTAATCCGTACATAAACGAGTGGCACCGTCCTTCTTATCCACAAACAAAACTGGTGATCTCCAAGGCGACGCACTTGGTCGAATCAGTCCTTTGTACAGCATATCATCCAGTTGCTTCTTCAGTTCCACTAACTCGGCTGGGTTCATGCTATAGGCTCTCTGGGATATGGGTCCTGTTCCGGGGATTAACTCGATGATAAACTCGGTATCCCGATCTGGGGGCATACCGGGTAGATCATCAGGAAACACATCGGGGTATCTACAGACGACCCTGATCTGATCCAAAGTTGGCTTGGCTACACTTTGGTTGCAGGTGAACTTTCTGGGCAGTCTTTCAGACACATGTTCTACTAACACTCCGGTGCTACTAGTCATGGTGATGGCCTTCTTGGCACAATCAATCAATCCATGATGTTTTGACATCCAGTCCATACCCAGCACTACTTCCAAACCTTTGGCTCCCAGAACTATCAAATTTGCATAAAAAACTATTTCATGTATGCTGATAGGCACATCTTTGCAAATTTTTCTAGCTTTTGTAGTTGAACCAGGTATTTGAACTATCATGACATGCTTCAAACTGATGGGTTGAATTTTACTGGTGCATGCAAAATCTTCAGTGACAAACGAATGCGATGCTCCAGAATCAAACAACACTCTTGCAGGTACTGAGTTAACAGAAAATATACCCAGTACAACATCTGGTGCTTCCTGGGCTTCTTCAGCATTTATGTGGAAGAGACGGCCATTGCGGTTGTTGGGGTTGTTGGGGATGAACTTCTTTCCGGTGGTGACACGGCGTTGCTGCTGAGCAGGTGCAGCGGTGTTGGGGGCAGTCTTGGCTAACTTCTTGGGGCACTCATTGGAGTAGTGACCCACAGTTCCGCATTCATAACAAGTCACAGTTGACTTGTCCTTGGGGGCGACGGGGATAGCGTTGCTCCCAGTCCTTGGAGCTGTGTTGGTGTTGCTGTGGTTGCCGGGGGCTCTCATCGGGGCACGGTTGAAGTTGTTGTTGGCATGGTGGTTGTTGTTGTTGTTGTTGTTGTTGTGGCCTCCTGGCCTTGGGTGTCCTCCACTTCGATTCTGGAAACTCGGACGTGACATCTGCATCTGTGGCTTGTTGTTTCTTGGGGCAAAACCTCCGCTTGAGCTGGGGCGATACCGTGGGGTATTGCTGGGCCCACTCTGGTGCATCATGCGGCGTTTGCGGTTCTCATTTGCTTGATGGAGCTTTCCCTCCATCTGGATGGCGGAGTCCACCAGGGCTTCAAGGTCAGCAAAAGGAATGTTGACCAGTACAGTCTGCATCTCATCGTGCAGTCCATTCAGGAATCTCTCCTTCCTCTTTTCAGTGGTGTCGGTCTCATCGGGGGCATACCTTGACAGTGTGAGAAACCGGTCGCGGTATTCCACCACGGTCATCCTGCCTTGTTTGAGTTCCCAGAACTCATCCCTCATCTTCTTAATCAGACCGGGGGGCACATGATACTTGCTAAACTTGAGCTTGAAATCTGCCCAAGTCATTATCTGTCCGGCATTCATGGCACGGGTGCTGGTCCACCAGGCTCTGGCTGGTCCTGCTAAGTAATGGGTGGCGAACAGGACTTTCTCTGCGGCTTCGACTCCCGCAGCCTCTAAGTTGTTCTCCATTGTCTGGAGCCAGTCGTCAGCATCAAGTGGCTCTTCGGTTTTGCTAAACATAGGAGGGTTGGTGTTCTGAAAGTTCTTGAGTTTTGATCCGGGGTGATCATGGTTTCCATGGCCTTGGTTGTTGTTAGCTATTTGTTGCAGTGCAGCGATGTTGGCTTGCCTTTCAACTCTTTCATTCTCCCGATCTGCCATCAAGGTCTGTAGTAGTTGCATCATGGCATCCTGGTTGCCACTGCGGTTTGGAGGGGCCATCTGAACATGGAGATAGATCATGAGATAAGAGGGAATTTTCTATGGCTTATTTTGGGTAAGTTCAAAATTTTAAAACTTGAATTCTTTTGAGGTTGAACACAAACACACCTTCATTCATTCAAACATCACATATTACAAGCTAACACATCCATGGTTTTAAGAACCAGTTACTCGCGCTACGATACAAGGGACGGGATACAAACTCACACCTACACAAGTGCTCATGTGAAACTACTCCTCATCATCCACATCGATCGGGATGAAGTCATCTTCTCCGGCCTCCATGAACTCATAGTCCTCCACATCCGTGTTCTCATCTTCCTCGAAGTCATCATCATCACTCAGGTAGGCTGGTCCTCCCTGAACATCTTCACCTTCTTCTTCCAGATCCCTCAGCTGGGTCTCCTGTGCCTGGACGGTTGCCTCCAAGGATACTATCTTCGCGCGGAGGCGCGCAATGGTAGCGTCCTTCTTGGCACGCTGCTGGCGGAGTGACTTGCGGTCCTTTGCAAGCATCTTGATAGCATCGGCATGCTGAGCCAGGTGGAGGTGAGTCTGGTTGGCGTAGACACGAGAGTTGTCCAGCTCCTTCTGGGTCTCGTGCAGCATAAAGTCCAGGTGCTCCACGTGGTACTTCAGCACCGGGTGTGATGACAGTGCCATGGGTCCTCCAATGGAATCATGCCTTGCAAAGTGAGCAAAGCGAGTCCCCTGGAGCTCGGTCACGTGCTGTCCGCACAGACAGGCAAGTGCTTCCTGCAGAGCACGAGCGAGTCCGTCCAGCCAGTTGCTTTCCCTCATGGAAAAGAGGATCCTCACAGAAGTAGGAGGCTCCATCTTGCCCCTCAGATCAGCGGTGATAACCCACTGAAGTTCCCCTCCGGGCTGGTCGTTGACTTCAGTTCCGAAGAACTCCGGGTGCGGGCGATCAAGAAGGTCAGACAAAGCGTCTAAGTCCCTCTCGAAAACCAAGCTCCCACCCTTGCCCAGCTGGTAAAACTTGGTGTTGGCTTGGTCCATCTGAAAGTGAATTGGATGAATAAGTTAGAGAAGTGAACAGTGTGTCCAAAATTTTATGTAGATTCATAAGGAAGAGCATGACTTATTATTTTGGAAGAGATCTCAAAGAGAAGAGAGTGAATAATTTTTCAGAAATATTTACTTCATTTGTTTTTTTGGAAACTAAGTTTTTCAGAACATCCATTCTAAATAGGGTCTCCTAAGGTCAAACAATGGCTCTGATACCAACTTGTCAACACCCGGATTTTTAAGTCCAGATGCCTATTATGCCATACATCGCAATCCCAGGAAGATTGTTGTTGCGAGACATAACAGTTGATATCATAAGTCATCATTCATTACAAACCATAATCGTCTTACAAAGGTAGATCACATGATCTAATATTACACAAATAGTTGATCTCATGATCAACGAACAATACATAGCTAAGCGTAATAGTAGGGGCCTATCTAATTCCACAGGCCAACGCTTGACGTCAGAAGAACTCCTAGTTGTTGTAGACATCCTGCTGGCCGTCATCTTCATACTGCTGCTCCTCTTCATAGTCTGGCCATTTGAATAGCCAGGGACACAACCGTGAGTACTTTTAAAGTACTCGCAAACTAATACTAGTGTAAGTACCATCAATTTTATTAAGGGGTTGCTAAGCTCTAGGTTTATTTGCATAAAGCCAATTTTAGTTCATAAACATTTAGTAAAAGACTCCTCATTTGCTAACTAACTCAAGTGGGAACATTAGTGTCATTCCCACAACTCAGTTGTGATTCAAGTCAAGTTCACCATTCAATTCATCATTTCATTTTAAGAAAACATCTGACAACGGAACAGTATGGCCTTTCCAATCGTCCGTAACCGTGGACACGGCTATTCGAATAGGTTTACACTCTGCAGAGGTTGTACACTTGTGCCACAACTTTTGATTACATCCGTCAGGGATAACCCCGAATCATCATACTCAGTATGCGGATCATCAACCATAACCTTTCACTTACATACCCTAGTATAGGCACCTCTCCCCATGAGCTTGGCCTCCCAGTGAAGATAAACCGTCAGCCTGGGAACTGCACAGGGCTTGGGCCGGACATTCACCTCATTTCACATCATTTCACATTGAACGGAGGCAGCCTCGGCATAACCCCTATGACGCTTGTTTAGAGGGAACCCATACTAAGACACATAAACTTCCAGTTAAGCCCTACCCATAATCAGGTATTGTGGGGGTACTTGTAAAATTGGAATGGTATCGCATCCGAACCCAACCATCAGTTTTTTTGTAAAGTTCACCATGTCATTCACAATTCATATTCACCTTCAAAATCTTTCAATAGAATAACTCATCATTCCAAGGTTTTCAAAGTCATTTCATTTCACCGGTTCCCGGCTAGGGTAGTCAATTTTATTTGTTGGCACTAGCAACTAGTCATGAGGGGTGCTAATTAACTTGTAGCTATCTAGGCTAAGTTTGATGCTCTTGTACTTCACTATACTTAGACCAAAGTTAACTATAAAAGTAAGCTTTAATAAATAAAGTAAAAACGTTGCAAGAATAAAACTTGGGATGGGATCCTTAGACATAGAATAAAGTTGTAAGGGTGCCTTGCTCTAGTAGAGCTTTGCACTTGCAAGAATATTAGCTTGCCTTGGTTGGTGTACTGCTCAAAGTGGTCTTCTTCTTCCTGGAAGTAGACCTCCTCCTCCTGGTACTCCTCGGTACTAGCGTCTAGAAACGGGTACGAGGTAACAATCACCAATCAAAGCTTAAGAGCTGGACTAATCACTCAATTGGTTCACATCCACTATTCTAGCATCACAACCCTAATCACCCAGGGGTTTGGCTTGTGTGTTAAGAAAACTTGTAGGAGAGAAATAATTTCCTCTCATTGAATCTTCTTAAGATTTAAGTTCCTCAAATAATAATAAGGTATGAATTCATGTTGATCAAGGTCAACACTTCATATCTATTATTTGTGGAACATGATTTAAATGAGGTACTAACCTCATACCATTTAAACCGTACTCTTACAACAATTTAATGTCTCTAAGTAATCCATTATGGGATGATATAGACCAAGTCAACACATCACTTTGAATTGCTTAGGACCATGATTTAAATGAGAGGGAACCTCTCATACTAATTAAGAAATAATTTTGGATAATTTAAATGGACTAGAAATAGCCACATAGCCATTATTTTGCTCTAGTCTATGATCATACAAACAACTATGTGATGTTATTACATACACATGTAGAGTATGTGAAATGTGATTTATGAGAGTTGGAATCAACTCAAAATCTCTTAGGGTTGATTTTTAATAATTGTTTGAAGTTGCAAAAGGCCCTGCCTTGTTATTTTTGTCACATTAATTCTACAAATAAATTTGAGGTGAGACTGGTGGGGTTGGATAGGGTTTTTCACAAGCTTTCCAACAACACAAAATTCATCAAATTTGGTTGGGTAGATTTGATTCTATTCAAATTTGAAAATAGCATCTCCCAGCAATTTGGAATTAAACTTAAAATCAAAATTGAACTGAGTGGGCCTGGCGGGAAAATGAAATGGGCCGAAACAGTTTAAAAACGGGAAAGCCAGCCCACCACGCGTCCAGCACGCGTGGGCTGCTTGACAGGGTGGGCTCCACCCGTCAGCGACCATTGCAACCCGAAACGGTATGTTTGATTCTGAGCCGCACGATTAGAACAAGATCCAACGGATCAAGTTCATCATCGTCGACGGCGAGATGGAGTTACTGGCGCGGTGAGGGGAGGGGGTTGACGGCTCACCGGCGGTGCGGCGATCGTCGGCGAGGTGCTGCGGCGGCGTTGTGGACGACGGCGAGGCTCTAGGAACAAACGGCAGCTCCGGGGGTGGCTTCTGGCGTCTCCTTCTTCTGCGGCGGTGTCACGGGCAGCGATGAAGCAATTGGGTGTCTACGGTGAGCAATGTCGAGCAGCGAGTGGATGAGGAAGGTCAGAGAGGAGAGGGGAAGCTTGCGGTGTGAAGAAATCGAGCGAGGAAGGGCTCCTTTTATAGCGGCGGAGTGAGGCCGAGGTGCTGCGGAGGTGGCGGTCACGGTGACGTCGCTACAGGGGCGCAGGTGGACTGGCGATGACGCGCGCGAGTTGGCGGGGTCAGTGAGGTCACGCAGCGCTTGACGGCGGTGAAAACGAGGCAAGGACGAGGGCAGGAGGGTGACGGGAGCGCTCAGTACTGAGGCGGTGGTCGTCGACGAGGTCGTCGGCTACAGCGTTCCCGCGGGTAGGTGAGCATGTACTGGCGTCTCCTGGCGTCATGGTGGAGCTGCTGGGGAGCGGAGAGGGCGAGTGGTGGCCGTGGTCAGCGGGGCGACGTCAGTGCCTGGCGCGCTCTGGCGCTCATCCGTGCACGCTCTGGTGTGCGCGTGCGTCACTGGGCGCGCGTGTCCTGGCGCGTGTGGTGCTCCACTTCGTCGACCACGATGTCTAGCGTGTGCAGGAGAGTGTGAGGAGGGCGTGTGACTTGGTCGTGCACGTTAGAATGGATCAGAGAGAGGGATGACATGTGGTGCTCATGTCATGCCACGGCATGGCCTTGTTTTGTCCAAATGGTGATGATTTCATGTACTGCAACATGTCTCTGGTGTTTGGCATCGTGCAAGGAGTAGATTAGGGTACCAATGCTGACCAGGGCTCGATGGTTAGGGCTAAAACCCACTGGACAAAGGCATGTCTAGGGATGGCAGGTTTGTGCCCACCAGGTGCTCGATGGAATGGCCGCAAGAAAGAAATTTTGGAACTTTTCAGTGAATTTTGGTGGAGTCCAAACATATAATATTTGAAGCCTAGTTGTGGTGGTGGTGGTCAAATTTGAGTGGATTTGCAAAAATCGAAAAAGTGCATAATCTTGAATCTTCTTCATTGTCTCCACTTTGCTTGAGCATAACTTTGAATCCAGAGAGAGTTTGCAGGGATGATCTTGAGCAAAGTTGTTCATCTTGATGAGGTCTTGGATGAGGTGCGAAGAGTTGGATTTGTTTGGTTTGAAAATCTCTGAATACAGAGGCTCAAAGTAGGCATCAGGTTAAAATTGGCAGTTTTGACCATTAGTGCATGTGAGCACAATTTGAATTCAAATTTGATTTGATTTGAGTTTCTTTGATTTCAAAAGTGTTAATAAGTGTTTAGTAACCATCTCCAACCAATGGTGCAAGCCAAAATGGTCTAGGTTAAAGATTTGCAAAAATGGCATAGACCATATGTGAGGGTTTTGTGATTTTCTAACTTTTATTCTTTTCTTTTTGGGTTTTGCTTTTCTTCTTGATCTTAGAGGATCGAGGGTAGGGTTTTAGTACATTGGCAAGAGTTGTAAGCACACACCATGGCAATGTCACACAAATGCACAAATACTATGCATAGCACTATATGTAAATAAAAGTTTTTGTTAGGTCTAAAATTTGAAATTTGGAAACCACCATTTCTTATTGATTTGAAATTTGGGATGTTACAAACCCTTCCCCCTTACAAAAGATCTCGTCCCGAGATCTTAAAGAAAACTAGGTACTAAAGAGATCTGGGTATTCCTTCTTCATATCTTCTTCTCGCTCCCAAGTGCCTTCTTCTTCGGTGTGGTTGCTCCATTGAATCTTCAGAAACTTGATACTCCTGGTGCGGGTGGTTCTGAAAGCTTCTTCTAGGATGCGAATAGGTACTTCGCGGTACGTCAAGTCCTTGTTGATATCCACAGATCTGTGATCGATGTTCTTGAAAACCTCGGTCTTCTCAGGTACTTCCAAGCACTTCCGGAGTAATGAGATGTGAAACACGTCGTGCACAGCCGACATTTCTCCCGGCAGTTCCAGTTGATAAGATACTTCTCCTCGGCGACTCAGAACTTTGAAGGGTCCAACATATCGGGGTGCAAGCTTTTCTTTAAGCTGGAATCTCTGCATTCCTTTAAGGGGTGATACTTTGAGATATACAAAATCTCCGATCTCGAAGGTCATCTCTCGGCGTCTCTTGTCAGCATAACTCTTCTGTCTTGACTGAGCAGTCTTGAGGTATTCGCGGATCTTGTGCACCTTTTCTTCAGCTTCTCGAAGAACATCTGGTCCAAATACTTGGCTCTCTCCGACTTCCGACCAATTCAGAGGGGTACGGCACTTCCTTCCGTACAGGGCTTCAAAGGGGGCCATTTGTAAGCTGGCTTGATAACTGTTATTGTACGAGAATTTTGCGTAAGGCAGGCAGTCTTCCCACTTAGATCCATATTCCAGTACACAAGCCCTCAACATGTCTTCGAGTATTTGGTTGACTCTTTCAGTCTGTCCATCAGTCTGCGGGTGATAAGCGGTACTGAAATTCAGCCGGGTTCCTAGTCCTTCATGTACTTTCTGCCAGAATCTTAAGGTGAATTGGGATCCTCTATCTGACACAATTGACTTTGGGGTTCCGTGCAGGGCGACTATTCTGGAGATATATAACTCAGCTAGCTTTGGACCTTGGTAGGTGGTCTTGACGGGGATAAAATGGGCTACCTTGGTTAATCTATCGACCACTACCCAAATAGAATCATTTCCTTTATTTGATTTGGGCAAACCTGTGATGAAGCCCATTCCTACAGAATCCCACTTCCATTCCGGAATCTGCAGGGGCTGTAGCAATCCTGCGGGTCGCTGATGTTCTGCTTTGACTCTCTGACAGATATCACACTTGGCGATGTAGCTTCCAATCTCTCGCTTCATTCCATGCCACCAAAATTGTTCCTTCAAATCTTGGTACATCTTGGTTCCTCCGGGATGAATGGAGTATAGGGTGTCATGGGCTTCCTTCAGGATAACTTGCTTCAACTCTAAATCTGATGGCACACATAGGCGTCCGTTGTACCAAATAACTCCTTCTTCATCTTCGGTGAATCCAGGTGCCTTTCCTGCATCAATTTGACTCTTTATTCCGTCAATACTAGCATTTCCTTTCTGGGCTTCTTTGATCTGACTAATCAGGGTAGGCTGAAGCTCTATGCTGGCTAGGAATCCTTCACTAACTAGCTCCAGTCTAAACTGTTCAAATTCTTGATACAAGCTAGGCTGCTCTTCTGCGATCATGGAGTTCAACTGACACGGCAGTCTACTTAGGGCATCTGCTACCACATTGGCCTTGCCGGGGTGGTAGTGAATTTCCATATCATAATCCTTGATTAATTCTATCCATCTTCTCTACCTCATATTCAGCTCCTTCTGTGTGAAAATGTACTTCAGGCTCTTATGATCCGAATAGATCTCGCATCGATTACCCATGAGGTAATGACGCCAAACTTTCAGGGCTAAGACTACTGCTGCTAGCTCTAAGTCATGGGTTGGATAATTCTGCTCATGTTGCTTCAGTTGCCTTGACAGATATGATATCACTTTGCCTTCTTGCATCAACACACATCCAAGACCAATCTTGGAGGCGTCACAGTAGACGTCAAAGGGCTTGGTGATGTCCGGCATGATTAGTATTGGGGCTGTGGTTAATCCAAACGACATGACGTTGTACTCATACAACCCATATCTGGTGGTGAAGGCAGTCTTGGGGATATCCGTTGCACGAATCTTCAGTTGATGGTAACCAGTCCTAAGATCAATCTTAGAGAACACTTTGGCACCGGTCAGCTGATCAAACAGGTCTTCTATCTTGGGCAAGGGGTATTTGTTCTTGATGGTGACATCGTTAAGCTTACGGTAATCCGTACATAAACGAGTGGCACCGTCCTTCTTATCCACAAACAAAACTGGTGATCTCCAAGGCGACGCACTTGGTCGAATCAGTCCTTTGTACAGCATATCATCCAGTTGCTTCTTCAGTTCCACTAACTCGGCTGGGTTCATGCTATAGGCTCTCTGGGATATGGGTCCTGTTCCGGGGATTAACTCGATGATAAACTCGGTATCCCGATCTGGGGGCATACCGGGTAGATCATCAGGAAACACATCGGGGTATCTACAGACGACCCTGATCTGATCCAAAGTTGGCTTGGCTACACTTTGGTTGCAGGTGAACTTTCTGGGCAGTCTTTCAGACACATGTTCTACTAACACTCCGGTGCTACTAGTCATGGTGATGGCCTTCTTGGCACAATCAATCAATCCATGATGTTTTGACATCCAGTCCATACCCAGCACTACTTCCAAACCTTTGGCTCCCAGAACTATCAAATTTGCATAAAAAACTATTTCATGTATGCTGATAGGCACATCTTTGCAAATTTTTCTAGCTTTTGTAGTTGAACCAGGTATTTGAACTATCATGACATGCTTCAAACTGATGGGTTGAATTTTACTGGTGCATGCAAAATCTTCAGTGACAAACGAATGCGATGCTCCAGAATCAAACAACACTCTTGCAGGTACTGAGTTAACAGAAAACATACCCAGTACAACATCTGGTGATTCCTGGGCTTCTTCAGCATTCATGTGGAAGAGACGGCCATTGCGGTTGTTGGGGTTGTTGGGGATGAACTTCTTTCCGGTGGTGACACGGCGTTGCTGCTGAGCAGGTGCAGTGGTGTTGGGGGCAGTCTTGGCTAACTTCTTGGGGCACTCATTGGAGTAGTGACCCACAGTTCCGCATTCATAACAAGTCACAGTTGACTTGTCCTTGGGGACGACGGGGATAGCGTTGCTCCCAGTCCTTGGAGCGGTGTTGGTGTTGCTGTGGTTGCCGGGGGCTCTCATCGGGGCACGGTTGAAGTTGTTGTTGGCATGGTGGTTGTTGTTGTTGTTGTTGTTGTTGTTGTTGTGGCCTCCTGGCCTTGGGTGTCCTCCACTTCGATTCTGGAAACTCGGACGTGACATCTGCATCTGTGGCTTGTTGTTTCTTGGGGCAAAACCTCTGCTTGAGCTGGGGCGATACCGTGGGGTATTGCTGGGCCCACTCTGGTGCATCATGCGGCGTTTGCGGTTCTCATTTGCTTGATGGAGCTTTCCCTCCATCTGGATGGCGGAGTCCACCAGGGCTTCAAGGTCAGCAAAAGGAATGTTGACCAGTACAGTCTGCATCTCATCGTGCAGTCCGTTCAGGAATCTCTCCTTCCTCTTTTCAGTGGTGTCGGTCTCATCGGGGGCATACCTTGACAGTGTGAGAAACCGGTCGCGGTATTCCACCACGGTCATCCTGCCTTGTTTGAGTTCCCTGAACTCATCCCTCACCTTCTTAATCAGACTGGGGGGCACATGATACTTGCTGAACTTGAGCTTGAAATCTGCCCAAGTCATTATCTGTCCGGCATTCATGGCACGGGTGCTGGTCCACCAGGCTCTGGCTGGTCCTGCTAAGTAATGGGTGGCGAACAGGACTTTCTCTGCGGCTTCGACTCCCGCAACCTCTAAGTTGTTCTCCATTGTCTGGAGCCAGTCGTCAGCATCAAGTGGCTCTTCGGTTTTGCTAAACATAGGAGGGTTGGTGTTCTGAAAGTTCTTGAGTTTTGATCCGGGGTGATCATGGTTTCCATGGCCTTGGTTGTTGTTAGCTATTTGTTGCAGTGCAGCGATGTTGGCTTGCCTTTCAACTCTTTCATTCTCCCGATCTGCCATCAAGGTCTGTAGTAGTTGCATCATGGCATCCTGGTTGCCACTGCGGTTTGGAGGGGCCATCTGAACATGGAGATAGATCATGAGATAAGAGGGAATTTTCTATGGCTTATTTTGGGTAAGTTCAAAATTTTAAAACTTGAATTCTTTTGAGGTTGAACACAAACACACCTTCATTCATTCAAACATCACATATTACAAGCTAACACATCCATGGTTTTAAGAACCAGTTACTCGCGCTACGATACAAGGGACGGGATACAAACTCACACCTACACAAGTGCTCATGTGAAACTACTCCTCATCATCCACATCGATCGGGATGAAGTCATCTTCTCCGGCCTCCATGAACTCATAGTCCTCCACATCCGTGTTCTCATCTTCCTCGAAGTCATCGTCATCACTCAGGTAGGCTGGTCCTCCCTGAACATCTTCACCTTCTTCTTCCAGATCCCTCAGCTGGGTCTCCTGTGCCTGGACGGTTGATACGTCTCCGACGTATCGATAATTTCTTATGTTCCATCATTCGCCTTTGCAATATATAGCTCATGGGACAAATAGCTTAAAAACTATTGTGGTATTGAATATGTACTTATGCACTTTATCTCTTATTAAGTTGCTTGTTGTGCGATAACCATGTTTCTGGGGACGCCATCAACTATTCCTTGTTGAATATCATGTGAGTTGCTATGCATGTCCGTCTTGTCTGAAGTAAGAGAGATCTACCACCTTAATGGTTGGAGCATGCATATTGTTAGAGAAGAACATTGGGCCGCCAACTAAAGCCATGAATCATGGTGGAAGTTTCAGTTTTGGACACATATCCTCAACCTCATATGAGAATAATAATTGTTGCTACATGCTTATGCATTAAAGAGGAGTCCATTATCTGTTGTCCATGTTGTCCCGGTATGGGTGTCTAAGTTGAAGAATGATCAAAAGCGAGAAATCCAATGCGAACTTTCTCCTTAGACCCTTGTACAGGCGGCATGGAGGTACCCCATTGTGACACTTGGTTAAAACATGTGCATTGCGATGATCCGGTAGTCCAAGCTAATTAGGACGAGGTGCGGGCAATATTAGTATACTATGCATGAGGCTTGCAACTTGTAAGATATAATGTTCATAACTCATATGCTTTATTACTACCGTTGACAAAATTGTTTCATGTTTTCAAAATAAAAGCTCTAGCACAAATATAGCAATCGATGCTTTCCTCTTTGAAGGACCATTCTTTTACTTTTATGTTGAGTCAGTTCACCTATCTCTCTCCACCTCAAGAAGCAAACACTTGTGTGAACTGTGCATTGATTCCTACATACTTGCATATTGCACTTGTTATATTACTCTATGTTGACAATTATCCATGAGATATACATGTTACAAGTTGAAAGCAACCGCTGAAACTTAATCTTCCTTTGTGTTGCTTCAATACCTTTACTTTGATTTATTGCTTTATGAGTTAACTCTTATGCAAGACTTATTGATGCTTGTCTTGAAGTACTATTCATGAAAAGTCTTTGCTTTATGATTCACTTGTTTACTCATGTCATTACCATTGTTTTGATCGCTGCATTCATTACATATGTTTACAAATAGTATGATCAAGGTTATGATGGCATGTCACTTTAGAAATTATCTTTGTTATCGTTTTACCTGCTCGGGACGAGCAGAACTAAGCTTGGGGATGCTGATACGTCTCCGACGTATCGATAATTTCTTATGTTCCATGCCACATTATTGATGATATCTACATGTTTTATGCACACTTTATGTCATATTCGTGCATTTTCTGGAAATAACCTATTAACAAGATGCCGAAGAGCCAGTTGCTGTTTTCTACTGTTTTTGGTTTCAGAAATCCTAGTAACGAAATATTCTCGGAATTGGACGAAATCAACGCCCAGGGTCCTATTTTGCCACGAAGCTTCCAGAAGACCGAAGGAGAGTCGAAGTGGGGCCACGAGGTGGCAACACCACAGGGCGGCGCGGCCCAGGCCCTGGCCGCGCCGACCTATGGTGTGGGCCCCTCGTGCCGCCTCTTGACCTGCCCTTCCGCCTACAAATAGCCTCCGTCGCGAAACCCCCAGTACCGAGAGCCACGATACGGAAAACCTTACTGAGACACCGCCGCCGCCAATCCCATCTCGGGGGATTCAGGAGATCGCCTCCGGCACTCTGCCGGAGAGGGGATTCATCTCCCGGAGGACTCTACACCGCCATGGTCGCCTCCGGAGTGATGAGTGAGTAGTTCACCCCTGGACTATGGGTCCATAGCAGTAGCTAGATGGTTGTCTTCTCCTAATTGTGCTTCATTGTTGGATCTTGTGAGCAGCCTAACATGATCAAGATCATCTATCTGTAATACTATATGTTGTGTTTGTCGGGATCCGATGGATAGAGAATACCATGTTATGTTAATTATCAAGTTATTACCTATGTGTTGTTTATGATCTTGCATGCTCTCCGTTATTAGTAGAGGCTCTGGCCAAGTTTTTGCTCTTAACTCCAAGAGGGAGTATTTATGCTCGATAGTGGGTTCATGCCTTCATTGATACCTGGGACAGTGACAGAAAGTTCTAAGGTTGTGTTGTGCTGTTGCCACTAGGGATAAAACATTGATGCTATGTCCGAGGATGTAGTTGTTGATTACATTACGCACCATACTTAATGCAATTGTCTGTTGCTTTGCAACTTAATACTGGAAGGGGTTCGGATGATAACCTGAAGGTGGACTTTTTAGGCATAGATGCAGTTGGATGGCGGTCTATGTACTTTGTCGTAATGCCCAATTAAATCTCACTATACTTATCATGTCATGTATGTGCATTGTTATGCTCTCTCTATTTGTCAATCGCCCGACTGTAATTTGTTCACCCAACATGCTTTTATCTTATGGGAGAGACACCTCTAGTGAACTGTGGACCCCGGTCCATTCTTTTATACTGAAATACAAATCTGCTGCAATACTTGTTCTTTACTGTTTTCTTGCAAACAATCATCTTCCACACAATACGGTTAATCCTTTGTTACAGCAAGCCGGTGAGATTGACAACCTCACTGTTTCGTTGGGGCAAAGTACTTTGGTTGTGTTGTGCAGGTTCCACGTTGGCGCCGGAATCTCTGGTGTTGTGCCGCACTACATCCCGCCGCCATCAACCTTCAACGTGCTTCTTGGCTCCTACTGGTTCGATAAACCTTGGTTTCTTACTGAGGGAAACTTGCTGCTGTACGCATCACACCTTCCACTTGGGGTTCCCAACGAGCGTGTGCTTTACGCGTCATCAACGGTTGCCTCCAAGGATACTATCTTCGCGCGGAGGCGCGCAATGGTAGCGTCCTTCTTGGCACGCTGCTGGCGGAGTGACTTGCGGTCCTTTGCAAGCATCTTGATAGCATCGGCATGCTGAGCCAGGTGGAGGTGAGTCTGGTTGGCGTAGACACGAGAGTTGTCCAGCTCCTTCTGGGTCTCGTGCAGCATAAAGTCCAGGTGCTCCACGTGGTACTTCAGCACCGGGTGTGATGACAGTGCCATGGGTCCTCCAATGGAATCATGCCTTGCAAAGTGAGCAAAGCGAGTCCCCTGGAGCTCGGTCACGTGCTGTCCGCACAGACAGGCAAGTGCTTCCTGCAGAGCACGAGCGAGTCCGTCCAGCCAGTTGCTTTCCCTCATGGAAAAGAGGATCCTCACAGAAGTAGGAGGCTCCATCTTGCCCCTCAGATCAGCGGTGATAACCCACTGAAGTTCCCCTCCGGGCTGGTCGTTGACTTCAGTTCCGAAGAACTCCGGGTGCGGGCGATCAAGAAGGTCAGACAAAGCGTCTAAGTCCCTCTCGAAAACCAAGCTCCCACCCTTGCCCAACTGGTAAAACTTGGTGTTGGCTTGGTCCATCTGAAAGTGAATTGGATGAATAAGATAGAGAAGTGAACAGTGTGTCCAAAATTTTATGTAGATTCATAAGGAAGAGCATGACTTATTATTTTGGAAGAGATCTCAAAGAGAAGAGAGTGAATAATTTTTCAGAAATATTTACTTCATTTGTTTTTTTGGAAACTAAGTTTTTCAGAACATCCATTCTAACTAGGGTCTCCTAAGGTCAAACAATGGCTCTG
Source organism: Lolium perenne (assembly GCF_019359855.2). NCBI lineage: Eukaryota > Viridiplantae > Streptophyta > Magnoliopsida > Poales > Poaceae > Lolium > Lolium perenne. Next base: position 10,400,297 of record NC_067249.2, read on the forward strand.
ATACCAACTTGTCAACACCCGGATTTTTAAGTCCAGATGCCTATTATGCCATACATCGCAATCCCAGGAAGATTGTTGTTGCGAGACATAACAGTTGATATCATAAGTCATCATTCATTACAAACCATAATCGTCTTACAAAGGTAGATCACATGATCTAATATTACACAAATAGTTGATCTAATGATCAACGAACAATACATAGCGGAAGCATAATAGTAGGGGCCTATCTAATTCCACAGGCCAACGCTTGACGTCAGAAGAACTCCTAGTTGTTGTAGACATCCTGCTGGCCGTCATCTTCATACTGCTGCTCCTCTTCATAGTCTGGCCATTTGAATATCCAGGGACACAGCCGTGAGTACTTTTAAAGTACTCGCAAACTAATACTAGTGTAAGTACCATCAATTTTATTAAGGGGTTGCTAAGCTCTAGGTTTATTTGCATAAAGCCAATTTTAGTTCATAAACATTTAGTAAAAGACTCCTCATTTGCTAACTAACTCAAGTGGGAACATTAGTGTCATTCCCACAACTCAGTTGTGATTCAAGTCAAGTTCACCATTCAATTCATCATTTCATTTTAAGAAAACATCTGACAACGGAACAGTATGGCCTTTCCAATCGTCCGTAACCGTGGACACGGCTATTCGAATAGGTTTACACTCTGCAGAGGTTGTACACTTGTGCCACAACTTTTGATTACATCCGTCAGGGATAACCCCGAATCATCATACTCAGTATGCGGATCATCAACCATAACCTTTCACTTACATACCCTAGTATAGGCACCTCTCCCCATGAGCTTGGCCTCCCAGTGAAGACAAACCGTCAGCCTGGGAACTGCACAGGGCTTGGGCCGGACATTCACCTCATTTCACGTCGTTTCTTTTCTTTTGTGGAGGCAGCTTTCAGCATAACCCCTATGACGCTTGTTTAGAGGGAACCCATACTAAAGCATATAAACTTCCAGTTAAGCCCTACCCATAATCAGGTATTGTGGGGGTACTCAGAAATTGGAATGGTATCGCATCCGAACCCAACCATCAGTTTTTGTAAAGTTCACCATGTCATTCACAAGTCATATTCACCTTCAAAATCTTTCAATAGAATGACTCATCATTCCAAGGTTTTCAAAGTCATTGGATTTACATGTTCCCATCTAGAGTAGTCAATTTTAGTTTTAGCAGTAGCAACTAGTCATGAGGGGTGCTAACTAACTTGTAGCTTTCTAGGCTAATTTTGATGTTCTTGTAATACTCTATACTTAGACCAAAGTTAACTATAAAAGTTCTCTTGGATAATTCAAGTAAAAGCTTGCAAGAATAAAACTTGGGATTGGATCCTCAACATAAAAATAAAAGTGCAATAATGCCTTGCTCTAGTAGAGCTTTGCATTAGGGTGGATTTCAAGAGTATAGCTTGCTCATGGTGATATCTTGGATTAGTAATAGCTTGCATTGGGAAAAGCTTGCAATTAATATAGCTTGCCTTGATTGGTACAGTGATCAAAGTTCTCTTCTTCTTCCTCGAAGTAGACCTCCTCCTCCTGGTATTCCTCGGTACTAGCGTCTATAAACGGATACGAGGTATACAATCACCAAACAAATCTTAAGGGCTAGACTAAACACACAAATGGTTCACACAAGCTATTCTAGCATCACATCATTATTAACATGGTGGGTGGCTTTGTTTTCTTTTTAAGAAAAATAATTTCCTCTCATTAAAAATATTTACTAGGGTTTCTATTTAGTTCGTTGGAGAAATAATTTCCTCTCATTGAATCTTGTTAAGATTTAACCTCCTTAAATAATAAGGTATGAACACATGTTGACCAAGGTCAACACTTCATATTTATCATTTGGGGAAGATGATTTTAAATGAGGTATTATACCTCATGCAATTTAACACTACCTTAGTAATAATTTAATATCACCAAGTAATACAATATGAGATTATATAGACCAAGGTCAATACCTCATGTTGAATTACTTGAGACAAAGATTTAAATGAGAGACTACCTCTCATACTATTTAATTAATTAATTTGGGGCAATTTAAATGGACTAGATATAGCCACATAGCCCTTATTTATTCTAGCCCATGATCATATGAAGCAACCATGTCATATTTTTACATATTTAGATAGACAATATGAAATGTGATTTTTGAGCGTTGGAATCAATTCAAAATAATCTATGGTTGATTTTTAATAAATGTTTGAATTTTGAAAAGGCCCTGCCTTGTTATTTTTACTACATGAGTTCTACATCCAATCTAGGGTTGAGACCAGTGTAGTTGTTTAGAGAAATTCCTAAGCTTTCCAACAATATAAATTTCATAAAATTTGGCTTAGTGGATTTTGTTTTATTCAATTTTGAATTGGGCACCAGTATTTGAATTCAATTAAAAGAATTAAATCCGATTTGAAATGCTGGGCTTGGCGGGAAAACAAATGGGCCGGCCCAACTGTGCTCTAGTGCGCAGCGGGCCGCCTGACAGCGGACCCCGTCTGTCAGCCTCACTTAAAACACCGAAACGGTATGTGTGAAGGGGGCCATAGGATTAGAGTCAGATCGAACGGCGCACAGTCGTCGTCGTCGACGGCGAGACTCGGGCTCACTGGCGGTGAGCCTAGGGGGTCGGAGGGTCACCTGAGCTCCGGCGAGGCATGGCGTTGGCGGCGTTCGACGTTGTCGACGACGGCGAGGCGAACGGTGGTCGAGGGAGCGGCTGGGGTGGACGAAATCATCGCCTTGATCTGGCCATGGGAGCGGCGGTCTCCGATGAAATTCCGGCGACTTCGGTGACAATGTGGAGGGGCGAGAGGTCGAGGAGAGCGAGTGAGAAGAGGGGAGGCGAATGGTGTGTTGGAGAAGGGTCGGGGCATGCTCCTTTTATAGCGGCGAGGTGTGCTGCGGGTCGGCATGGTGAGGTCGATCATGGCGACGACGATACAGTGGCGGAGCGGCGTGGGCGATGATGGCGTTGGCTTCTCTACGTCATGGCGAGCACGGAGGGCTTGACGGCACTGAAAACGATGGTCCGTGGCGAGCAGGAGCGTGACGCGAGTGTGCAGTGCTGGGGCGGAAGTCGTCGACGATGGCGTCGTCTGCAGAGCTCGTGCGGGCAGGTGAGTGTGTCTGGGAGTCTCCTGGAGTCGTGGCGATGCTACTGGCGCGAGGAGAGGGTGAGGGGAGGACGGAGTCAGCGGGGCGACGTCACGCACTGGCGTGTCCAGTGGCATGTCCACGCACGCTCTGGCGCATCGAGACGTCACTGGGCGCGTAGGGGCTGGCTGCTGCTAGCGTCGGCTCGAGCGATGGCTGTGTCCAACGGGTCCAGGGGAGTGAGAGGGAGGTCCAGGACATGGTGGTGCACGTTGGATGTGAAAGGAGAGGGGAATGGCATGGTGGAGTGGCATCATGCCACGGCATGGTGGTGTCCTTGATGATATCATGCAAGATCATGGTCTCTGAGGCTTGACTTTGTCCAAGGGGGTGTGCTAGGGTTTCAGGGCAGTCAGAGGGGTCAGGATTGGACTTGGTCCACCCTCCAATTCCAGCATGGGCACACTCATATGCCCTGCCTGCAAGGTGTTTGATAAAATGGCCGAAAGAGAAATATTTTTGAATTTTGCAAAGATTTTTGGTGGAGTTGATTCAAATATTATTTGGCACACAATGGTGGTGGTGGTGTGCAAAATGAAGTTGATTTGTGAAAATCCAAAAGTGACATAATCTAGAATCTGTTTTGGTGTTGCTACTTTGCTTGATGATATTTTGAAATCTAGAAAGAATTTGCAGGGGTGGTCTTTACCAAAGTTGTTCATCTTGATGAGGTCTTGGATGAGGTGCAAAGAGTTGGGAGGTTTTAGTTTAGAAATCTCTTAATCCAGGGGCTCAAAGTGGGTATCATGATATAAATGGCAGTTTTGACCATTATCATATGTGAGTAGGTTTTGCATTTTATTTTGATTTGATTTGAGTTTCTTTGATTAAAAAGTGGTTCTTAAGTGTTTAGTAACATTACCCAACCATTGGCATAAGTCAAATTGGCCTAGGTCTTGATTTGGCAAAAATGGCCATAAGCACATATGTGTGGTTATTTTTAATTTTCTTTTCTTTTGTTTTGGTTTCTTTTTGATCCAAAAAGTATTCATTTGGGTTCATTTATGGTTAGGTTGGGTTTAGTGATGGTTTCAACCATTTAGGTAAGGTAAATAGGGCATAGGCCATTATTTGTAGAAATGGCCATAAGCCCACATATGTCTCACCTTTTATTTTATTTTCTTTTTTATTTATTCCCCTTGGGTTTTGAAAAGGGTAGGGTTTTAGGGTTTTGAACTTGTTTAATACTTCAATCAAACATGTAGGTTAAAAACCCCACACACATGTATGGACACTATGCACATAAGAGAAAGTAATCCAAAAATTTTGTTGGCTCCAATTTTTGAAATATGTGAAATTCCTTTTCTCTTTGTTTTAAAATTTGGGATGTTACAGCTGATGACGCGAGGACATGCGTGGCCAGCCGCTTGCGCTTGGCCGCTTCCTCCACGGCACGGGGAGCGAGCTGGGCGGCGGCGGATCTTGTGGTAGGGTTCGCGGCGGCGGTCGATTCGCCCTGCGCAGCGGAGAGGGGCACGCTCCCAGAGGTAGGGGCCGCCATGGCTGCGCTAGCAAGCCGCGGCGAGGTGGAATCCGGCGGCGGAGCGAGCTGGGCGGCGGCGGCGCGCGGGAAGAAAGGAGAGGGGGATTTTCCTTCGCGCCAACGCCTTGCACGCGATGCAGATCGATCTGCATCCGGCCGCGAAACCTACATATATGTAGGTTTGTCGAGCGCGGAAGCCGGCGCCTGGAAAAATATTTGCAGGTTTGGCCGATATGCGGGATCTGCTCGGGGTGATTTTTTAGCCCTAAACTGCATACGGGCGGTTATTATGCAGTTTTGGCAAATATGCCGTATCTGCTAGAGATGCTCTTAGGCAGTAAATTATCAGCTCAGGGGCGGCTTGTAGTGTTGTATGTGGTGCCATTTGGAACCTTTTTTGATTAGAGAGTAGTACTGTTGAAGAGCGATGTCTTATATTTTGATGTCTTCGTTAGCTGTGTTTCTAATTTACTGCCTGCAGTTATTTTAATGTATCCAACACAATGTTAGATTTACTATTTACCGAATTTAGTTATGAAGTTGTTTATGGCGAGATAGTCAGTCAACATAGCATGTGTCTATCACTATATCCCCCATATAAGGCTTCCAAATATCCTGTATCTATGCCCCAGGAGAAGTTTATGATATTCAAGCACATAGCTCTTTCTGTTTTATTTGTTGCTTTTGGTAAGCAAATAGCAGGTTATGGTCAATCTGAATCTAAATGAATGTAAAGTTCTCCCATCTTTGGCAGTTTTCATGCTGGCTTTCTTATTTCTATTGTTCTGTGAACTGTTTCGGTTATGAGGTTTCATTTATTGCTATATATCTATTGCATTATTCAGGTTCAGTGAAGTTCTCTCTGATCGATCCACATCGATGACGTCTTTTATCATTCAGATGTCGCCATGGCCTATTCAGGAGCCGAGACAAGGAGGTCCCCGTGGCCAGCGTGCCACATGGGCATGGAGCCGCAATTCATCTTTGTTTACCTCCTCAACTCCATTCTCTTGATCCGGAAGCGTTGTTGTGTCTACCTTGGCACTACTTTTTTGATTCCGTCCAGGCCCAAGTAGATTTGCACATCTCCGTACCTAGGATTTTCTGTTTGATGCATCTCCTCCTAGTCACTGTGATTTTTTGTGCGAGCGCAAAGTTTGCATAGCAGTACTTCTTTGGGTACCAATCGCTCTGCTCCTAGTTCATTTTCCCAAAAGATTTCATAATCCATGTAATTTTGTCAACACTGTCTGCTCTTTGTGGCATAGTTTTTCTAAATAAATTTTGAAATATGTAAATTTGTGAGATCTCGGGGTAATAAAACAAGTCGCAAACAATTACTCTCTTGGTTATTATCATGCTGGTTTAGTTTTCCTAATTTATTCAGCCTGACTTTTCGCGCATTTTTTTAAATAATACACTTTTAATTATTAATTCCAGGAATAATAGCCGTTTTTAGCAATTTTCAGAAATAATACACCGTCGGGTTCGAGGAACCCGAGTTTCGAAAATCGGGGTAGAGGAGCCTGAATTTGTAAATTCGGTGTTGAGAAACCCGATTAAATGATTCCCCTGCGGCGTGAAAAAAATTAAAAAACGAGAAAGAAGAACTCGGGGTTTATGAACCCGATTTTTATAAATCGGGCATGCTGAACCCGATTTCTATAAATCGGGCATGCTGAACCCGAGTTGTTAACTCCAGGATTTTTTCTCGCCTTTTCGCGTTCACACCGCCGTGTTTCCCGCCCGCCCTTCCCGCCACTCCTTCCCGCCAGTCGTTCCCGCCACCATCTCCCGCCAATTTTATCCCGCCACTATCTCCCACCATATTTTCCCGCCACGCTGTCGAATTTTTGCCTATAAAAGCAGGCATCGCTACTCTTGGCTGCAAAAGTGCTTCTATCTCTATCTCTTTTCTGTTTGCTCACCCTTAGCCATCATGAGTGTGCCGTGCTCTGACCAGGAGTTTAGGCCGGTGAAGGCGAAGGCTGCAAGTTTGCCCCCGGGTGTGACTGCGGAGCGTTGTTGGTGCGGCCGTCTTGCTAAGGTTAAGCAGGTGGAGGATTTCTCCGACTGGTTCGGCATGAAATTTTTCATGTGTGCGAGCTATGAGCATGATCCACCCCGTAGTTCAGCTTCGTCGTCCACCAGACCGCCGGTATGTTTCGATATAAATTTATGTAGGCATAAATTTATGTATGAATGTGATTTAATGTTACTGTTTGTGTTGCAGTCTCCACCGCCCCTATGCAAATGGTTTCACTGGATAGACACGGAGCAGCCGGATTGGGCGCGCCAGGAGGTTGAGGAGAAACACCGGCGTGCATGGGAAAGGTTCTTTGAGGAGGAGCGTTGGGAAAAGGTTCGTGCTAATGAAAAAGCAGAGCGAGAGAGGCAGATACAGAAACTAAGGGCGGAACAAGCTCGTAATCGCGAGGTGAATCAGAAGAGGATGGATGATGAGGCTGCACGTAGGTTTACAGAGGAAGAGGTGCGCAGGGAGGCTCGTGAAGCGGAGAGGAAGAGACTAAGGGAAAGAGCTGCTGAAGCGCAAGCGGCAGAAGAACGCGGCGACAAGTCTGGAAAATGGCCACGGTGGACGCAGGGAAACTAGTGTGATGTGTCGTACTGGCTATGTATCTTAATTTCAGTTTTAGTTTGTCGTTGTATCTTAAATTTCGTTGTAGTGATAAGTCGTATTTTAATTTCAGCTTGAATGTATCTTAATTTCAGTTTTAGTATTATTGTTTCCCGCCGAAATTCGCCGCCCAATTTTTCCCGCCTAATTTCCCTGCCTTTTATTCCCGCCGAAATCTTCCGCCACTTTTTCCCGCCCAATTTTTCCCGCTCACATCTTCCCGCCGAAAGTCATCCCTTCTAGCCTATAAAAACCCCCCACTGGTTCCTTGTGTTTCAGTGTATTCTCTCAACAAGATGGATCCCCCATATAAGAACCCCCCCCCCCCCCATCTTTTCAACGAATTCATGGCCGGGCCTCTTCTAGAGGAGGCCCGCAAAGTGATGAGGGATAGTAAGGTAGAGACATTCGAGGAGTTCATCAGTAGCGACGCCTTACTCCGTAAGGTGGGTAGGGAATTTGAGACTTGGTCTTATGGATGGCCAGTCAAGAAGATGCCTGCTCGCAGCCCACGGGAAATAAGGTGTGAGCTTATCAGGCTGAATGAGAAGTGGAAGTCACTAACATAGAAGAATGAAGAAGAAAGGGAAAGAGATTTGAAATATCCAGCACGGTGGGCGGTTGAGAGTGAGGACGACGATGATATCTTTGAGCCTAGCAGCAAGGCGAAGAGAGCCTAGCACCGTAGTAAAATTTCCCACAACTCTATATCCTACCATCTCACCGGTCCAGGTGTTCAGCACAGACTCTTTCATGTAATATGGAGAGACGAAAGAGATTGAGTCCATCCCTAGTTAGCTGGTAGCTGCCAGCACATGGGAGCATGGAAGGTGAAGCAACCTCGGTTTGTTGCATGTGCACTCACACGATGGCCATTCTTCATTTCCAATTCTGACCTCATGTGTTCTCACCGCATTCACACAACCAAACTTGTCGGTTGGTAAGCGCACCTCAAACCTCCTTTCCTGATTACCGATGCCCAGAACAGTGTGTGACATACACTTCTTCATCTTGACATCCATATATTCCATAATGGCCTGACAGTAAGGAGTGTTTGGATTGTCCAGCATATGACTCACAGCCAACTGGCGTCTCTCTTTGAAATAATTCATAGTGCCATATAAAATACCCTCCACAAGGGCTGTCAGCGGCAACGCCCTATTTTCCCTAAGCACGAAGTTGTATGATTCAGCTAGGTTGGTAGTCATCACACCATACCTAGCTCCATGTGTGTCATGCAGCAACGACCACCTTTCTAATGGCTCGTGCTCTATCCACTCTGCAAAAATTTTAATCCGTCATCCAGGCCTCCTTCTAGTATTGGGTGGGTCAAATCCAGGCAGGTCACATAGCCCAATAGGATCTGGCTCGGGGGCTTCCGGAACATGTGTACCCTGTGCCACAGCTGCTGCATGAGCTGCTGCTAATGCAGCTCGGGCGGCTAACCTGTGCCGCACATGGTCCTTAGTGAACTCATCCAGCTTGCCGCGGAGAAAAGTGTACTTGCATTCTTGATTCTGCTTGCACAACTTCTTGAACAGATTCATAAGACTCTTGCTCCTAAACTGCGAGAAGAAATTGGCCCCCAGGTGGCGCATGCACCACTGATGGCGTGTAACTCACACGTTCGTTGGGAACCCCAAGAGGAAGGTATGATGCGCACAGCAGCAAGTTTTCCCTCAGAAAGAAACCAAGGTTTATCGAACCAGGAGGAGCCAAGAAGCACGTTGAAGGTTGATGGCGGCGGGATGTAGTGCGGCGCAACACCAGGGATTCCGGCGCCAACGTGGAACCTGCACAACACAACCAAAGTACTTTGCCCCAACGAAACAGTGAGGTTGTCAATCTCACCGGCTTGCTGTAACAAAGGATTAACCGTATTGTGTGGAAGATGATTGTTTGCGTAAAACAAGAGAACAAGTATTGCAAGAGATTGTATTTCAAGAAAGAGAATTGGACCGGGGTCCACAGTTCACTAGAGGTGTCTCTCCCATAAGACAAACAGCATGTTGGGTGAACAAATTACAGTTGGGCAATTGACAAATAAAGAGAGCATGACCATGCACATACATATCATGATGAGTATTGTGAGATTTAATTGGGCATTACGACAAAGTACATAGACCGCCATCCAACTGCATCTATGCCTAAAAAGTCCACCTTCAGGTTATCATCCGAACCCCCTCCAGTATTAAGTTGCAAAGCAACAGACAATTGCATTAAGTATGGTGCGTAATGTAATCAACAACTACATCCTTAGACATAGCATCAATGTTTTATCCCTAGTGGCAACAGCACAACACAACCTTAGAACTTTCTCACATCGTCCTGTGTCAATGCAGGCATGAACCCACTATCGAGCATAAGTACTCCCTCTTGGAGTTACAAGCATCTACTTGGCCAGAGCATCTACTAGTAACGGAAAGCATGCAAGATCATAAATAACACGTAGATATAACTTTGATAATCAACATAACAAGTATTCTCTATTCATCGGATCCCAACAAACGCAACATATAGAATTACAGATAGATGATCTTGATCATGTTAGGCAGCTCACAAGATCTGACAATGATAGCACAATGGGGAGAAGACAACCATCTAGCTACTGCTATGGACCCATAGTCCAGGGGTAGACTACTCACTCATCACACCGGAGGCGACCATGGCGGCGTAGAGTCCTCCGGGAGATGATTCCCCTCTCTGGCAGGGTGCCGGAGGCGATCTCCTGGATCCCCCGAGATGGGATCGGCGTTGGCGGCGTCTCTAGAAGGTTTTCCGTATCGTGGTTCTCGGTACTGGGGGTTTCGTCACGGAGGCTATTTGTAGGCGGAAGGGCAGGTCAAGAGGCGGCACAGGGGCCCCACACCATAGGGCCGCGCGGCCAAGGGGGGGGGCCGCGCCGCCCTAGGGTGTGGCCCCCTCGTCGCCCCTCTTCGTCTCTCCTTCGGACTTCTGGAAGCTTCGTGGAAAAATAGGCCCCTGGGCTTTGATTTCGTCCAATTCCGAGAATATTTCCTTACTAGGATTTCTGAAACCAAAAACAGCAGAAAACAGCAACTAGCACTTCGGCATCTTGTTAATAGGTTAGTTCCAGAAAATGCACGAATATGACATAAAGTGTGCATAAAACATGTAGATAACATCAATAATGTGGCATGGAACATAAGAAATTATCGATACGTCGGAGACGTATCAGCATCCCCAAGCTTAGTTCTGCTCGTCCCGAGCGGTGTAAAACGATAACACAGATAATTTCTGGAGTGACATGCCATCATAATCTTGATCATACTATTTGTAAAGCATATGTAGTGAATGCAGCGATCAAAACAATATATATGACATGAGTAAACAAGTGAATCATAAAGCAAAGACTTTTCATGAATAGCACTTCAAGACAAGCATCAATAAGTCTTGCATAAGAGTTAACTCATAAAGCAATAATTCAAAGTAAAGGCATTGAAGCAACACAAAAGAAGATTAAGTTTCAGCGGTTGCTTTCAACTTGTAACATGTATATCTCATGGATATTATCAACATAGAGTAATATAATAAGTGCAATAAGCAAGTATGTAGGAATCAATGCACAGTTCACACAAGTGTTTGCTTCTTGAGGTGGAGAGAAATAGGTGAACTGACTCAACATTGAAAGTAAAAGAATGGTCCTCCATAGAGGAAAAGCATCGATTGCTATATTTGTGCTAGAGCTTTGATTTTGAAAACATGAAACAATTTTGTCAACGGTAGTAATAAAGCATATGTATCATGTAAATTATATCTTATAAGTTGCAAGCCTTATGCATAGTGTACTAATAGTGCCCGCACCTTGTCCTAATTAGCTTGGACTACCGGATCATCACAATGCATTGTTTTTACCAAGTGTCACAAAGGGGTACCTCTATGCCGCCTGTACAAAGGTCTAAGGAGAAAGCTCGCATTGGATTTCTCGCTATTGATTATTCTTCAACTTAGACATCCATACCGGGACAACATAGACAACAGATAATGGACTCCTCTTTTATGCATAAGCATGTAACAACAATTAATAATTTTCTCATTTGAGATTGAGGATATTGTCCAAAACTGAAACTTCCACCATGGATCATGGCTTTAGTTAGCGGCCCAATGTTCTTCTCTAACATATGCATGCTTAACCATATGGTGGTAGATCTCTCTTACTTCAGACAAGACGGACATGCATAGCAACTCACATGAAATTCAACAATGAATAGTTGATGGCGTCCCCAGTGAACATGGTTATCGCACAACAAGCAACTTAATAAGAGATAAAGTGCATAATTACATATTCAATACCACAATAGTTTTTAAGCTATTTGTCCCATGAGCTATATATTGCAAAGGTGAATGATGGAATTTTAAAGGTAGCACTCAAGCAATTTACTTTGGAATGGCGGAAAATACCATGTAGTAGGTAGGTATGGTGGACACAAATGGCATAGTGGTTGGCTCGAGTATTTTGGATGCATGAGAAGTATTCCCTCTCGATACAAGGTTTAGGCTAGCAAGGCTTATTTGAAACAAACATAAGGGTGAACCGGTGCAGCAAAACTCACATAAAAGACATATTGAAAACATTATAAGACTCTACACCGTCTTCCTTGTTGTTCAAACTCAATACTAGAAATTATCTAGACCTTAGAGAAACCAAATATGCAAACCAAATTTTAGCATGCTCTATGTATTTCTTCATTAATGGGTGCAAAGCATATGATGCAAGAGCTTAATCATGAGCACAACAATTGCCAAGTATCACATTACCCAAGACATTTATAGCAATTACTACATGCATCATTTTCCAATTCCAACCATATAACAATTTAACGAAGAAGAAACTTCGCCATGAATACTATGAGTAGAAACCAAGGACATACTTGTCCATATGCTACAGCGGAGCGTGTCTCTCTCCCATAAAGTGAATGCTAGGATCCATTTTATTCAAACAAATCAAAAAACAAAAACAAACCGACGCTCCAAGAAAAAGCACATAAGATGTGATGGAATAAAAATATAGTTTCAGGGGAGGAACCTGATAATGTTGTCGATGAAGAAGGGGATGCCTTGGGCATCCCCAAGCTTAGACGCTTGAGCCTTCTTAATATATGCAGGGGTGAACCACCGGGGCATCCCCAAGCTTAGAGCTTTCACTCTCCTTGATCATGTTGCATCATTCTCCTCTCTTGATCCTTGAAAACTTCCTCCACACCAAACTCGAAACAACTCATTAGAGGGTTAGTGCACAATATAAATTGACATATTCAGAGGTGACACAATCATTCTTAACACTTCTGGACATTGCATAATGCTACTGGACATTAGTGGATCAAAGAAATTCATCCAACATAGCAAAAGAGGCAATGCGAAATAAAAGGCAGAATCTGTCAAAACAGAACAGTTCGTATTGACGAATTTTAAAATGGCACCAGACTTGCTCAAATGAAAATGCTCAAATTGAATGAAAGTTGCGTACATATCTGAGGATCATGCACGTAAATTGGCTTAATTTTCTGAGCTACCTACAGGGAGGTGGACCCAGATTCGTGACAGCAAAGAAATCTGGAACTGTGCAGTAATCCAAATCTAGTACTTACTTTTCTATCAACGGCTTAACTTGGCACAACAAAACACTAAACTAAGATAAGGAGAGGTTGCTACAGTAGTAAACAACTTCCAAGACACAAAATAAAAACAAAGTACTGTAGGTAAAAACATGGGTTGTCTCCCATAAGCGCTTTTCTTTAACGCCTTTCAGCTAGGCGCAGAAAGTGTGTATCAAGTATTATCAAGAGACGATGTGTCAACATCATAATTTGTTCTCATAATAGAATCAAAAGGGTGCTTCATTCTCTTTCTAGGGAAGTGTTCCATACCTTTCTTGAGAGGAAATTGATATTTTATATTACCTTCCTTCATATCAATAATAGCACCAACAGTTCGAAGAAAAGGTCTTCCCAATATAATGGGACAAGATGCATTGCATTCAATATCCAAGACAACAAAATCAACGGGAGCAAGGTTATTGTTAACGGTAATGCGAACATTATCAACTTTACCCAAAGGTTTCTTTGTAGAATGATCAGCAAGATTAACATCCAAATAACAATTTTTCAGCGGTGGCAAGTCAAGCATATTATAAATTTTCTTAGGCATAACAGAAATACTTGCACCAAGATCACATAAAGCATTACAATCAAAATCTTTAACCTTCATCTTAATGATGGGCTCCCAACCATCCTCTAGCTTTTTAGGAATAGAGGCTTCACGCTCTAGTTTCTCTTCTCTAGCTTTTATGAGAGCATTTGTAATATGATGTGTGAAAGCCAAATTTATAGCACTAGCATTAGGACTTTTAGCAAGTTTTTGCAAGAACTTTATAACTTCAGAGATGTGGCAATCATCAAAATTCAAACCATTATAATCTAAAGCAATGGGATCATCATCCCCAATGTTGGAAAAAATTTCAGCAGCTTTATCACAGTGCAGTTTCAGCAGCTTTAGCAGCTTTCGTGCAGTTTTTCGCGCTTTGCATTAGAAGTGGAAACATTGCTAACACCAATTCTTTTATTAGTATTAGTAGGAGGTGCAGCAACATGTGTAGCATTAGCATTACTAGTGGTGGTAATAGTCCAAACTTTAGCTACATTCTTCTCTTTAGCTAGTTTTTCATTTTCTTCTCTATCCCACCTAGCACGCAGTTCAGCCATTAATCTTATATTCTCATTAATTCTAACTTGAATGGCATTTGCTGTAGTAACAATTTTATTATGATGATTCTCATTAGGCAAAACTTTTGATTTCAAAAGATCAACATCAGCAGCAAGACTATCGACTTTAGAAGCAAGTATATCAATTTTCCCAAGCTTTTCTTCAACAGATTTGTTAAAAGCAGTTTGTGTACTAATAAATTCTTTAAGCATGGCTTCAAGTCCAGGGGGTGTGTTCCTATTATTATTGTAAGAATTCCCATAAGAATTACCATAGCCGTTGCCATTATTATAAGGATATGGCCTATAGTTGTTACTAGAATTGTTCCGGTAAGCATTGTTGTTGGAATTATTATTTTTAATGAAGTTCACATCAACATGTTCTTCTTGTGCAACCAATGAAGCTAATGGAACATTATTAGGATCAATATTAGTCCTATCATTCACAAGCATAGACATAATAGCATCAATCTTATCACTCAAGGAAGAGGTTTCTTCGACAGAATTTACCTTCTTACCTTGTGGAGCTCTTTCCGTGTGCCATTCAGAGTAATTGATCATCATATTATCAAGAAGCTTTGTTGCTTCACCAAGAGTGATGGACATAAAGGTACCTCCAGCAGCTGAATCCAATAAATTTCGTGAAGAAAAATTTAGTCCTGCATAGAAGGTTTGGATGATCATCCAAGTAGTCAGTCCATGGGTTGGGCAATTTTTAACCAGAGATTTCATTCTTTCCCAAGCTTGAGCAACATGTTCAGTATCTAATTGTTTAAAATTCATTATGCTACTCCTCAAAGATATAATTTTAGCAGGGGGATAATATCTACCAATAAAAGCATCCTTGCATTTAGTCCATGAATCAATACTATTCTTAGGCAGAGATAGCAACCAATCTTTAGCTCTTCCTCTTAATGAGAAAGGGAACAATTTTAGTTTAATAATATCACCATCTACATCTTTATATTTTTGCATTTCACATAGTTCAACAAAATTATTAAGATGGGTAGCAGCATCATCAGAACTAACACCAGAAAATTGCTCTCGCATAACAAGATTCAGTAAAGCAGGTTTAATTTCAAAGAATTCTGCTGTAGTAGCAGGTGGAGCAATAGGTGTGCATAAGAAATCATTATTATTTGTGGTTGTGAAGTCACACAACTTAGTATTTTCAGCGTTGGCCATTTTAGCAACAGTAAATAAAGCAAACTAGATAAAGTAAATGCAAGTAAACTAATTTTTTTGTGTTTTTGATATAGCAAACAAGATAGCAAATAAAGTAAAACTAGCAACTAATTTTTTTGTATTTTGATTTAGTGAAGCAAACAAAATAGTAAATAAAACTAAGCAAGACAAAAACAAAGTAAAGAGATTGAGAAGTGGAGACTCCCCTTGCAGCGTGTCTTGATCTCCCCGGCAACGGCGCCAGAAAATATGCTTGATGGCGTGTAACTCACACGTTCGTTGGGAACCCCAAGAGGAAGGTATGATGCGCACAGCAGCAAGTTTTCCCTCAGAAAGAAACCAAGGTTTATCGAACCAGGAGGAGCCAAGAAGCACGTTGAAGGTTGATGGCGGCGGGATGTAGTGCGGCGCAACACCAGGGATTCCGGCGCCAACGTGGAACCTGCACAACACAACCAAAGTACTTTGCCCCAACGAAACAGTGAGGTTGTCAATCTCACCGGCTTGCTGTAACAAAGGATTAACCGTATTGTGTGGAAGATGATTGTTTGCAGAAAACAAGTAGAACAAGTATTGCGATAGATTGTATTTCAAGAAAGAGAATTGGACCGGGGTCCACAGTTCACTAGAGGTGTCTCTCCCATAAGACAAACAGCATGTTGGGTGAACAAATTACAGTTGGGCAATTGACAAATAAAGAGAGCATGACCATGCACATACATATCATGATGAGTATTGTGAGATTTAATTGGGCATTACGACAAAGTACATAGACCGCCATCCAACTGCATCTATGCCTAAAAGTCCACCTTCAAAGTTATCATCAGAACCCCCTCCAGTATTAAGTTGCAAAGCAACAGACAAATGCATTAAGTATGGTGCGTAATGTAATCAACAACTACATCCTTAGACATAGCATCAATGTTATATCCCTAGTGGCAACAGCACAACACAACCTTAGAACTTTACATCCTTTGTCCCAGTGTCAATGCGGGCATGAACCCACTATCGAGCATAAGTACTCCCTCTTGGAGTTACAAGCATCTACTTGGCCAGAGCATCTACTAGTAACGGAAAGCATGCAAGATCATAAATAACACGTAGATATAACTTTGATAATCAACATAACAAGTATTCTCTATTCATCGGATCCCAACCAACGCAACATATAGAATTACAGATAGATGATCTTGATCATGTTAGGCAGCTCACAAGATCCGATAATGATAGCACAATGGGGAGAAGACAACCATCTAGCTACTGCTATGGACCCATAGTCCAGGGGTAGACTACTCACTCATCACACCGGAGGCGACCATGGCGGCGTAGAGTCCTCCGGGAGATGATTCCCCTCTCCGGCAGGGTGCCGGAGGCGATCTCCTGGATCCCCCGAGATGGGATCGGCGTTGGCGGCGTCTCTGGAAGGTTTTCCGTATCGTGGTTCTCGGTACTGGGGGTTTCGTCACGGAGGCTATTTGTAGGTGGAAGGGCAGGTCAAGAGGCGGCACAGGGGCCCCACACCATAGGGCCGCGCGGCCAAGGGGGGGGCCGCGCCGCCCTAGGGTGTGGCCCCCTCGTCGCCCCTCTTCGTCTCTCCTTCGGACTTCTGGAAGCTTCGTGGAAAAATAGGCCCCTGGGCTTTGATTTCGCCCAATTCCGAGAATATTTCCTTACTAGGATTTCTGAAACCAAAAACAGCAGAAAACAGCAACTGGCACTTCGGCATCTTGTTAATAGGTTAGTTCCAGAAAATGCACGAATATGACATAAAGTGTGCATAAAACATGTAGATAACATCAATAATGTGGCATGGAACATAAGAAATTATCGATACGTCGGAGACGTATCAACCACCTACTCTACATATCCTGCCATGGCGTCTCTTCATCAGGTCCGGCTTCTTTCAACGTCTTGATAGCCGCAAGTATACCTGCATGCCTGTCATGGAGCACGCACACATTTGGGCGATCTTTCACTATCGATTTTTTTAACTGCCTGAAGAACCATAACCAGCTAGCAGTGTTCTCGCTCTCAACAAATGCAAATGCGAGAGGCACAATTCGATTGTTGTCGTCCACTCCAATGGCTGTCAGAATCTGACCCCTGTACCTCCCAGTCAGAAAAGTTCCATCTACACACATCACCGGACGACAGTGCATGAAAGCCTCGATGCATATGCTGAATGTGAAAAACACCCTGTGTAGAACCCTGACATTAGGGAACTCTGGTATCACAAAGTCTTCTATGTCCACATGGGTGCCTGGATTCCGGTCCTTCAATGTCTGGAGGAGACGGACGACACCGTCATAAGCATCATAGAAGGCCCCGAATCTGTTCTCCAGTGCCGTCTGTTTAGCCCTCCATGCCTTGCCATATTCAATTGCATACTTATATTGAAGGTGAACTCTTTTCTGGATGGCTTTAACCCCCATCGCTGTATTCTCTACAATCTCGTTGTAGAACAGGCGAGCAATCAGAGTGGATGTAAGGTTTCGGTGATCCTTCAGCATACTCTTAAGGACACATGTGTGCGGCACGAAGTCGCTCACAACCCATGTTGTGTCATACTTCGGACAGTACCCATGCACCCTTGATGGACATCTAGCATTGCTGCAAACCATTGTCAAGAATTTCTGACTTGAAACGGTGGTTTTGAATACCCTTTGCGTGTTCATTGCCCACTGAGTGATTGCTTCCTGCAGATGTCTCTTGTCAGCATATCTAGCACCAATTGAGATGGTGTTCATGCTGTACTCCCAGGCAGATTCATGCCGATCATCCACTATCATTGCCTCCGACAAATCATGGTTCCAAGAAGAGGGGATCGGATCCTCCTCCTCGTTGTCATCTGAATTCTCGGATCCACCAGATTCATCTGAGTCAAGCTCATCGTCCACTCCATCCTCGTCTACCTCGTCCATCATGTTCTGCATCTGCTCTTCTTCTTCATCCTCGCTTTGAAGCTCGACACTACCATCATGACCACCAGCTGAATGGCTACTCTGCCCGGATTGGAAACTGCTGCCGCCAGCATCAGAACTTTGGCTGCTCTGGCCTGGATGGAACTGACCCTCACCTTCCTAGGAATTCACCTCCTTCGCCTCGGGAAGCATTAAGGCGATGGGGTGAGTTCCCCTGCGCTCGCACGCTTCTAACCAGTGCACCCACTGAGAGGTCCGCTCAATCGGCTTCAACCGCCAGAAAATTTGGGTACTTGAGTTGCTCCACAAAGCATGCACACCAACAGTGTATGCTTCGGGATTAAGCCCGAAATTCACGGTCAACCACTCCTTCAACTGACTAACTCGCCATGTTGATACGTCTCCGACGTATCGATAATTTTCTTATGTTCCATGCCACATTATTGATGATATCTACATGTTTTATGCACACTTTATGTCATATTCGTGCATTTTCTGGAACTAACCTATTAACAAGATGCCGAAGTGCCAGTTGCTGTTTTCTGCTGTTTTTGGTTCCAGAAAGGCTGTTCGGGCAATATTCTCGGAATTGGACGAAATCAACGCCAAACCTCCTATTTTTCCCGGAAGGCTCCAGAACACCGAAGAAGAGTCGGAGAGGGGCCAGGGGGCCACCACACCATAAGGCGGCGCGGGCCAGACCCTGGCCACGCCGGCCTAGGGTGGGGCCACCCTGTCAGCCCTCCTGCACCGCCTCTTCGCCTATTTAAGCCCTTTCGACCTAAAAACGCGATACCTCTTGACGAAACTCCAGAAAGACTCCAGGGGCGCCGCCACATCGCGAAACTCCAATTCGGGGGGACAGAAGTCTCTGTTCCGGCACCCTGCCGGGACGGGGAATTGCCCCCGGAGCCATCTCCACCGCCGTCTCCACCGCCATCTTCACCGCCATCGCTGCCTCCATGATGAGGAGGGAGTAACTCACCCCCGGGGCTGAGGGCTCTACTGTAGCTATGTGGTTAATCTCTCTCTCTGTACTCCAATACAATGATCTCGTGAGTTGCTTTGCATGATTGAGATCCATATGATGAGCTTTGTATCGCTACTAGTTGTGTGCTACTCATGTGATGTTATTAAAGTAGTCTATTCCTCCTGCATGGTGTAAAGGTGACTAGTGTGTGCACCGTGTGGTTCTTGTCGTAGGCTATGATCATGATCTCTTGTAGATTGTGGAGTTAATTATCAGTGTGTGCGCTATGTTAGTTCTTGGTTTATTTTGCAATGATCTATTATGCTCTAAGGTTATTTAAATATGAACATCGAATGTTGTGGAGCTTGTTAACTCCGGCATTGAGGTGCTCTTGTAGCCCTACACAACGACTGGTGTTTGTCATCCAACAAAAGAGTGTATGTAGCACATATGAGAAAGAGTTATTTATTATGCGATCAATGTTGAGAGTGTCCACTAGTGAAAGTATGATCCCTAGGCCTTGTTTCCAAGCATCGAATCTCCGTTTGTTTACTGTTTTGTTGCATGTTTACTCGCTGCCATATTTTATTCAGATTGCTATTACCACTCATATACATCCATATTACTTGTATTTCACTATCTCTTCGCCGAACTAGTGCACCTATACATCTGACAAGTGTATTTGGTGTGTTGGGGACACAAGAGACTTCTTGCTTTGTGATTGCAGGGTTGCTTGAGAGGGATATCTTTGACCTCTTCCTCCCTGAGATCGATAAACCTTGGGTGATCCACTTAAGGGAAACTTGCTGCTGTTCTACAAACCTCTGCTCTTGGAGGCCCAACACTGTCTACAAGAATAGAAGCTCCCGTAGACATCAAGCTATTTTCTGGCGCCATTGCCGGGGAACGAATCAAGACACTCCATCAAGCCCGTCAACTGCCATCAAACCTCCCACGTCAACCACGCGCCAGTTGTGGACAGCAAGCTATTTTCTGGCGCCGTTGCCGGGGAGGTAAGGTAAAAGGTATTCACATCCTCCGACTACTAAGCTATTTCCTAGCACTGTTGCCGGTGTGTGAGTGCTCGAAGCTATCTCCTTTAGATTCTGCAATTGCATCTTTTTGTTTCTTGTTTACACTAGTTTGGCATAATGGACAAGAATGAGCTTCTTATTCTATTTCCTGATTTAAAACATGGATTGTTTGATGCGAAAATTAAAAAACCTATGGAATCTTATTTGCATGCTGGTAGTAATATTAGTATGAACGCTTTGAACACCATTGTTGGTAATAATATAGAAAGTTCTAAGCTTGGGGAAGCTGGTTTTCATGATCTTTTTAGTCCCCCAAGCATTGAGGAGAAAATTCTCTTTGATGATACTTTGCCTCCTATTTATGATGATTATAATGATAGTGGTCTTTTGGTGCCACCTACTATGGAGAGTAAATTTTGTTGTGATTATACTATGCCTCCTACACTTGATGAGAATAATAATGATAGCTACTTTGTTGAATTTGCTCCCACTACAACTAATAAAATTGATTATGCTTATGTGGAGAGTAATAATTTTATGCATGAGACTCATGATAAGAATGCTTTATGTGATAGTTATATTGTTGAGTTTGCTCATGTTGCCTCTGAAAGTTATTATGAGAGAGGAAAATATGGTTGTAGAAATTTTCATGTTACTAAAACACCTCTCTATGTGCTGAAATTTTTGAAACTACACTTGTTTTATCTTCCTGATCTTGTTACTTTGCTCTTCATGAATTTATTTGTGTACAAGATTCCTATGCATAGGAAGCATGTTAGACTTAAATTTGTTTTGAATTTGCCTCTTGATGCTCTCTTTTGCTTCAACTACTATTTCTTGCGAATGCATCATTAAAACTGCTGAGCCCATCTTAATGGCTATAAAGAAAGAACTTCTTGGGAGATAACCCATGTGTTTATTTTGCTACAGTACTTTGTTTTATATTTGTGTCTTGGAAGTTGTTTACTACTGTAGCAACCTCTCCTTATCTTAGTTTTGTGTTTTGTTGTGCCAAGTAAAGTCTTTGATAGTAAAGTGAATACTAGATTTGGATTACTGCGCAGAAACAGATTTCTTTGCTGTCACGAATCTGGGTCTAATTCTCTGTAGGTAACTCAGAAAATTATGCCAATTTACGTGAGTGATCCTCATATATGTACGCAACTTTCATTCAATTTGGGCATTTTCATCTGAGCAAGTCTGGTGCCCTTTTAAAATTCGTCTTTACGGACTGTTCTGTTTTGACAGATTCTGCCTTTTATTTCGCATTGCTTCTTTCGCTGTGTTGGGTGGATTTCTTTGTTCCATTACCTTCCAGTAGCTTTGAGCAATGTCCAGAAGTGTTAAGAATGATTGTGTCACCTCTGAACATGTGAATTTTTGATTATGCACTAACCCTCTAATGAGTTTGTTTCGAGTTTGGTGTGAAGGAAGTTTTCAAGGGTCAAGAGAGGAGGATGATATACTATGATCAAGAAGAGTGAAGAGTCTAAGCTTGGGGATGCCCCTGCGGTTCATCCCTGCATATTTCAAGAAGACTCAAGCATCTAAGCTTGGGGATGCCCAAGGCATCCCCTTCTTCATCGACAAATTTATCAGGTTCCTCCCTTGAAACTATATTTTTATTCGGTCACATCTTATGTACTTTACTTGGAGCGTCTGTGTGCTTTTATTTTTGTTTTGTTATTTTCATTCTCTGAATAAATACATGCTTGTGTGGGAGAGAGACACGCTCCGCTGGTTCATATAAACACATGTGTTCTTAGCTTTTAATGTTCATGGCGAAGGTTGAAACTGCTTCGTTAAATTGTTATATGGTTGGAATTGGAAAATGATACATGTAGTATTTGCTATAATATCTTGGATAATGTGATACTTGGCAATTGTTGTGCTCATGTTTAAGCTCTTGCATCATATACTTTGCACCTATTAATGAAGAAATACATAGAGCATGCTAAAATTTTGTTTGCATAATTGGTCTCTCTAAGGTCTAGATAATTTCTAGTATTGAGTTTGAACAACAAGGAAGACGGTGTAGAGTCTTATAATGTTTTCAATATGTCTTTTATGTGAGTTTTGCTGCACCGGTTCATCCTTGTGTTTGTTTCAAATAACCTTGCTAGCCTAAACCTTGTATCGAGAGGGAATACTTCTCATGCATCCAAAATCCTTGAGCCAACCACTATGCCATTTGTGTCCACCATACATACCTACTACATGGTATTTCTCCGCCATTCCAAAGTAAATTGCTTGAGTGCTACCTTTAAATTTCCATCATTCGCCTTTGCAATATATAGCTCATGGGACAAAATAGCCTTAAAAACTATTGTGGTATTGAATATGTACTTATGCACTTTATCTCTTATTAAGTTGCTTGTTGTGCGATAACCATGTTCCTGGGGACGCCATCTACTCTTTGTTGAATATCATGTGAGTTGCTATGCATGTTCGTCTTGTCTGAAGTAAGGGCGGTTTTCACAATCAAATGGTTTGAGTATGCATACTGTTAGAGAAGAACATTGGGCCGCTAACTGAAGCCATGAATCATGGTGGAAGTTTCAGTTTGGACATAAAACCTCAATCTCTTATGAGAATATTAACTGTTGTTGAATGCTTAAGCATTAAAAGAGGAGTCCATTATCTGTTGTCTATGTTATCCCGGTATGGGTGTCTAAGTTGAAGAATGATCAAAAGCGAGAAATCCAATGCGAACTTTCTCCTTAGACCCTTGTACAGGCGGCATAGAGGTACCCCTTTGTGACACTTGGTTGAAACATATGCTATGCAATGATAATCTGTGTTAATCCAAGCTAATTAGGACAAGGTGCGGGCACTATTAGTATACTATGCATGAGGCTTGCAACTTGTAAGATATAATTTACATAACTCATATGCTTTATTACTACCGTTGACAAAATTGTTTCATGTTTTCAAAACCAAAGCTCTAGCACAAATATAGCAATCGATGCTTTCCTCTTCGAAGGGCCATTCTTTTACCTTTTATGTTGAGTCAGTTCACCTATCTCTTTCCACCTCAAGAAGCAAACATTTGTGTGAACTGTGCATTGATTCCTACATACTTGCATATTGCACTTGTTATATTACTTTACATTGACACTATCCATGAGATATACATGTTATAAGTTGAAAGCAACCGCTGAAACTTAATCTTCCTTCATGTTGCTTCAATACCTTTACTATGAATTTATTGCTTTATGAGTTAAGTCTTATGCAAGACTCACTGATGCTTGTCTTGACGTACTATTCATGAAAAGTCTTTGCTTTATGATTCACTTGTTTACTCATGTCATTACCATTGTTTTGATCGCTGCATTCATTACATATGTTTACAATATGATCAAGTTTATGATGGCATGTCACTCCAGAAATTATCTTTGTTATCGTTTACCTGCTCGGGACGAGCAGGAACTAAGCTTGGGGATGCTGATACGTCTCCGACGTATCGATAATTTTCTTATGTTCCATGCCACATTATTGATGATATCTACATGTTTTATGCACACTTTATGTCATATTCGTGCATTTTCTGGAACTAACCTATTAACAAGATGCCGAAGTGCCAATTGCTGTTTTCTGCTGTTTTTGGTTCCAGAAAGGCTGTTCGGGCAATATTCTCGGAATTGGACGAAATCAACGCCAAACCTCCTATTTTTCCCGGAAGGCTCCAGAACACCGAAGAAGAGTCGGAGAGGGGCCAGGGGGCCACCACACCATAAGGCGGCGTGGGCCAGACCCTGGCCGCGCCGGCCTAGGGTGGGGCCACCCTGTCAGCCCTCCTGCGCCGCCTCTTCGCCTATTTAAGCCCTTTCGACCTAAAAACGCGATACCTCTTGACGAAACTCCAGAAAGACTCCAGGGGCGCCGCCACATCGCGAAACTCCAATTCGGGGGACAGAAGTCTCTGTTCCGGCACCCTGCCGGGACGGGGAATTGCCCCCGGAGCCATCTCCACCGCCGTCTCCACCGCCATCTTCACCGCCATCGCTGCCTCCATGATGAGGAGGGAGTAATTCACCCCCGGGGCTGAGGGCTCTACTGTAGCTATGTGGTTAATCTCTCTCTCTGTACTCCAATACAATGATCTCGTGAGTTGCTTTGCATGATTGAGATCCATATGATGAGCTTTGTATCGCTACTAGTTCTGTGCTACTCATGTGATGTTATTAAAGTAGTCTATTCCTCCTGCATGGTGTAAAGATGACTAGTGTGTGCACCGTGTGGTTCTTGTCGTAGGCTATGATCATGATCTCTTGTAGATTGTGGAGTTAATTATCATTATGATAGTATTGATGTGATCTATTCCTCCTTCATAGTGTAATGTGGACAGTGTGTGCGCTATGTTAGTTCTTGGTTTATTTTGCAATGATCTATTATGCTCTAAGGTTATTTAAATATGAACATCGAATGTTGTGGAGCTTGTTAACTCCGGCATTGAGGTGCTCTTGTAGCCCTACACAACGACTGGTGTTTGTCACCCAACAAAAGAGTGTATGTAGCACATATGAGAAAGAGTTATTTATTATGCGATCAATGTTGAGAGTGTCCACTAGTGAAAGTATGATCCCTAGGCCTTGTTTCCAAGCATCGAATCTCCGTTTGTTTACTGTTTTGTTGCATGTTTACTCGCTGCCATATTTTATTCAGATTGCTATTACCACTCATATACATCCATATTACTTGTATTTCACTATCTCTTCGCCGAACTAGTGCACCTATACATCTGACAAGTGTATTTGGTGTGTTGGGGACACAAGAGACTTCTTGCTTTGTGATTGCAGGGTTGCTTGAGAGGGATATCTTTGACCTCTTCCTCCCTGAGATCGATAAACCTTGGGTGATCCACTTAAGGGAAACTTGCTGCTGTTCTACAAACCTCTGCTCTTGGAGGCCCAACACTGTCTACAAGAATAGAAGCTCCCGTAGACATCAAGCTATTTTCTGGCGCCGTTGCCGGGGAACGAATCAAGACACTCCATCAAGCCCGTCAACTGCCATCAAACCTCCCACGTCAACCACGCGCCAGTTGTGGACAGCACATGTTTTTGGGTTTGACAAATGCAACTCCTCATACTGAAACTCGCTCAGATCGGCTCCCATCGGAGTTGTTCGGACCGTGCCGTGACCGAAGTAAACAACGAATTTTACTCTATCTGACATATCTGCTCACCTATACAAATTACAGACTCGTCAAAAAAATCTAGCATCTACACTTTGAAATAAATAAAAATCTAGCACCTACAGTCCTAAATAAATACTTTCTACCAATACATATTTCAATAACTAATCTGCGAAGCTAACGAACGCAACATGCATGATTACACCATCTAATATCAGGAATTAGCGTTTATCCTTGAAGCGTGCCAAACACCTCCGTCAGCAGCTCAGCTCCTCCACCCCGCAGCAGCTGCACCACCACGCAGCAGCTGCAGCAGCACCACCACGAAGCAGCACCACCTCCACCAGCTCCACCACCACCACCACCAGCTCCACCACCACCAACAGCACCTCCACCAAAACGCCTCAAAAACTAACCCATCTATAGATCAGCTAATTCTACAGCATTTGGTGGTGAAACTACAACAAATGGCTGGATAAATCGCTCACAAATGAGGAAAAATGGTGCTGGGCTGAGAGCTCACGAGAGAGAGACAGAGAGCAGATGACTGAGAGCGAGCTGGAGGAGGAAGATGAGCGTCGAGGCAGCGGTGCGGGCGAATTTAATCTCCTGCGTTTCGGGGTCAGTGCGCCCGAGTCGCCCGAGTCGGGGTCGCCCCCGAAATTGGGGCATCGGGATTCCACGCTCCGACACCGTCTCGCCCTCGGCCGAGGACAGGCCGACACGGGCCTTCGGTGGCCGACTGCCACGCTTCGGGGTGCTCGTCCCCGAAATTGGCCTGGCACGCCAGATTCGCTCCGTCTCGGGCTCCTCCAACCCGATTTTACAATTTCGGGTTCCACCACCCCGACGGTATATTATTTCTGAAATTTGCTGAAAACTAATATTATTTCTGGAATTAATATTAAAAAGTGTATTATTTCTCCTATAAATGTTCTAATACTACCCGGGCATGCAAGGGCTCTGAGAGGGGCAAAACAATCTCGTTCACCCATTTCACGTGCGACAGTAGAACCAGCCTCCCGCTTTTCATACTGACCGTCCGATGCAGTAAAGTTTTGTTTACCTATCGCTACTCGTTCACAGTCTATGACATTTGGGCCCGTTTTTGTGCGGGACGGGCAGCCAGAGGCAGCAGCGGGCGCTCCCCCGCGTCACTCGTTTCATTGATTGTTCGGTGGAGCGGTGAAAACCTAGATCGGGATTGGCCTCTCCACCAATCCCCGCCTCCTCTCCCCTCCCCAATCAGACGTTTCTCACTTCCCGCGGGAGCCCGACGGTGGCGGCGGCGGCTGGAATGAAACGGGCGGACCTCACCGTTCATCTTCCTGCGCTGAGAAGCAGCGTGGGCGGCTCCACCCCGTGCCTCGCATCAGGAGGCATCGCGGACGAGGGCGCCGCCGCTGGTAGAGCGCTAGGAGGCCACAGTTGCCGCCGGTCGTGGACGTCATCGTGCCAAAAGCAGAAGAGCGCACGAAGGCGGGCGGCGGCGCGGAGAGTGGTGGCGGCGCGCGGCCTCGGCCATGGAAGAGATGAAGGAGGCGTGGAGTTGGATGGAGCGCCGGTCGTCCCCGTCGACCGGTTCAGGCAAGTCGATCCCCTCCGTTGTCCTCTCGATCTCTCTCTGGTTGTGCTGTTGTTGATGATGACTGGCTGCTCCTTTTGCAGATTTGACATGGATTTAAGCCTAGATCTTGGACGGGGCCATGGCATCAATGCAGTGTTGACCATGGACGTGGTGCGCATGCGGCAGGAGGATCACACGGCCAGGGTAGCCGACCTGCTGCCTCTCCCATGGCCGAGGGAAGCTGCTTTTCTCTCTGCTCCACTTTGTATTAGATCGATGTCCAAAATTTCTGGAGAGCTCTTCTTGTGTTGTGCATCACCATCTAGGATTATTTTCTCCCCTTTTGAGTTGTCCCTGTACACCTATTTACAGATTTGTGGTGTACCCTGGTTTGAACCAAGATTGTTTTTTTTTTTGGGTACAGAGGTCACCATGCTGCATTGGCAAACAGGTTGGGGATTTGATCATTGCAGGTTTGAACCTATATATGCCATTGTCTCTCTTATTTGTCTCACTATCTCTACATCTGCTGCTTTTTCCTAATTTTCTTAGTGCGGTTTTTCGTTGCAGCAAGTGCAAGAAGGCTGAGTTCATCAGCCTGGTATGGCGCTACCTCTGGTAATTATCCTCTTCATTTCGTTTATATAATCTTGCTTATTTCCTATAATAACTCACTCAAGTTGGGTCTCTGATATTTGTGGTTGATGTGGCAGCGGGAGGCAGAGCATATGGAGTGTTGTAAGATCCATACCGCACCGATGAGATGGTGATTCTAGACGAATCCTCTAACTGGTTGATTAGGTATGGAGTTTCTCTGTCCAGCCGCTTGTCTACTTGCTACATTGTTCAGTGTGATTTTCCTGTTAATACATATACTCACATCTAGAGAAATATCATGAACATTATGTTCAGTGCTGATCTGTCTTAATTTGAGGTTAAACTTTGGTATGAGATTGCAGGTCACACATATAGGTCTAAGTTGTGGACATTGTAGTGTTTGGTGGAACTGGCTGCAAAAATGTGTCCCCAAATATTTTTTGTGGGCTGCAATGTGGTGAGATTTTTGTTATCCGCCGCATAACGAGCTCCTGCTTTGCAGCAGCACGTGAATTCTTTTTCGCAGTTGTTGTGATCATGAGATGCATTATTTCAGACCCTTACATGTTTGAAGTTAAATTTGATTGATGCGACATCATGCTGTGGAGCCACTACCTTTGAACCTGCAATTCAAGAGAAAATCTAATATATTCATGGATTACCACATGTCCACATGTGCCTTGCAACTATTTTGTTCATTTCTCAAAGGATAAACAAGGTTTACGTAGAAAAGTTAGATCTCAGCCCATGGAGAAAGTTTCAAAAAAAAATATTGCGTCTGACCTGTTTGTTATTATGTCTACGAGAAGTGATTTTTTTTCTAGCTCCATGGCGGATGGCAATGGTTGCATCTGGGCGCCCGCACATCCCCGATTCCATGGTCAGTAGCAGCAGTGTCATCTGCCTGTTCGTCGGTGGGTGCTAGGCATGAGGACATTATTAGTATAAATCAAAGTGTTGTATTAGAGAAATCATGTATAAATTAGCTCAACCCAAACTAAATGTACTTGTAGTTTAGTGTTTTATCTCTTCCATAACTCTCCTTTCATGTATCGAGCAACTATCAGTCTATCACTAAGTCTCTTTGCTTACTGGAAGGCTCTAAACCTTAAAGCGTAAAATTATGGAATAACCAATGCACTTTTTCACATAGTGAGATGGTTGACACTTCAGTCTATATTTGCTAAATCTTTACAGGTTTGCATGTTGTGTTAGCATGTGAATAGCATCTTACTTAATTGCTTATCCTCGTCTGCTGATGAATTGGTGTTATTTCGCTGTGGATAGCTACTACTATCTAGAGATTTGCATAGGCCAAAATCTAGAACCTACAGGTTGCCAGTTTGATCTAACCAATAAATTGCCAAGAATTTATATCCCTAAAAGGATGTCCATTCTGTGCAAGTTTACCTCAATTAATTATTGGTTACCCCTTCGAACTTCAACTTTGCAGTGATACACCCTAAGTGTTTGATACATGGGATTTTGCTTTCGTTGTGCAGTTTGTCATGTCGAGGGTGTGGAGCTGGTGGTTGGTGGAACGCCTTGCTGGTATGTGGCCTTTGTTTTAGATATCAGAACTGTACACTGGGTTTGGTAAACTTATACAAATAGTTTGCTTAATAGTAAGTTGAACTTATACAAACATGGAATCATATTTCAGTTCGTATCTCTATTTTCTCTTCAGTATTGGGCACTTCTTTAACATATGAACGAGACACCGAGAAAGGCTTCCAGCTTGATTGGGGAAACAATAGCATCCACATTCGTGTGTTGCTAATTAATCATCCTACATTCAATATGGTCGTTGACTTGTTACAATATTTCAGAGATCTAGCAGTGTAAAATAAAGTATATGGAAATCTGAAGTCGTAGATTTTTGGTAGTTGCAGTGCGGATATTTGGAGACCTCATGATTTGTGTTTTGAACCCGACCCTGATTAAAAAATCTGGTCCAAAATTATGTGGTGTACAATATCTCAATTTTTTTTGTGAAATATGGTGCTTAAATCGTCAATGAGGCCAACCTGGTCGACGGTGTGATTTGGCTGGCCGCGTGGACCGCCGGTCAAGGAGATGTGGCGTCCTTGCCAGCCTCATCATGGCCGCTCATCAAGTCGACGGCGGCTGCTCCCACGGTGAGACGAATATATCTGCTTCTTTCTCTGCCCTTGATTTTGGGCTCCAATTTTTCGTTGATTCGTTGGGTGCACTGTCCTGTCCAGTATATACTCGCTAGGCTAAGAAGAGAAATTGTCGTAGCTGAAAACCAAACCTACTTGCTGCACAACAACTACCTGAAAGTTGAGGACGCCCGGTCAACAACTGCATTATGTTGGTGCAATAAAATGCACTGTCATCATATAAATCTTAACTGTGAGAAACTACTGTTATACTGATGTTTCTTGCCTGTCATTACTGATGCATCAGCACAGGGCCTTTTTCTTACTGTTATACTGATGTTTCTTGCCTGTCGTCATTCATACTCTCATACTTCTTTCTGATGTTTCTTACTGATGATCCACATCCTGTGTAGGTACCCTGTCAATTATGCATTTTATAAGGGATATTGCATTCCCTAAAAAGGATGGGTAGCTCATCAGTCTTTTTCTGAGAGTAGTTTGGTTGAACTACTGAGTACTGTCAAAGATTATGCAAGACCCTGAAGCCATTGATGACAGAAGCATGAAAGGCTGACTAGGTTGCATGTGTGGTTACAGGAAAATGAAGCGACCTCTGCATCAGTTTGTGAACTAAGCAAGAGATGTACGGAGATCAAGTGTAAGTATGATGCCTGAGCAATACATTTCAGTTGCTGGACTTCTTAGACAATAGTTAGCTTGTCTGTGAATATTTCACTGCCAATTAGTATTTGCCAATTGACAATTCTAATATAGTTGAAATATTTTAAGGCTCAGTAGTTGAATAGGGATATTTTTGAAACTATTTACAGGCCGAACTGCCTGCTGAAAAATAATCTACAGGCCACAGCTACTTTAATCACATCCATTGTTTTATTTTATCTTCTTTAACAGACTGTGAACTCATACAATGAGGATCCATACGCAAAGGAATTCTGTGTACCTCTGCAGCCACCGGTTAACACCTACTGATTTCATATGTTTCTCTGAATTTCACAGCTTCGTTGTTATTACTGTATTAGCTACAATTCCATGATGATTGGAAGGAGAACGAATTCTGTATCAAAATATAGTTGATGGAATATTTTCAGTAATATTGTTCCAAGATAGATCCATACACCACATGTGAAACTGAAGTTTCTCTGAAACTGAATGTTTGCATTAATTTCTCTGAAACTGAATTTTAAACTGCAGTACCTTCTTCAGGTAACAGTTCAAGGATGAGGACGGCTGGCTCGTTCAGGGGAGGACGGTGAGCTCGTTCAGGGGAGGGCATCGAGTTCGTTCAGGGGAGGGCGACGATCTTGTCCAGGGAGCAGACGAGCTCGCCGTCGGAGCAGCCGGCGGCGCAGTGGCGCAAGGAGGAGGTCAAGCCGTCGAGGACAACGACGATCGCAGCGGAGGTGCAGCGGCGCAGCGGAGGACCAGCAGCGCCGCAGGGAGGAGCTCGTGGCCGACGGCGAGCGCCGCAGCGAGGCATGCACGCGGAGCAGAGGAGGAGCAGAGGCGTCCGCGGTGCAGAGAGCAGCGGGCGGCTAGCGAGGCAAGCTCATGCACGGCGCGGCGGAGTAGGCAAGCGCAGCGCACAGAGCAGACAGCAGCCGGCGGCGAGCGCCGCGAGCTCTGCAATGGAGATCACGGTTCAGGAACACGATGGGGGCGACGGTCCCAGATAGAATCGCTGTGTTTGCTGACCTCGCCCCCGTCGTAATTGCTGATAGATCGATCACGGGGGGCGACGACAAGCTGATACCTCGACGGTGGAAGGCGGAGATCGAGGACGGAGACGGAGGTCGGGGAAAATCGATGTTTGAAATTTAAAGTCCTATCTTGAAGCGTTTTCACTGTTTCTAGACTTTTTTTTTGCAAAAGTTACTTTGTACTGTGGGTCCGACACTCTCCCGGACGGAGGGTGTACAACTTATTGATGCAAATATGTGCAGTTTTAAATATACAGTATATATGGTACAGATGATCCTCTTTTCATTTCTATCCGTCATGTGAAATATCGCGATTTTTTGTTCATCTTTGAACCTTACTAGAGATCTATCAAGAACTACAGATTCATACTCGCACTTTATGATTTTGTTCTTTTTTTCTTAGGATGTCATTTCCTTTGCTAATTCTGGGTGTAGTTTGTTCTTTTTTTCTTAGGATGTCATTTCCTTTGCTAATTCTGGGTGTAGTAGTACAGGTTTACTCACTATCCCCGTCTCACCTCTCTTTATGTCTATTGATAAATTAATCTTAGTCTGCAGTATGTATTGGCTTGCTTAGACTAAGATTCATTTCTACTTTGAGTGAATTTGTCAGTCTATTTTTTGCATTTAGTTTATGTCAGCACTGGAAATTGCTAGCCTATTATGTCGCTATCTATATTTTGTATTTTAGTTTATCTTTCCATTGAAAATGGTAGCATAAACTTTCTGTGATGAATTTGTTAGATATCTATTGTAGCTAGGCACAATTATTGTTATTTATATGACTATTTGCAGGAGGAGTTTTTGATCATAGAAAGTCGTTCTTTTGAAAATTGGCTTGAACTTCTACGTGGAGGCACGCCTATATATAAATTCTGGAAGATTATTTTTGAGATTATCACCTTCGATCTCCCGCATTCCAAGCTTTTGCTTCTATGGCAAGATAATCCATCTCTTAATTGCTCTGATGAAAAGGAAAAGACAGTTGTATGCTTGCCAAATGTTTAAGGACTTATTTTACAATTTTATCAAACCATGATTAAATGATGTACAATGAGTGAACCAATTAATTATCCCATCTGTATACTGTGCTCAGCATATACATTCTCTTATGGTCGATAACCCTGGGCATTCCCGTTTTAAGACGGGTTGTACAGTTTCCTCAACCTGGACCGTTGGCCGCAGTTTTAACTGGTTCGGTCTGGTTTAGACTGTTTACAAATAGTATGATATGATGGTGTGGTCTGACCTGGTTTGACGGTCTGTGCGGTTTCACACCAGTTTCATTCGCTGGTTTCAATGTCCGGAGGAAGCTTCATCGCCACCGTCCCTCGCTTCTTGCTGGTGTCCATCGTGATGTTCACCGGCCATGCTGCAACGACATCCATGGGCTCACCATTTTCCCGCTCTAGCCCCTTGCTCGCTGTCTATGCCGGCCTTCCATGGTAGAGTCATTATGGATGAAAATGGGCGAATGGCTGAGCATCAGCGTGGATGATGTGCCTCACGACTCTCGGTGAGCCAACTTCCTTGAGCCACAGGGGTCGACTGTTGAGTGAGCAGCAACAACAAACGAAGCAGACTGCGTGTAGTTGCTTCTATTCTTTGCTCATTTTTTCGGGGGGTTTCACTTCCTTCTTGTTTTCCAAATTATGTAAACCCTACTAATTATACTTCCTTATGTAGATATACTTTATCATGCCTCTGCTAATTATCCATTCACAGACAATTCATCCTTTTAGACATTGATTTGTATCTTATGTTGTGTTCTCTTTAGGTATCTATGCATATTGATCTTTGCAGCTTTGTCACTTGTGGTGTTTAACAATTCTCTGTTTCCAGTTTTTTTCCCAACCAGGTAAACATTTATTGTTTCCTCTATATGTTTTAGCTAGGCAAATTAGGATAAATCGGCCACATGCATCCTATTTTGAGTTTGACCACCTTGCTTTTTATTGTGATCTCTTTTCTCTTTTTGGCTTAGTGAAAATGTTTTTTCCTATTGCAGATAACTTGTGCTGAATTCGAGGGATGATATATATATCTCTACAAATATTGTGCAGATGTTTTAGTGCCTATGAAAGAGTACCCAACTTATATATGGTTAACTGTCGAGAGACTGATATTGATATTACATTTATGAATTAAATACAATGCAGTTTTATGTCTTTCTGTACATTGGAACACATCTTTCCTATAGAATATGGGAAATGGCACATTCTTTACATATTTCATCCAAGTATATGGTTGTGTTTATGAAATTTACCATGGTCACCATGAGTATGCGTAGTGGGCCATAAGCGTGGGACAATATTGTGTAATTAACACAAGCAGTTATTTCACTAAGTCTAAATACCTCACTAGCCATAATGTAATCACATGCCTTGAGTAATGTCTTGCTTTTGCCATTTGCGCCAACGCACAACCGGTCATCTATGGCATGTATGTTCACTTTTTTAGTCAGTATGTATGTTCTATTTTCTCAAAAACATAGTGAATTCTTGGACAACCAAACAAACATCAGCCGAGTAAAACTTACATTCTTAAAAAGGATTGCCTATATAGGTTTATGGGCTCTCAAAGACCTACTGAACTTTTGGAGAACTAAAAATACATTAGCACCATGAAACATATGGTTATAATACTGTCTTGCATTTGCCTGTGCGCCGGGGCGCACCGGGTCATCTAGTTTAAAAAAAAATCGCTGACTTTTCTTCGGCTATGACAATCACCTTATTTTCATAGGTGTTTTTGTCCTAGTTGGGAAATGGAATTATTTCTTACGCAGCAAGCACCTCCTTCTTGCCACGACTGCCAGTCTGATCGGGCAGCATGACGCCGCCGTTCTCTGCTCCGGGCGCCGCCGCGAAGCCTCCTGCAGGAACGCCATGCGCGCAAGGGGCGCCCGCTGCCGCCGGCGTGCCACGGCCGACGATGGTATCCAATGGCAATCTCGGCGTGCAGGCGCCGTCCACGGCGAGGATCCCGCCCGACGCTCCGATGAATGCTACTCGTGCGGCCGGTGCCGCGTTCCCGGCCGCGAGGCCTCGCATGCCGTTGGCGCCGCAAGCGCAGGGGGCGCCCACCGCAGGCGTGCCACGGCCAATGGCTAACTTCGGCACTCCCGTTGTGAGGGGGACTCGTTTCGGCGAGCAGGCCGCCCGGCGCTCTGATGAATGCTACCCGTGCCGCCGGTGCCGCGTTCCCGGCCGCGAGGGCTCGCATGCCGTTGGCGCCCACCGCAGGCGTGCCACGGCCGATGGCTAACTTCGGTGGTCCTGCCCAGATGGCAGCAGCTCCCTCGCCAGCGGCACGTATGAACGCAGGGACGCCGACGGCGAGGGCGCCCGGCATTCCGCCGAACGCTCGTGCAGTTGGCGCCGCAGTTCAGTACGGGAGGCCGCAGGTGTCGAAAACTTCCGCGCCTTCCCCGGGCAAACAAGCACCGACGGCGATGGGGCCGGCCCTCGTTCTGGCAGCGAAGCGTCACGCTCCGATGCCAGGGCCACAGGGTGCGGCACCAGTGGGCGGCGTGCCTCTGCCCAGCAACCCCGCTGCTGCCGCGGCCGGCGTCCGTGCTCCCGTGCCGCCCGGGCACGCCACGCCGCCACCGCTACTACCCAGGTTGACTTACGTCGTGGTGTAACGCGACCCGAGCAAGGGGTGGATGGCCCGCGTCATGGACCCGAAGCGGCGCGTCGCGCGCTCCATCGGGCCCTTCGACGACCCGCACGCATGACCGCGTCGCCGTCGCGTGCGCCGGCCGCGGCATCATTACCACCAAGCAGCTCAACTTCGGGTCATCGTTCTATCGCGTCGAGACGGCGTTCCTGCTGCTGTGGGAGGGCGACGTGTGCGGCGCCGTCGAGACGGGCGAGTACGAGGAGATCTACGCCAGGTTCCTGACCATCGGGTTCATGGCCGCGATGAACATAAAGGGCGGCGAGCAGACCACCGACGAGGCAGACGAGCTGATCGCCAGCTGCGTCGGCGACGGTGTGTTTTTCTGGGATGACATCGAAAACTTCTTCCTTTAGCGGGCGGGAGAGATCGGGGAGGAGGCCCTAGGGGATGAGGCATGGGAGAAGGACGGACATGGACACGGCCGCGAGCTGCTGCAGAAGAGGTTCATGGAGATGCACCGGAACAAGTCCCTCTGCGCCGTGTGGCGACGCAAGAACCACGTGGAGAAGATGAAGACCATGATGATGCAGAATCAGCAGCGGCAACAACAACAACAGATTCAGATGCAGCAGCAACAGGTTCATTTGCAGCAGCGGCAGCAGATTCATATGCAGCAGAAGCAACAGCAGATTCAGCAACAACAGATTCAGATGCAGCAGCAGCGGCGGCGGCAACAGCAATTTCAGCAACACCAGATGATGATTCAGAAGCAGCGTCAGCAACAGCTGACGATGGCTCAACAGCAAGAGCAGCAGTACCTGGATGACAACGCCATCTGTAGCCTGGATTCTGGAGAAATCGTCAACAACCAGATTGAATAAAATGGGGGAAAATGGAGCCCCTTTTTGAGGTCTTTGCTAGCCATGGCATTGTTGCTACTTCTATCGTTTAAAGCTAGTAATAGAAGAAAGGCTTCAATCCATTTCCTCGGGATGTAACTTGTTTTAATTTGTTAAGTGAGACAGATGTTGGAATTTAAAAACAATGTTTGCTTGAATGTTCTAACGTACGTTGCACTCAGACTCTGTCCCCCATTTCCAGTAAGCTAGCTGAATCTCGTGTAGCGGTTTTCACCGTTTAAAAATCACATTTTTGCTTCCATCAACATAACATATATGAATCGATTTTTTACCTCTAAAAGATGCTACATTACACACAAAATGAAAAGAAGAACTTTCCTCGGTTAGAAAATAAGTACTCGCAACTAATCAGTTAGCTCGTGGCGCGGAATAAGTCGAGCAACTTATGATCACTACCATCGCTCATGATAGACCTCGCCGCCTTCTCCGCCACGGCAGCCCGCACCTGCGCCATCATGGGTCGGAGCCCTGGCTGCGGCGCCACGCACTCAAGGGCGATTCTCGCGATATCGCTGGCCTCTACGGTGTCATAACAGTCTCCTAGCCTACTGTCCACAAGCCCCGCCACCCTGGTTGAAGGGGTCAGCGTACCCCGGGGAGCCCACAGCAGCGGCAGCGCCGCGTCTAGCGGGCGCGACGGCTGCAGAGAAAGTGGCCTCGCAGGCGGAGCCTAGGTCGCAGAGCCGCGCGCCGCCCACGTCGTCGAGGAGCACGTTGGAGGCTGACAGGTCGCCGTGCACGATGGCTGTGGCGGTGCCATGGAGGTGCTCCAACGCGAGGGCGATGTTGTTGACGACACGCATCCTGTGGCACCAGGTGAGTGGTGGGGTGGCGCCGTGGAGGCGGTCGGCGAGGGTGCCGCCCGACATGTACTCCAGCACAAGTGCGCCTCCCTCCTCTGCAAGAAGTGAAATTCTCTCAAATATGTAATGTTTTTAATTGATTACAATCCTTTTGGAAAGAAATGTTAAGCATTTGGAGTAAAACAAAGACGAGACACCGTATCTTTTGAAGGACGAGACACTCCAAATCAAGAGTACTAGTAGTAGTATGCACATGGTAATTTAGCATTCTAAAAGACGATTAGTGAGCTAAAAGCCTTTTTTCAAGCATGTCGTTGTCTCACTGAAAAAGCGGGTGAAAAGAAATCCGGTGAGGTGGCGTAGTTGTTCTCGATTGTTTAGGTAGGCTGTAATGTCACCACTCCTCAACAAAAATCACTTACTAGTAGAATTAGTTTCTGCAGACCTGCCACTAAACAAAGTATTGCACATCAACCATAATTTATCATACTGTAGTACTATTAGTACTGTACATCTTTATGGAAAATGAAGTGGACACGGGTCTAGGCAGACCCATTTTTACAAAATTCAAAAAAAAAATGCTATTGCAAACTTTCGGAAAAAATCGAAATAATTTAGCGCATGTACATAGTACATGGATACTTACTCGTGAAATTTTCAAGGCAAAATATAAATGCATATGGCCTATGAAAAAAGATAAAATGGGAATTTATATTTCTTTAAACAGCTAACTATCATTATATTGCTATTTTTCTATTTTGTTGTTTTTGTATAGGCCACGAAGAATCATGTTTTTCCTCAAAAATGAGTAAGTAGCACGACAATATGTAGTGCCTCGGATGTCGCAAGTTTGTCTAAATTTAGATGTAACTAGATAGTTTTTAATTTATTTATATATACATCTAAATTTAAACAAATCACCAGAATCTTTTATAGACAGAGCGAGTAAATGCCAAAAAAATGGTTTTTTTCAACAAAAAAATCGAGATAGTACTACAGTATCATTTTTCTTATGCGGGTCCCTGTACACTAACAACTTTTGCGGTCCGAAAAGGTTAAAAAGGAAGAGAGAGAGAGAGCACGTTCTGCCGCCACAGCGTAGGCGTAGAGTCAAAGCTTCAGACAGCAGTACAGTTTAAACATTATTTTTCTTCTAGAATACAGGTGTAAACTTATTTCTCGGTTAGTTTAGTTACCGTGGTCGTCGGAGTAAGCGAGTAGCGCGACGAGCCGCGGGTGGCGGCCGACGCGGCGGAGCAGGTCGAGCTCGCGCCGGAACGCGGCGAGCCGCCGCTCGCCGCCGCCGCACCAGCGGTGCACTTTGACGGCCGCCGCCGACCCGCCGACGCGCTGCCTGGCGAGGTAGACGGCGTTGCCGGAGCCGCCGCGGGCCACCACGGCCGCCTCGTCGAAGCCGCCCGTGAGCTCCTCCACCTCCCGCCACGCCAGCCTCCGCGGCTCCGCGGGCGTCTCCTTGGGTGCCTTCGTCGGCGGAAGCAAGGCCAGCTCGTGCTGCGGCGGCGATGCTCGTGCGGTCTCGGGGTCGACGGCGGCGTAGGGGGTGCGGGTGGTGGCGGAGGGGCGGATGGCGGCGAGGCAGAGGCGGAGGAGGAGGAGCGAGATGGCGGCGGAGGAGAGCAGGAGGAGGACGAAGAAGAGCGTGGCCAGCGCCATGGCCACGTCCATGCCGCCGCCGCCGGAGGTGTCGCGGGCTCTCCTCAGAGCTGAGCTTAGCTTGGCTTAGTTGCTTGGAGTGCGGGGAAGATTAATGGAAGGGACAGAAAGGGCAGGTGTCGTGTTGGTGACGCGAATATATACAACAACTTTTTTCCCTAGTTTATTGGTGGCAGTTAAGCAGGGAAAAGTTTGACAACTTTTTATTTTCTTTAATTGTTTGCTGTTAGTTTTTTCTCTGCCAAATGCGCAACATAATTGTAATGGTACGTGGCAAAGACATAATCGGGTGGTGTGTTTTAAAAAAGGTTAGAAAATAACGGTGTACTGTAGCAAATTCTCCGTATTTTCAACCGAGCCCCATGGATTCTCCGGATTTGCTCCGTTATATAAATATTACAACCACACCATACAATTACCACATAAAAACATGATAGAACAGCTGGATTGCAATCCAATGTAGCCTAAAATCTAAAAAAGAAAGAAAAGAAAACAATGCCAACAACAGCAGATTGACGAGGCGAATATTACCCGCAACCACTGAGTCCTCCAGATTTGCCCCACCACGCTCCTATCACTTAGAACCGCCACGTACGAAGAAACACCTTCAAGAATGAATGCAACGACGACGTTGTTTCCCATACTGACCTTAGGGTTTCCCTCTGTACTCGGAAGGGAGTGGAGAAGGTGTACACCGAAAACCCTTGACGATGGACCGGAGGCACCCGCAGGTATCGCTGCATCGATGTCGGACGAGCCGACAATGATTTCTCCCAAGCCCCAGAAAAACTACGACCCGGTCGCTTCGAAGCACTCTACCCAACTTGCTGCCCACCATCGTGCGCCATCACGGTCTTGTCACCACCCTCGTCGTCACCCCACGGTCGCAGTTAGGAAGCTTGGACGGATGAATATGAGAGCACATCAATAACCGGCCTTGCGGCCAGCCCCACAAGCGAAGTATTTCTAGAAAGTTTCTTTTTTCACGGTATTAGAATCGTTTGATCGATTTCCTTGGAACGGCAGCGCCACCGTCGCGTGGGGAAACTACCTCCACCGCCATCGCAGTAGCTGACCGGACGCGGTAGCATGGCACACCAGGCCCCAACGGGCCAGGCCAAGCCTCAATCGGGCCCGCAAAGCCCTCGCTGTAGGCCTAGATTTTTGGAGAGTTGGAGTGGGATTTGATTAGAATCTGAACCGTTGTTTCTTCATAGTACTATATGGTTTTTGATAATGTACGCCTGATGTGATTAAGTTTTGGGAGTGTGCGTGCCAAACTAAATTAATCATGTGCACGTACTGTACGTACGTCACGTACACGGCGAATTAAAGAGCCTGGACCCGCACGTGAACGGACGCCGGCCGTGAAGTTGGAGTAAACAAAAAATCAGTTTGAACAAAGAGGATTTCTCTCGCGATTTCCGAAGGTTGAACAGTGTTTCGTGCATGGACGGCTTAATCTGAGTAGTTTTTTCTATACTCCATCCGTACTTAATTTACTAGCTCTCGGTTCAAGACGAGGAAAGATGATTAACTATACTATCAGGTTATAAATCAACTGATGAATGTACTCCGGTCGGTAGCGAAAATAAAATGAGACATCGAAGATTCCAAGGTCAATGCAACAGTGGGATTCGTACTTGCTCGCCGGCGAAAAAGAAATGTTCCAAATGCCGAGAAAACTCCCAATTAATTTTGTTGCGGATATTATGTATAGATATTAAGAATTGTTTGTGCGCTTGAAATGATTTGTGGAAAAAGAAAGATGGACCTCACGCCATACGTAAAAGTAACAACTTTAGTCAAAATGTAGCTTTTCAAATCACCAAATTTCTATTGTCGTAGGGCGTAGTAACCTTTTTATTGTGAAAAGTTTGTAGACATATATTTATAGATGAAAAATATACGTGTAATTTTGTTTCGGGGGATTTGATAACTTTTCTTCCCAAGAGTACAAACTCATTCCTGGCAGCTACTTTAACTCTCTCAACAGCAAAAGAAGAAGGCCAACCCTAGGCGTGGGCCCGCTGTAACACAAAGAAATCAGTCGGCTTCCCCCATCAGATTGTTTTAAGTGGTAATAATCAACAACCTTTGGTGGCTGCACCATCAACCTGCCACATGTAACATTTGTTCATTGGTATGTAACATCAATAACAACATTTATAATTCCTCTCGTAGAAAATTGAGACAAAAGTGACTAGGATTTTTTATGCCTCCACACACCCAAATTTCCAATATATGCTACACATCTGCATTCACTATAACATGTAACAGATGCATTGGAACATGTCATAATACACATAGCATTAAAAAGCAGCATATGGTACGTAATTGAACAATAGACAACTAGTACAAAAACAAAAACACATTTGAAACATTAGAAAAACAAGCTCCTACTTGAGTTATCCACGTAGGAAAGAAAGTTGCTTAGGAGGGGCGATACTACAATAATTGGAGGTGCTTCGCCAGAGCGGGGGGGGGGGGGGGGGGGGGGGTTGGACCTGCGGAGATGAGGGACACTCAGATGGAAAGGGGAAGGGACACTACAGGAGAAGGGGGGAGGGGGAGAGGAGGAGCCATGTAGAAGGAGAAGATGAAAAGGGCGAGGGAATGATTTGATTGTTCTAAACGTTTTTTTCCTTTGTACAATCCAAGCGGTTGATTTTTCCCCTGTTGGGTTGAACCATTAGGGCATATGCATTATATCTTTGCAATTCCACATGGGATAATTGCTTTTTTTTTTTACACAAAAACAGTGGGGAAGATCCCCACTATATCATTTTATATATTTTTTAAAAAACAGGGGGTAATATGTACATGGAGTGAGCTAGGATAGCTCATAAGATGTCTAGCAAGTCCTGCATTCCTTCTCTCAAACTAGGTCTAACTCTATGCCTAATAATAGATATAGACTCTCTGAAAAAAGCAAAACAGCTATCTGGATCTACATGTTTATCATCAAAAATAATTGAGTTCCTTTGATTCCAGATGCTCCAACAGCCTGCAATCATGGCTTCATTAAAGAATCTGTTGAGTGATCTCTGCTTGCATCCACTATCATCTCAACCACATTTAATTATGTATCCATTCCTCCCCAATTTTCCACCAGAAATTTTGATTGAAGTCACATTGGAAGAAGAGATGCAGCATACTTTCAGGTGAATCTTCATTACACAAAACACAATGTTGTTTATCCACAAATAATTTTTTCTTGACCATATGAATTTTTGTATTTAATTTGTCTTGTATGAGAAGCCAGAAGAAAAATTTGTGCTTTGGGAGACATGCTGATTTCCAAATCCACTTAAATGGAGCCGGTGCAACAGGGGCATTAACTAGAGCTAGATAAACCTTTTTTGGTTGAATACTTATTACCACCCCATGAAAAGCTCTATTTGTCGTTCACAGATATATCATCCAGATGCAAACTGTTTAATTCCTGTGATAGTTCATCACACTGCTGTGCAGCAATCAAAGATAAAGGGAGATTAAACATGTTGAAGATATTATCCTGAGCAGTATTATATGCCTCAAAGACATTAATATTCCCTTTCTTGGTGAAGGAAAAGAGATGAGGAAACTTATCCTTTAGAATGATATCTCCC
Source organism: Lolium perenne (assembly GCF_019359855.2). NCBI lineage: Eukaryota > Viridiplantae > Streptophyta > Magnoliopsida > Poales > Poaceae > Lolium > Lolium perenne. Next base: position 10,442,192 of record NC_067249.2, read on the forward strand.
CACTTATCATTCCATAGCATAATATGTTTGCCATTGCCTGGAGAACATGTGGTGAGCTGTTTAAAATCTGGGATTAAAACAGTACAATCACACCACCAGAATGATCCTCTAGATGTGCTTGCTAGTGGAACAGCTCCATTTTGGTAATATGCTTTCCAAATCAGATTTACCCAGGGTATGTTCTGCTTGTTGTAAAATTTATATAGATTCTTTATATGCAAAGCTTTATTTTGTTTTCTTAGGTCAAGCACACCCAGTCCTCCTGCAGTTTTGGGGATACATACTTTTTCCCAGCTTGCCAAACATTTTCCTTTCTTATTAATCTCCTTTCCATGCCATAAAAATTCTCTGCTAACTTTCTGTATATGTTCCAGGTTTGTGTTGTGTACTTTGATAGCACACATAGCATGATTTGGCATAGCAGATATCACAGCTTTGATAGTAACTAGTGTGGCACTATATGACATCAAGTTTGATAGTCCAGATAACCTTTTGTCCACCTTACATATCATGGGAATTAAATCATCAACTCTTGGCCTAGTAGTTCCCATTGGCAGTCCCAGATAAGTAAATGGAAGAGATTCCCTTTTGCAGCCAAAATGGTTTGCTAGCTCTTGACATCTTTCAATGCTTATATTAATTGATACCATGGAGGACTTATGGTAATTAATTTTCAGGCCAGTAGAAATAGAGAAGTTGATCAAGATATCTTTAAGACTGTCAAGCTGTTCCAATTCAGCAGGTACAATGATGAGAGTGTCATCTGCATACTGTATGATAGGTTAGTCTTGTCCATATGAATTATTAATGGGTAAATTAATAACTCCTTCATGCCATGCATAATTAATGATAATTTTCAATAGCTTAGCAGTGGCAACAAAAAGCAGGGGAGATAGTGGATCACCTTGTCTTACACCTCTTTTGCAAGTAATATTCTTTCCTAGTACTCCATTAAGTATAACAGATGTGGATACAGTAGTCAGAATATTATATATCTAGCTGATAAATTTTTCACTGAAACCCAGGTGTCTTAATATGGACAGAATAGCAAAGTATTCTACTGTATCAAATGCTTTTTCAAAATCTAGCTTCAATATAACAATTTTCTTCTTTGATTTATGACATATGTGGAGATATTCAAAGGCCCAGGACAGGTAGTCCTGTATGGTTTTATTTCTAATGAAACCATATTGATTCTGGTGTAGAGAGAGTGGATTTGCTGACTAGGTGTATACGTGAGCACGCGGTCAGCACCGTTGGATTTTCTTCAGCACCGTTGGATCTTGCCCATCTCACCTTGTCCACTAACGGTGACTACACGGTTGTATTGCACTTTTCATTGTTGGTGTGGCGCTAGGTCTGGTTGGTGTGGCAAGTCGTTGACTGTAGTTGTCGCTGCCGCAAGCTCTCCTCTCGCGTTCGTTGCAGGCCAGCCGCCACCGTTGCAAGCCGTCCACTGCATCATCCACCGCCGTCGTCGAGAGCCGTCAGCCGCTGTCGCAAGCCGTCAGCCACCGCTGTCGATAGCTGTCAACCACCCACCGTCGCAAGCCGTCCGCCGCCGCAAGCTGTCAGCTCTCTCCCCCGTCGCAAGCCTTCCGCCGTCGTCATCATCACTCGCTGCCGGCAAGTCGTCTGCCCTCCGCCGCCGCCGCAAGCCCGTCTATCGATGTCATCATCGCTGCCGTGAACCTGTCCGCTGCTGCTGTCGGGCTACAACGTCCCCGTGTCCATCGCTGCTCGACGCATTGACATCGCGCGGCCGGCCTGTACCAAATACTCTCGTACGCCTTCACTGGAATTCGGCCTGTACCTGCTACTCTCGTATGCCTTCACTGGAATTTATATCAACAATCTTATACTACTCCCTAGCTGATCCAAACACTCTGAATTTGAGGACGGACAAAACACGAAACCCAGGCAAAGCTGGACGCCATGGACGCCCCTGCGTCACGCCGTCACGCCCCTCCATGGCCGGACAAGCGGGCCGACGTCACTCGCCCCGTGGAGTGAGGGGCCAAGTCACCTCACCGGCGGCAGATGCTCGACCCCAAGGGGGACATCTCAGCCCCGCTCCGGCTATCTGCAACCAATCGCAGTGGCGGAGGCAGCTATCTGGCAAGCTATGGCCTTTGCCACACCTAAATTCCTATATTTTGCATAGTATGTATCCATAATTGTACATAAATTACTTAATTTTGCTTAGTACATGGTCATTCCGCCACACCTAAATTTTAATTCTACCTCCGCTACTGACCAATCGAAGCTTGTGAGGGTAGATCTCCGTCGAAACAGGTCGCCGGCCGAGATCTATCAGATGCGGCGGCTAGTAATCCATTGCGTTGGAGGCGGAACCCCGCGGGCAAGCCGTCGGCAGGGAACCGGAGGAGCTATTCCGAGGCGGGAACTACTGTGCACAGGTTGGGGACTAGAGAGGACTGAGGAGGAGCGGATGAAAGGGAAAGGGTTGGGCTACATCGGCGAGTAGGATCGGTCAACCAGGGAGGAAAGTGCTGATGGTGTAAGGCCGTACTAGAAGGCTTGTTTTTTAGAAGAGGACCACGCGCAGCCGCACAAGGTTATCATCTAAGGACAAACAAACGGCCGTTGGACACGTGGCAGTCAGTTACCGCGTGCTCACGTATACACCCGGTCACCAGGCTTCTTTTGCTGGTGTAGAATAGGAATGATGACCTTCTGTACTCTGTTTGCAATGATTTTGGTGATTACCTTGAGTGCCATACTTACTAGTGAGATTGGTCTATAGTCTGATGTTGTTTCAGGATTTGGCCTTTTTGGAATCAACACAATAAATGCAGTATTTAGACTTTCTAGGTTGATATCTCCCTCATGGAACTTCTGTAGTAAATCATAAAATTGTTGTTTGATAATATTTCAGTACTTCTTCATGAATTTGCCATTGAAACCATCTGGGCCAGGCACTTTATCATTTGGCATGTGATTGATTACTTCATCAATTTCCTCTGTTGTGAAAGGTAGATCTAAACTTGACAGATCATGCCTATTGACAATATCATTAAAATCAAACATCAGGTTAGTATTTACAGACTTTCCCAACTTTTCTTTAAATGAGATCCATAGGTGTGTTGCCTTCTGTCCATGCTCATTAATAATTCTCCCATCTTCAGTAGTGAGGTGTGATATATAATTGTGTCTGTAATTTCTTGTTGCTATTGCATGGAAGAATTTTGTATTTTCATCACCCAGCTTTGCCCATATGATATTTGCTCTTTTCCTCCAATATATTCTTTTGGCCTCCAAGAGGTTTTTCTGGTGTGTCTTAAGAGCAAGTCTGAAATTTCTATATTAGATAAAGGCCTTTGTTCCTCTAATCCATCCAGAAGTGCAAGCACATAACTGCAATTATATATAGTAGTAGATAGTTGTGATAGATTTTTGCTCCATCTTTTAATACCATGTCTGTGCAGCATTCTTGTATTCCCCCATATTTTTCCAATGAGTATTGACTACCTCATCCAATCCATCAAAATCCAGCCAATATTCTTCAAACCTAAAAATTTGTGCCTTAGGAATGGATGACCCAATTTCAATGAGAATTGGGACATGATCAGAGCCAAGTCTTGCCAAGGGGGAGGCCATGGTATTTGGGAAGGTGATAGTCCGTAAGGAAAAAGTGAAAATCCAATCCAGTTTTTCCAACAGAGGAGTACTTTGCATGTTGCTCCATGTGTACTGTCTTCCTTTCAGGGGTATTTCTTCCAGATCATGTGCTTGTATAATATCATTGAAAGACATCATGGTATTAGTGTTTCCTCCAGGTCTATTTCTATCAGCATTTGATCTAATCATATTAAAATCACCAACCAGCATCCATAATGCATAATTGGATGAGTCCAAGTTATTCATCCAATTAATAAATTCATTCCTTTCCTCTGTATGGCATGAGGCATAAATATTTGTAATATACCATCTCTCACCAGAGATATTGCAAGTAAGTTCAACATTAACTTGATAGCTAGAAGTGCTTATAATTGTGCCAGAGAAAGCATTTCCATTCCATATAGTAATAATACCCCCAGAGTTTCCAACAGATAGAGAGTATGCAAACATATTCAATTTTCTTGGACAGAATTGTCTGATATAAGCATTATCAAAAGCCTATCTTTTTGTCTCTTGTAGAAAGATAATATTGCAATTGCTTTCACTGATTTTATTAGCTAGATCATCCCATCTATCTTGTGAATTAATACCTCTAATATTCCAATCTAGAATATTCCATGATCTGAATCTACTCATGATAAAAATAGATGGAAGAGGTGTTTAGGAGTATATGTAATATACTTCTCTTATGTATAGATATCACTGAAAAGAGATCTGCTGGCAGTGAATACAGCCTCAAATTACTCTGGAGGTGGAGGCATCCTGCTGTTTCAGATTTGCAGCCTGCTCAGCTAGAACAGTCTGCTCAGCTAGAACAACTCCCACATGTTCTTGTGGAACAATCAAATCATTCCCTCACCCTTTTACTCTTCTCCTTTTAGTTTGTTTTGCCTCATGTCATAATTTAAGAAGCATGCAAACAGTAGCTGATGAAGATAACTAAGAGATAATCATTGTAAAACATGTGTTTTGTCTTCTTTAATTGTATGCAATTTCTAAGCTAAAACTGTCTTATCAAACATTGTATTATGCCTTTAAACCTGGAAGGACTTTATACACCAAACGCTATATTTTCCCTTATTCTTTGTATGAAAAGCACTTAACTTCTTTTAACTTCTTTTTGGAGCAGTGGTGCCCTTCATTCTGTAGCAGATTAGCCAGCTATAGGCAGAGTAGCCATGCAAGAATTAATTGCCACGGCATGTACCATGGTAGGGAAGATACGTCTTTTCTTAGCAGTCCATGTCATCTAGAGAGGATGATAAATATAATCGGTACAATGCATTATCTCTTATTGTCATCCCTTGCAATAAATGATAATTAATTATTTTTAGTAGAAAATTTTGTGATTAAGGGAAGACAAGTCGTACAATGTGGAAAATAGTCTTCTCTTATTTTATAAGAGATCATTCCTTAGCTAATGGAAGACAATCTTCTCTCCCTTTATCCTCTCTCATCCAACTAAAAAAAATCTGACGTGGCAAGTGTAAGAGAAGACTGACATCACCCCACTATACGTGCCCTAAGTACGTTACTACATAGACCAATACTGCAATTAGTTTAACACAGTAAGTAGACTGTAGTGTTCAACTGCTCATGCGTACTGTACGTACGACCGTATACAGTTCTTGCTGTTAAAGTAGATTGAACCTCTTTCGAGTAGGAGCTAGTGCTACAGTACATTCGTGCAGTTATACGTCTCGATATTTCTCGACTATACGTACCTAACTATGACCCTCCGCTCGCCTCCGCGCGGCGGCCGCCGCGCCGCGCCGGGGCGCCCATCCCCTACCTTCCCGAGCCCTCCACAGCGCAGATCCCCCTCCGCCGCCGCCGCCCTGGGCGTCGCCAGGCAAAGCCTGTGCGGCGTGACGGCGGCGGCGGTTTCCCTCGGTCGCGGATCAAGGCGGCGCGGCGGCGGCTACCTTCTTCCAAGCGATGGTGGAGCGGGGTGGGTGGCGACCTAGGCGGAGCAGCTTCGGCCGACGACGGTGACGCGGGCGTGGCGGCGCGGATGTCGGGCCCGATCTAGGCCCGTTTTGGGATGGGCGGGTGGTGACGTCTGCGCAGCTTCTTCGTCTTCTACATCGATGGCTCGTGGTGGTTCCCCTCGGCCACTTCCGCATCCCTGAGGACGCCCAGGGCAGCGGCTCTGGCCACGGTGGCGGTGGTCTTTTCCTTCGCCGGAGGAGGTCGGCCGGTTTGCGACGAGTCGGGTTGCGTGGCTGCCGGTGAAAACCGAGCCTCGACCAAGGTCTTGGCGGGCGATGGCGGCGTCACGCGTCGCTCCCTTGAAGGCATCGTCGACGCAGTCTGCGGTTTCTCACTCGTGCTGCTCCGGGGGAAACCCTAGGTCCGGGTCTCCCGGATCGGACGATGGCGGCGCGTCATGCGTCGTTCTACCTCTTGGGGCATCGTTTTTGGAGCAGCTGCTGGATGTTGGCGGACTTCGGTGGAGTGGTGTTCATCTACCACATTGTTGGCGCTGAGTCTCAGTGGCATGGTGCTGCAGGGTATCGACGACAGATGCGGGATGATATATACGTGCAGGAGGGTGGAGCCGTCTGGCGTCATGGTGGCATCAACAGCAGGTCTTACAAGGTTAATGCGTTGATCTCTCTTGAAGATGGAGTCGAGGAAGACGGCGGGAGCAACTCCTGTGGCGTGTGCGTTGGCGTGCGTTGAGAGTCTGCTTGACTGGATGTGTTTCTCACCTGCTATTGGACGGTCTGAGAAGGCATTTAGTTTTGGATGATTTGAGTTGGTGTATTGTCACCCTCTTCATTCCACTGTAGGTATAGTAAGGTTGCTTCGAGTTTGATCTTTTGTATTTTTTCTTGTAAGGTTTCGTGAATAATCTAATAAAAAAAGCCGTGTGCATCCTTTGGATGCAGAAGCTGGGACGATATTTCCCCCATTTCGAAAAAAAACGTACCTAACTATGTAGTCGATGCATCGACATACAGACGAACAGACAAGCGAACTAGGGAGCATAATTAATTAATTAGTAGACCTAACGTAGTTGCGCAACAGTTAAGTCGTACCCAACAATGTATACGTAGCTTGTCAAGTGTCAAGTTTACCTTTAATTTGGCCGTGTCAATGAGGCAACCTGCCACAGCTCAAAGTAACAACAATTAAAAACCCCAAGAAATAGTTCCCTAGTACTGAAAGACTTCTTATCTTACAATAATAATTTGGTATGCAGTAGGAGCTAAAAGATTTCATTGCTACATCATCACGTTTTCGTCCTAAAATATTTTTGCATTGCTAGACGACGTAAAGGATTAGGTATTTAGGTGTCGTTGGAATTTTGTGTGGACATGTCAGGCTTTCTAGCTAGCTTTTCATGTGTTCATATGCGCAAAGCTAAGCTGCCTGCATGCAGATCGATCGATCGAGTTTGGCCACATGCATGCAGATGCGTGGTCGTTCATGGACTTTGCTGCTTGGTGAGCCATCGCTTTCTTAGTTTCATACCGCACAAGTCATCCACAAGCTGCATCTTTGTTTGGATCTCGAGACCAATGCAAGACAGCAAGAGTGTGGGGGCCAAAAGTACATAGTAGGAGTAGTACTAATTAGTTTGTGATTGACTCGTTCTGTCTCAAGGGCAATGGCAACGAAAAAAACATCAAACGATGAATAATTGAAGTATTGGTAGGTTCATTTTAGAGGTATACATCATCGTGGAGCAATCATCATCGTGGAGCAATCTTGTAGTGTGATGTGTATATGCATGTCATGGATCAGTTCCTGCTACGTATGTACTCTCTCGTTGTCATGGCCGGCGCACTGCACCTTTCGAAGGGGATTGTCCATCTATCTAGCTCGAAGTATAAAGGAAAATGTTGGCTTTCACCTGGTGCAGCCGTCCTCCGTTTCTATCGTTGGACACGTGTCCCCATGGGGCCTGTATAACCTTATCTTCTTCCCCTTTTTTTTTCCTTCTCTCCCATTTCCATGGACCTCCCCCCTCCTCCCCTCCTGTCTCCGCCCACCTCCGCGCCCCGCAAAATCCTTTGGTGCATCGCGCTGCCCCGCTGCAACACCACCGAGCATTGTGGCTCGCCCTGTGCCGCCGCCAACCCTCTCCTCGCGCCCACCTCATCACTGTTGATACCCCTGCCTCCATACCATGAGCTGGCCCTGCCGCCGCCCTCGAGCACGTCCGACGAGACCGCTCTCTCGCCAACCTCCGATGAGGACGAGTGCTTCGTGCGTATCCGAAGTAGGGGGATTTACCGTGGTCATTGTCTTGGTGATGGTGCGACAACCATCAGTGGTGATGAGAAGCTCTCCATCAGGTTCTCGTTGGCGGGCGCACTGGTGGGCTACACCAGGAACACGTCGCAGCCCTGCACACTCTCCTGCAGCTGCACATAGCCTGGGGAGGTGCGACTATGGGAGATGACGGTGATGCTACCGTCGCCAGCCAGAGATGCTACCGTCGCCAGCTAAAGATGCTACCATCGCCAGCCAAAGATGCTACCATCGGTGGGCTGCATCGCTACTATGGGTTTACGACAATGCTACAAATGGCGGGTGGCATTGCTAACAACGGCGCGAGCTCTTGCTACCATGGGTGTACGACGTTGCTGCCAACGGCTGTCGACTTCACTATCATGGGTGTACGGCATTGCTGCCGATGGTGGGTGTAATATCCTAGGTTTAGAGGCTACAGAATGAGAGAACACCAAAGTGTGCATTGCATTCATGCATAGAAAATCCGGGGAATTTTCGCGTTTTCAAATAAAACTTACCACAGTGACTGAAGTTTCACTTCACTTGCTGGAATGGAAGTAGATCATCAAATCAAGCGCTGTAAACTTCACTGTGATCTTTGCTAAAATCCTGTTTTAGGTAGAGATGATTTGATCTATGGGCTAGATCAAATGGAATTAGTTTTACAACAAACAACACCCTAAGTATGGATCAACTACAAGATCTTATAAAAGATCTCAACATGCCATTCCTTACAACAACACATGAATATTATTCAACTATAAATCAAAGAACTCAATTAATTAAGAAACTATTATTGACTTATCTTTTTCATGTCTTTGGCTAAATAAATATCCCTACCATGATTCGCATGGTATAACTTTTCAACTAGAATACTTGAACCCAAGCCAAGGACATTAATATTCATTCTTAATCAACCCTTGACTATTCAATCTTATTTCTCCAAACTCATATTCCTATTACATTTGAGAGAAAGGAGAGAACCATCCATATGATTATACTATCCCTTAACTAGAACCTAGGTTATCATTTAAACCCTATCCAAGTGAGGTAATTGTTGATACTAATTAAGGTTATAAGAAATACAAGTTAAGAACTCAAACTTATTTTTCTAAGACAACACTTGATGGTGGGTAAGAGCCTTTTTCTATAGTAATCCATTAGGAGGCCAATGTTGTGATCATTACACCTAGGTAATGATCATAAACCCTAAAGAAACCTTACCTATTCAAGAGAGCTCAAGCTAAATATGTATACCCAAGTATATAATCAATACTTGATCTTGGAGAGGAGAACCATGTTTCACTAATGAACCATTATGAGGCCAATACCCTTGATCATTACAAATTGGGCAATGAGCATATACCCTAAGAATCTAGATGAGTGTGATGAGTGGATTATTAAAGATAGATTAGTGAAGAATAAGTTGATCATGTCTAATACAAGATCATGTCTTGTAACTTTAGATGATAAGTTCAACCTATATTGTTAATAGATCTCATCTATCACATGAAATAATAAGTATATCACTAGTAGTTAACCCTGGACTAATCCTCATGCCTTGAGTGGAGGAGTAATGACATGGTACCTAAACCTTGTTTATCCAAACACTTGATACAAACCTAGCATTTCCTTGATGCATGAATTCCAACTAAGTGAGGAGAATAACCTAGCTAAATAAACATGACCAAAGCTTGTGTCATATCCTAATCCTAGTTGTGTATCACATGGGTGATTGATACGTGCGGTGACCCAGCATACCACTGCATGTTGTAGTATACAAGTCGTTGATATGATCTTTGTGAAGGGGCTTCCTCACAAATTGCCATATCCCTCAGAGTGGTACAACAGAAACATTGCAGGTCATAACACTCCATACTTTATTACAAACATTTTCTTAACAAGTTGGTATTCTCACAGGTCCTATGAGAACACCCTAAGATACTACTAAAGTACAATTACAACTCATACTAAAGATGAAAGAGCTCAACAACTTATTTAGGTAAGTTCTACGTTGCTCGGCTCTATGGTACTAGGGTATGTCACTACTCCTCCACCTCCGTGTCATCTGGTCCGTAGACTATCCCATAGTCTACGCCTTCCACTCCGCCGGTAAGATCAGGTTCATCGTAGACCAGCTCGTAGCTTCCTTCTGGTGCTCCATCGTTGATAGCCTCCACTTCAGGATCACAGTCTAGCAAGGGTGTCGAAAGAAAGTGAGTACAGGGGTACTCAGCAAGTTCTAAAAGAATAAAAGGTGTTTGATGCACTAGCTACGACCATTGATCAGGAAATCGCAGGTCAATGCATGTTTTGAAAACATTTCTTCAAAAGGTTGCTTTTATTATGAAAACTATGCCCGTCAGTCTTCACAGGTTGACTAGAACTTCGTGGAGTTCCTTTCCTGCCGCGTTCGCAGTTCCCTTCCCGGAACAAGGAGTGACAGCCACAATTTGATACACTCTGCAGAGGTGCGTTACTTTTCCCACAAGAGATCTCACCCTTTTTGCCATCCGCAGGGACTTGCCCCCGTTCACACTTCCTTTGGTGTGAGGCCAGGTATAAAGATCCAAGCCCACACCGCCTTCTCCGCGACTGCAAACCCACCCTTTTGTCCACCCGCACACCTCCAGTAGACTTTCCCCCGATAATACGGCTTTACTCATGGTGTACTTTGGACAATCCTTCATAGATCGGAAGAGATTAACATCACCAATGGATGGGGATTTAAAAGGATTTCCCAACCTATTGTGGCAGTGCCTCCAGCACCCCACCGTCTCTCCGATCCGTTGGCGTGCAGAAGGGAAAAGATACAGCTGGCTTTTCCAGAGCCATTATAGATCTCATGGTCAACGCGGTTTGTACGGCGCTAGAATCACTGGACGGCATTGGTAATTTAATCCTAGGGTGATATAACCCATTGCAATGGAACCTCCACCATTGCCAGCCACATAGTCATATTCATAGTTGGAAAATAACATTTCATTTGCGATGCAGGAATGATAAGTATATAGTTTTGCATTAAAGTAATAGAAAATAATCAAGTTGACATGAGCAAGGGTGAACTTGCCTGTGGACTGCGAGATAGTGCAGTTCAATGCAGTTGATGGAACCTGGACCTCGGGTTCTGTAAGAAGCATCATTGTCCGGTAAGGACAATGTTATAAAAATCCAAATAATGCAATCATGGATGTATTATTTTATGTTGAATCCCTTTACCCCATTGAGTTATTACAAGTTAGGGTTGTATTTAAGATTTATGTCTTTGACGGTAATTTACAATTGATTTAAAAGTATTAATCATGGTAATTCACACAAAGTACAACAATTTTCAAAGTAAAATGATTTTACTTGATAATTACCTTAGTCATTCCAAAATAATTTGAAATTATAGAGTTACCTCTATAGTTTTTGGAATAAAAAGAAATATAGTAGTTTTCTGGGAAAAATTCCCTTGTTCAAATGAAATGACTTGGAATAATAGAATCTCATTTTGAAATGTTGGAAAATAAGTATTTGAACTTATTTGAGATTTTTCCTTGAATTTTAAATACAAGGAAATAATAATTTAAAATTCCAAGTTATTATTTAAATTCTAAAAATTCATAATTTTGAATTTGTTCCATAATTTCATTTCATATTTTATTCTGGTTAAGATTTATTTTTCATTTATAAATCCAATTTTTATTGGATTTTTAGAGTTGTTTATGATTTATAAAAATTTGGTAAAGTTTTGGTCTTTTATTAAATGTAAAATGACCAAAATACCCCCTGGACCCCTATTGGGCCCAGCCCAACTAACCCAGGGACGGCCCAAATAGGCTGGCCCCCTTTTGGGTTTGGTGGCGCCGAAGCGGCCCACCTCACTCACTCTCACTCGGCCCTCTCCTCACTCGTCTAACCCTAGCCTCTGGCGATCCCGTGGCGATGGCGTCGCCGCCATGGCCGCCGCTCTGCTCCGGCCATCACCGGCCTCCTCCGCCGTAGCCACCTACCGATCTAGAACCGCCTCGAGCAGATCTATCGATCTGTCCGAGCAGTTTTCCCCTTTTCGTCTTCTCCTGGCGGATCGCCTCGATCTGGATCCACTGGAGAATCGCCTCGGGCGATTGTGAAGCTCCGACGAGCTCTCGCCCACGCCGTCGATGTGTGCGCCTCCGAGACCGACCTGGCGCGGGTGCTGCTCGCAGCGCCTGTGCCGTCGTCTCCATGCTGTGCTGCTGTGGTGGTGTTCGTCGGCGTAACGCCGGCGACTACCAGCCTTGCAGCTGCTATGGCCGCGCGGGCACTGCCTCGCCATGCCATAGCTTCTGCCTCCAGGCGCGGGTAAGGTTTCTCTGTTCCTCCTCCTACTCCTCTGTGCGCCTCCCCTTGTTACTGTGCTTCTTCCTCCTCATGCTATGTCACTCTCTGGTGATCTTGTGATCATCTAGAGTCATGCTCTTTGCGCAATCTTCTTGTGCTTCGGTTTCTTTGCAAGCTTATGGTCAGATTACCGATTCTTGACTTGGCACATGTCGATTTGCTTGCTGTTCACGCTATGCTTGCTTCTCTGCTACTCCTAGCTTGCTCTATACTTGCCATGCTATGCTGTGCTTGCTTATGGCTTGATATACCCTGCTGTTCATGCTTATAGGCTTGCTATGCTTACTGGTTTCTTCATACTTGCTTGTCTAGGTGCACTTGTGATGCATCTCGTGACACTTGTGTGTGTGCCGTAGGTGCCTGTGATATAATTCAAGATTAATTCTGCAAGCCAATGATCCATTGGATCATTTCTTGCTTGTTGGCAAATCTCTCTCGTGTAGCTTGGCTTGCTATGATTGATCAATTTGATCAATAGCTTGTCGATGATTGCTTATGGCTAATTCGTGGCTATATGAATCAATTATTTAGTGATGCTGATGCTCAAGCATCACTGTGTGGTTGCTTACTTGTGATGTTGCTTATTTCTAGCTATCTAGAGTTGCTCTAGTGGCTATGAATTAAGTTGTCTTGCTTAACAGTATGCGGCTGTCATGTTTAGCATGGATCTGTAATAAATTCATGCTTGGATTACTTAATTATGATGAACTGCTTATGCAGTGATGATTTAAATGTCTTGCTTGTATATGAGTTTGCTGTTCATGATTCTTTTACAAGCAGTTAAAATCTGAATCCATTTCTGGATAGTGATGTGATCTATTTGGCTTTCTTTAATTGGTGCTAAGTGTGATGTGACCTCAGTAGCTTGCTACTGATTGGTTGCTCACATGATTGATTTGATCTTGTTGGCTACTCACTTTGCTTGCATATTTGGGGATCATATTAAGGATGAATGCCAATATGCTTGCCTGTGAAGAAATCTAGGGTTTCTGATGGTTGCTTGCTTAGGATCTTCTCGTAGTCTTCGCTGCTAATCTATGCTATCTACTGGTGCTATCTGTGCATGTGATCTTGCTAGTGTGCATCTGTTCATGCTTTCTAGCCTCTGTGCACATGATCTGTATCTGGATAGTGTCTATCTTAGTAGCCTTTGACTGGCAGTAATCCTTGGTGAAAACCAAGTGATGATCTACCCATATGAGCATCTGCTCATCCCATGCTTATGCATATGATGGATTAGATCCATTGGATCTCTTCCAGGAACTAGGTATACCATGTTCCAGCTCCTAGAAAGTAATGCTTTGTTGATGCAGTCTTGTGGTTTGTGCAAAGCCCTTCACCTCCAGATCTTGGATGATCTTCTCAGGTCACCATGATTTCTGATGGCTGAGGTTTTGTGTGTTTGTGCTGTTCTTAAGCAAGAACAGGATGAACTATGTGTTGCTCAAACTTCACCCTTACCTGGTGATTCTTATCTGGTCGACTGTGCACTGGTTCTAGGGTTTGTGATCCTTTTATACCATCTCTTCTTTTACTCTGACCAGACACACAAGGCCTGGTCACTTTTGTGACTCACCCCTTGCATTGCCTTGCTGTTGCTGCCCAGCACACTTGAGCTGTGTGCTCTCATATGCTGAAACTTGAGCCTACTGCAGCTGCTCAGTTTTGGTCTGCCTGATCCTATCTTGTGCTGTCCTTGGCTTTGGACAAGCACAAGTGTGCTGTGACTTGATTCTGTCCAAACTGAATATGGTGTCACTTGCTAACTGTCTAAACTGAATCTTGAGCTAACACTTATATTCTGGCTAGTGTTGGTGATTGATTCTTTGTTTTGCAGGTTTATGAAGATGGATATGGCCAGAAGACATTCTCCAAGTCATTAGTCTAAGTTTTAGTTTAGGAATCAAATTGTAATCTTCCTTTTTATTTCTGTTTATTATTCATTAATTCTTGTATCAAGAATTTTGTAAAGACAATGTAATTTGTGTTGTGATATCAATAAAGCCCAAGTTTTTGTTTATGAGCTTTTGATTATGTGATATTTATATTCTGGAATAAATATTGTATTTGTGATTCACTTTGAAATTCAAAGTTGTTTGAATTCATAAGTTGTTTGAATTATGAATTCCATTTATATTGTTCAATGTTTATTGTTTAATGTATTGACACTTGTCAAATGAAATCAATTCCCCAAATCAAGCAAGATACAAAAGAGATCATGTCGAAATTTCCCTAACTCACAATGCCTAACCCTAAGTGCAAAATGAGAGAGAACCTCGATCCCTCTTAGGTTTAGTTGCAATAAGGCCCGAAAATTTCCCCCGTTTTGCGATGAAATGCACATCCCATTTCTAAATCTACCCTTCGTTGTTCCTATGTTCTGGGTTATTACAGCCTCTCCCCCTTAACAGAAACTTCGTCCCGAAGTTAAGATTGGTACCTGAACATCTCGGGGTAAGACTTCCTGAGTTCTTCTTCCGTCTCCCAAGTGGCTTCTCGCTCAGGGTGATGTTGCCATTGCACTTTACAATATTTGATTGCCCTGTTTCTTAACTTCTTCCAATGTACTTCTAAGATCTTCTCAGGCCTTTCCACATAGGTTAGATCAGATTGCAATTCAATTTCTTCATATGTGATAGGATCATCCGGTGCCTTCAAACACTTTCTGAGTTGTGATACATGAAATACATTATGAATTTGACTTAGTTGTGCCGGTAATTCCAACTCAAAAGCTGTTCCTCGATTCTGACTGATTATCTTAAATGGTCCAATATATCGAGGGCTTAACTTTCCTTTCACTCCGAACCTCTTAAGTCCTTTCATTGGGCTAACCTTTAAATATACCATGTCTCCCACTTTTGGTTCCCAATCTCTTCTCTTTAAGTCGGCGTAACTCTTCTGACGACTCTGAGCTATCTTGAGTCTATCCCGGATCACCTCGATGACGTCTTGTCTCTCCTTGATGTAGTCTGGTGTAAACTCCTTGTTTTCTCCGGTTTCAAACCAACAAATTGGTGATCTACACTTCCTTCCGTACAGTGCTTCGTACGGTGCCATCTGAATGCTACTCTGATAACTATTGTTATATGAGAACTCCGCTAAAGGTAAATGATCTTCCCATGAGCCTCCAAAGTTCAGAGCACAAGCTCTAAGCATGTCCTCAAGTATCTGATTGGTTCTTTCGGTTTGTCCTCCGGTTTGTGGATGATATGCTGTACTGAAATCCAACTTGGATTCCAAAGATTCTTGTAGTTGTTTCCAGAATGCTGATGTGAAAATCGAACCTCTATCTGAGACTATCTTCTTTGGTACTCCATGCTTACTCACAATTTCCTTCACATATATATCCACAAGCTTTTCTGCATTATCTTTTGTGTTTACGGCTATGAAATGAGCACTCTTGGTGAGTCTATCCACTATTACCCATCTCATATCCTTCTTCTTATTAGTCATTGGTAAACCAGTAACAAAATCCATTCCTATTTCATCCCATTTCCATTCCGGTATCTCTAGTGGTTTGAGTAATCCCGCAGGACTCTGATGCTCTGCCTTCACTCGTTGACATGTATGACATTCCGAGACATATTGTGCTATTTCTCTCTTCATGTTGTTCCACCAGAACATCTCCTTCAAATCCATATACATCTTCGTACTTCCCGGGTGTATGGAATAAGGGGTTTCATGTGCTTCTTTTAATATGATTGACTTCACTTCTTGATCATCTGGTACACAGATCCTTTTCTGGAAGTATAATGAATCAAAATCCCCTAGATGGAATTCCGATGGTCTTCCTTCGCCAATCCTTTTTATCTCCTCTTGGATGAACAAATCATCCGCTTGCTTTCGGATAATCTCATATTTCAAGTCTGAGTACATCTCATCCATTATCCTCATGGTTGCTAAACTTCCTTTGACATCACCTTGAATAAACAAGATCTGAGCATCTTCTAACTCTTTCCGAAGTTCCTTTGGAATTTCCCATTCCGTAGGTTGATTCTCCGTACTCTTCCTACTTTAAGCATCTGCTACTACATTAGCTTTGCCTGGGGTATAGTTGATCTTAAGGTCGTAATCCTTAATCAACTCCAACCATCTCTTCTGTCTCATGTTTAATTCTTTCTGAGTGAAGAAATATTTCAAACTCTTGTGATCGGTGTATAACTCACACTTGGATCCATATAGAAATTGTCTCCAACTTTTCAAAGCATACACAACTGCCGCTAACTCGAGATCATGTACTGGGTAGTTGTGTTCATGTGGTTTCAACTGTCTTGATCCATAGGCTATTACCTTCCGATCTTGCATAAGAACACATCCAAGTCTATTCTTGGAAGCATCACAATACACCGTATAATCCTTTCCGAGTTCAGAACCGCCAATACTGGTCTTTGTGGTTAACTTATCTTTGAGTGTTTGGAAGCTGGCTTCACACTCATCAGTCCACACAAATGGAGTATTTTTCTTGAGTAACTTGGTCATTGGTCCTGCAATCTTCGAAAATCCCTCTATGAATCTTCTATAGTAGCCTGCCATACCAAGAAATCCTCGTATCTCCTTAGCATTTTTAGGTGATTTCCATTCCAATACGGACTGAACCTTATTTGGATTCACCGCTATGCCTTCTTTGGTTATCACATGTCCAAGAAATTCAACACTATCTAACCAAAACTTGCACTTGCTGAACTTCGCATATAGCTGATGTTCCCTCAAAGTTTGCAGAACTATCTTCAAATGTTTGGCATGTTCTTCTTTATCTTTGGAATAGATTAGAATATCATCTATGAACACTATCACAAACTTGTCCAAGTACTTCATGAATATCTTGTTCATCAAATTCATGAAAATTGCTGGTGCATTTGTTAGTCCAAATGGTACAACCAAGTATTCATGGTGTCCATACCTTGATACGAATGCTGTTTTTGGTACATCTTCCTTCTTGATCTTGAGTTGATGGTATCCTGACCTTAAATCTATCTTTGAGAAGACTCCTGCTCCTTGAACTTGATCAAAAAGATCTTGAATTCTAGGTAAAGGATACTTGTTCTTGATAGTTACATTGTTCAAATTTCTGTAATCTCCACACATTCTCTTTCCTCCATCTCTTTTATCCACAAAAATAACTGGTGTACCCCATGGTGACACACTTTCTTGAATAAATCCCTTCTGTTCCAGTTCATCTATCTGAGCTTTTAGTTCCACTAACTCCTTTGGCCCCATCTTATATGGTGGTTGTGCTATTGGTGCTGTGCCTGGAATCAGATCGATTGTGAATTCTATCTCTCTATCGGGTGGCATCCCCGGTAGTTCCTTAGGAAATACATCCTTAAACTCATTTACTACAGGAATATCTTCAATTCTCACTTCCTTCAGCTGTTGAGTTCCAATCCAATCTCCAACTCACTGTACCTATCGCCTTGGAACACTATTCTACCTCCGATGGAGTTGCGAAGTGACACTGTTTTGTCTCCACGAGTTAATCACCGCTCCATTTTCTGTCAACCAATCCATCCCTAAGATGACCGATATGTCCTTCATGGGTATGATGAATAGGTCCGCGAAATACACACAATCACATATGGTTAGGACTTGTGCTTCTTTCACGTGGGTTACTAAGATCGTTCCCCGCGGATAGGACAGTTATAGGGGTTTCTAACTTAGAACATCTAAGCCCGAATTTTTCCACAAACTCCAATGCAAGAAATGATGTGGTTGCTCCAAAGTATCAAATAATACTTTGCCAGGATGAGTAAGAATGCTTAGCGTACCTAAGACTGTTTGATCCGACTCTTCCGCTTGTTCCAAAGATGTGCAATTCAGCTTTCCATAAGGCTTTCCCTTCTTGTTGTTGTAGTTGTAGTTGCGGTTGTTGTTGTTGTTGTTGCGGTTGTTGTTGTTGTTGTTGTTGTTGTTTCCACCTCGTCCTCCAGAGCTCTGTCCGCTCCAAGATGACTTGTTCGGACACTCCGGCTTGATGTGTCCTTCCTTCCCACAACCATAGCAGATGATTCTGGGTTTCTGACAGTCCTTCTGCAAATGCCCTCTCGAGCCACAACCGTTGCGATGATCTCGGTTAATTGGGTTCGACTACGACCTCCCCGGTTATATTGATTACCGTAGTAGGTCGATATCCTGGGTTTGAAACTCCGATCGGGTATTGGTTTACCGATTGGGTACTTCCTTGGCTCTATACGAGCTCTCTTCCTCATGTCCTCCTGGACTTGCCTGTAGTCATCCTCGAAAGTGATTGCCGAGTCAATCAGTTCCTGGAATTCGGCAGTCCGTGCCAACCTCAGTTGCATCTTCATGTATGGATTCATGCCTTTCATGAACCGCTTCTTCCGCTTCTCCTCGGTATCTACATCCTCAGGTGCATACCTGGCTAACCTATTGAAATCCCGAACATACTGCATGATTGGTGCAGTATTCTGTCTCAGTTCTTCAAATTCCCTCTTCTTCAACTCCACCACGCTGTCCGGAACATGAGCATCCCGAAACTTCTTCTTGAACTCCTCCCAGGTGAATACCTTATCCGGAGGGTGTACTGCTACAAGGTTCTCCCACCATGATGCTGCTGGTCCTGACAACAGATACGTGGTGTATCTAATCTTCTCCTCATCGTTGCATCCAACAGTCTTCAACTTCCGTTCCGTATCCATGAGCCAATCTTCAGCGTCCATTGGTTCTGGAGCTGATGTAAATGGTAATGGTCTTGCATTTTGGAAGTCCGATAGTGTTACTCCCTTGCCTTCATTACCCCTATCATTAATGACATGGGTAAAGAAATCCTGCATATTCTTGCTCTGGCTTTCCTGGTAACGCCTCCTATCTTCCTCCATTGACCTCATATATTGTTGGAAGTCTGGGTGCAACATTGGGTGTGGTGGTGGTGGTGCGTTTTCTGCTCTAGCTGCTGCATCTGCTTCCTCTTTCTCTCTGGCTTCCCGCTCTCTGCGAGCCTCTTCAGTTTCTACTAACGCCATTTCCCCCTAGTCCTGTAACAAAGAGCGATTACTCATAATTACACCATGCAAATGCTTTCTGAGCTCAACTCAATACCCAGAACTAGTCACACAATGAAATCAAGAAGCAAATCCAAAACAAACATTTATTATGTATATACACCGTATAATACATAACACACTCACAAACTTATATTACATGTGGTACATATAAACCACTTATTTGGCTCAAAGCCCAAGCCAACGGAAATTTAAAATACGTTCTATTACAATACCACCTAGATTACTTTATTCTTCATTGGAACTCTACTCCTCATCGTCTTCATTCGCCTCCGCGTACATCCCTGGGGTCCATCCGGTACAACGGTCTGTCCTCCGAAGACCGTCCGGAATGAAAGTTCTTCCCGTAGGTATGTAGTCTGAATCGGACGAAGTGCCGAGACAGAGATCTGTCATGCCAAAGTAACTAGATAAAGACTCGTACATATCCCCAGTGGAATACATCTCCTCTTCCCCAGTCATCCATGGAGGATTCCTATTAACTTGACCCCTCATCTTCATCTTCTTCTTTTTCTTGGTTCCAGAACTCTCACCTACAACGTACTGGGATGTTTTGGGTAATCCCATCTCCAGATCCAAAGAAATGGAGTTGGTGTCTTTCTCTTTCTGCTCAAAGCTTTGGTTAACATTCGGGTTAACCGCATCACTCTCATCTCCGGTATCACATGGAATTGGCTCCTCCTCATCACCGAAAGGTTCCCCGAAACGCCAACCCGTCGAGTTTTCAATCGGTGACTCCGAGCAATTTATGTTCCATGAGTGGTCTTCCCCATATCCAGTATCATATGATGCTGACACGTGTGGATAGTGCGGGACAAAGTTAGGTGTAAGTGGATCTCTTGTAGGTAGATTTCTCTTGAACCACTGGTCACTCAAATCTACATCACTATCTGGGTTAAAGAAGGGTGTAGTATGTTGTGGTTGTGCCCTCAAATCACGCATCCGAGTTTGGACTTTATCAGGGTCCGTGAACTCAGCTAGCATGTGGTCAATCTCACCTCTCATCTTCATGTGTAAAAGGTACATCGTGGTCAATAAAGACTTACAACTATCCATGTCTTTGCTGCAGCCTTCAGACTTCGTGTGCTAACACCAAATGATTCAGAGTGGGATCCTCATCTTCCTCGGCATGAGGTATATGAGAAAACTACTGAACATAGCAGTTCTCTTGACTTGTGCTGCCTTATCTCAAGGATTGCCTTGAATAGGCCCATATGGTAGGCTGTGGTGATAGTTTTGGCTTCTCCGTATGGCATTATACGACTCATCAGCAGTTTTTCCGGTAGTTGGACCGATACTCTGCACTTGGCTAGGATTTCCCCATCATAGTAAGTATACTTGATAACAGGTATCCGTGGATCGCAATGAAGTTCCTTCAGCATCCCACACAGGAGAGCTGTTATTGGTCCATCATAATCACCGAGCCAACCCTCAACTTTCCTCAAAGTCCTCTTAGGAAAAGTGTTCGCCATTATGGCTGTATACAAAAGCAGAATATTAGTGATGATAATGCATCATAATAGCTATAAATAAAAATTATCGCACTAAAATATATGGTTTTGCTATTCTCAAGTGAATAATCACCATAGTTCTAGAGAATCCTTTACTATTTCTACTAGACTCCTACAGGTTCCTTCCCTATACTAGGTTTTTCCAACCTAAGGTCGCAACATTTGCTCTGATACCAGCTGCGGTGACCCAGCATACCACTGCATGTTGTAGTATACAAGTCGTTGATATGATCTTTGTGAAGGGGCTTCCTCACAAATTGCCATATCCCTCAGAGTGGTACAACAGAAACATTGCAGGTCATAACACTCCATACTTTATTACAAACATTTTCTTAACAAGTTGGTATTCTCACAGGTCCTATGAGAACACCCTAAGATACTACTAAAGTACAATTACAACTCATACTAAAGATGAAAGAGCTCAACAACTTATTTAGGTAAGTTCTACGTTGCTCGGCTCTATGGTACTAGGGTATGTCACTACTCCTCCACCTCCGTGTCATCTGGTCCGTAGACTATCCCATAGTCTACGCCTTCCACTCCGCCGGTAAGATCAGGTTCATCGTAGACCAGCTCGTAGCTTCCTTCTGGTGCTCCATCGTTGATAGCCTCCACTTCAGGATCACAGTCTAGCAAGGGTGTCGAAAGAAAGTGAGTACAGGGGTACTCAGCAAGTTCTAAAAGAAAAAAAGGTGTTTGATGCACTAGCTACGACCATTGATCAGGAAATCGCAGGTCAATGCATGTTTTGAAAACATTTCTTCAAAAGGTTGCTTTTATTATGAAAACTATGCCCGTCAGTCTTCACAGGTTGACTAGAACTTCGTGGAGTTCCTTTCCTGCCGCGTTCGCAGTTCCCTTCCCGGAACAAGGAGTGACAGCCACAATTTGATACACTCTGCAGAGGTGCGTTACTTTTCCCACAAGAGATCTCACCCTTTTTGCCATCCGCAGGGACTTGCCCCCGTTCACACTTCCTTTGGTGTGAGGCCAGGTATAAAGATCCAAGCCCACACCGCCTTCTCCGCGACTGCAAACCCACCCTTTTGTCCACCCACACACCTCCAGTAGACTTTCCCCCGATAATACGGCTTTACTCATGGTGTACTTTGGACAATCCTTCATAGATCGGAAGAGATTAACATCACCAATGGATGGGGATTTAAAAGGATTTCCCAACCTATTGTGGCAGTGCCTCCAGCACCCCACCGTCTCTCCGATCCGTTGGCGTGCAGAAGGGAAAAGCTACAGCTGGCTTTTCCAGAGCCATTATAGATCTCATGGTCAACGCGGTTTGTACGGCGCTAGAATCACTGGACGGCATTGGTAATTTAATCCTAGGGTGATATAACCCATTGCAATGGAACCTCCACCATATCAACACATACCATGGTTCCAT
Source organism: Lolium perenne (assembly GCF_019359855.2). Classification (NCBI taxonomy): domain Eukaryota; kingdom Viridiplantae; phylum Streptophyta; class Magnoliopsida; order Poales; family Poaceae; genus Lolium; species Lolium perenne. Next base: position 10,464,373 of record NC_067249.2, read on the forward strand.
TGCTAGCCACATAGTCATATTCATAGTTGGAAAATGACATTTCATTTGCGATGCAGGAATGATAAGTATATAGTTTTGCATTAAAGTAAAAGAAAATAATCAAGTTGACATGAGCAAGGGTGAACTTGCCTGTGGACTGCGAGATAGTGCAGTTCAATGCAGTTGATGGAACCTGGACCTCGGGTTCTGTAAGAAGCATCATTGTCCGGTAAGGACAATGTTATAAAAATCCAAATAATGCAATCATGGATGTATTATTTTATGTTGAATCCCTTTACCCCATTGAGTTATTACAAGTTAGGGTTGTATTTAAGATTTATGTCTTTGACGGTAATTTACAATTGATTTAAAAGTATTAATCATGGTAATTCACACAAAGTACAACAATTTTCAAAGTAAAATGATTTTACTTGATAATTACCTTAGTCATTCCAAAATAATTTGAAATTATAGAGTTACCTCTATAGTTTTTGGAATAAAAAGAAATATAGTAGTTTTCTGGGAAAAATTCCCTTGTTCAAATGAAATGACTTGGAATAATAGAATCTCATTTTGAAATGTTGGAAAATAAGTATTTGAACTTATTTGAGATTTTTCCTTGAATTTTAAATACAAGGAAATAATAATTTAAAATTCCAAGTTATTATTTAAATTCTAAAAATTCATAATTTTGAATTTGTTCCATAATTTCATTTCATATTTTATTCTGGTTAAGATTTATTTTTCATTTATAAATCCAATTTTTATTGGATTTTTAGAGTTGTTTATGATTTATAAAAATTTGGTAAAGTTTTGGTCTTTTATTAAATGTAAAATGACCAAAATACCCCCTGGACCCCTATTGGGCCCAGCCCAACTAACCCAGGGACGGCCCAAATAGGCTGGCCCCCTTTTGGGTTTGGTGGCGCCGAAGCGGCCCACCTCACTCACTCTCACTCGGCCCTCTCCTCACTCGTCTAACCCTAGCCTCTGGCGATCCCGTGGCGATGGCGTCGCCGCCATGGCCGCCGCTCTGCTCCGGCCATCACCGGCCTCCTCCGCCGTAGCCACCTACCGATCTAGAACCGCCTCGAGCAGATCTATCGATCTGTCCGAGCAGTTTTCCCCTTTTCGTCTTCTCCTGGCGGATCGCCTCGATCTGGATCCACTGGAGAATCGCCTCGGGCGATTGTGAAGCTCCGACGAGCTCTCGCCCACGCCGTCGATGTGTGCGCCTCCGAGACCGACCTGGCGCGGGTGCTGCTCGCAGCGCCTGTGCCGTCGTCTCCATGCTGTGCTGCTGTGGTGGTGTTCGTCGGCGTAACGCCGGCGACTACCCTGGCCTTGCAGCTGCTATGGCCGCGCGGGAACTGCCTCGCCATGCCATAGCTTCTGCCTCCAGGCGCGGGTAAGGTTTCTCTGTTCCTCCTCCTACTCCTCTGTGCGCCTCCCCTTGTTACTGTGCTTCTTCCTCCTCATGCTATGTCACTCTCTGGTGATCTTGTGATCATCTAGAGTCATGCTACTGCTGCGCAATCTTGCTGTGCTTCGGTTTACTGCAAGCTTATGGTCAGATTACCAGTTACTGGTACTGGCACATGTCGATTTGCTTGCTGTTCACGCTATGCTTGCTTCTCTGCTACTCCTAGCTTGCTCTATACTTGCCATGCTATGCTGTGCTTGCTTATGGCTTGATATACCCTGCTGTTCATGCTTATAGGCTTGCTATGCTTACTGGTTTCTTCATACTTGCTTGTCTAGGTGCACTTGTGATGCATCTGTGACACTTGTGTGTGTGCCAGAGGTGCCTGTGATATAATTCAGTACTAATTCTGCAAGCCAATGATCCATTGGATCATTTCTTGCTTGTTGGCAAATCTCTCTGTGTAGCTTGGCTTGCTATGATTGATCAATTTGATCAATAGCTTGTCAGTGATTGCTTACTGGCTAATTCTGTGGCTATATGAATCAATTATTTAGTGATGCTGATGCTCAAGCATCACTGTGTGGTTGCTTACTTGTGCTGTTGCTTATTTCTAGCTATCTAGAGTTGCTCTAGTGGCTATGAATTAAGTTGTCTTGCTTAACAGTATGCGGCTGTCATGTTTAGCATGGATCTGTAATAAATTCATGCTTGGATTACTTAATTATGATGAACTGCTTATGCAGTGATGATTTAAATGTCTTGCTTGTATATGAGTTTGCTGTTCATGATTCTTTTACAAGCAGTTAAAATCTGAATCCATTTCTGGATAGTGATGTGATCTATTTGGCTTTCTTTAATTGGTGCTAAGTGTGATGTGACCTCAGTAGCTTGCTACTGATTGGTTGCTCACATGATTGATTTGATCTTGTTGGCTACTCACTTTGCTTGCATATTTGGGGATCATATTAAGGATGAATGCCAATATGCTTGCCTGTGAAGAAATCTAGGGTTTCTGATGGTTGCTTGCTTAGGATCTTCTGTGTAGTCTTAGCTGCTAATCTATGCTATCTACTGGTGCTATATGTGCATGTGATCTTGCTAGTGTGCATCTGTTCATGCTTTCTAGCCTCTGTGCACATGATCTGTATCTGGATAGTGTCTATCTTAGTAGCCTTTGGTGGCGGTAATCCTTGGTGAAAACCAAGTGATGATCTACCCATATGAGCATCTGCTCATCCCATGCTTATGCATATGATGGATTAGATCCATTGGATCTCTTCCAGGAACTAGGTATACCTTGTTCCAGCTCCTAGAAAGTAATGCTTTGTTGATGCAGTCTTGTGGTTTGTGCAAAGCCCTTCACCTCCAGATCTTGGATGATCTTCTCAGGTCACCATGATTTCTGATGGCTGAGGTTTTGTGTGTTTGTGCTGTTCTTAAGCAAGAACAGGATGAACTATGTGTTGCTCAAACTTCACCCTTACCTGGTGATTCTTATCTGGTCGACTGTGCACTGGTTCTAGGGTTTGTGATCCTTTTATACCATCTCTTCTTTTACTCTGACCATGACACACAAGGCCTGGTCACTTTGTGACTCACCCCTTGCATTGCCTTGCTGTTGCTGCCCAGCACACTTGAGCTGTGTGCTCTCATATGCTGAAACTTGAGCCTACTGCAGCTGCTCAGTTTTGGTCTGCCTGATCCTATCTTGTGCTGTCCTTGGCTTTGGACAAGCACAAGTGTGCTGTGACTTGATTCTGTCCAAACTGAATATGGTGTCACTTGCTAACTGTCTAAACTGAATCTTGAGCTAACACTTATATTCTGGCTAGTGTTGGTGCTTGATTCTTTGTTTTGCAGGTTTATGAAGATGGATATGGCCAGAAGACATTCTCCAAGTCATTAGTCTAAGTTTTAGTTTAGGAATCAAATTGTAATCTTCCTTTTTATTTCTGTTTATTATTCATTAATTCTTGTATCAAGAATTTTGTAAAGACAATGTAATTTGTGTTGTGATATCAATAAAGCCCAAGTTTTTGTTTATGAGCTTTTGATTATGTGATATTTATATTCTGGAATAAATATTGTATTTGTGATTCACTTTGAAATTCAAAGTTGTTTGAATTCATAAGTTGTTTGAATTATGAATTCCATTTATATTGTTCAATGTTTATTGTTTAATGTATTGACACTTGTCAAATGAAATCAATTCCCCAAATCAAGCAAGATACAAAAGAGATCATGTCGAAATTTCCCTAACTCACAATGCCTAACCCTAAGTGCAAAATGAGAGAGAACCTCGATCCCTCTTAGGTTTAGTTGCAATAAGGCGCGAAAATTTCCCCCGTTTTGCGATGAAATGCACATCCCATTTCTAAATCTACCCTTCGTTGTTCCTATGTTCTGGGTTATTACAATACGCGTACAGCACGCGTCCGTTGGGAACCCCAAGAGGAAGGTGTGATGCGTACAGCAGCAAGTTTTCCCTCAGTAAGAAACCAAGGTTTATCGAACCAGTAGGAGTCAAGAAGCACGTCGAAGGTTGATGGCGGCGAAGTTTAGTGCGGCGCAACACCAGGGATTCCGGCGCCAACGTGGAACCTACACAACACAACCAAAGTACTTTGCCCCAACGTAACAGTGAGGTTGTCAATCTCACCGGCTTGCTGTAACAAAGGATTAGATGTATAGTGTGGACGATGATGTTTGCAGAGAACAGTAGAACAAGTATTGCAGTAGATTGTATTCAATGTAAAAGAATGGACCGGGGTCCACAGTTCACTAGAGGCGTCTCTCCGATAAGAATAAGCATGTTGGGTGAACAAATTACAGTTGGGCAATTGACAAATAGAGAGGGCATGACCATGCACATACATGATATGATGAGTATAGTGAGATTTAATTGGGCATTACGACAAAGTACATAGACCGCTATCCAGCATGCATCTATGCCTAAAAAGTCCACCTTCAGGTTATCATCCGAACCCCTTCCAGTATTAAGTTGCAAACAACTGACAATTGCATTAAGTATGGTGCGTAATGTAATCAATAACTACATCCTCGGACATAGCATCGATGTTTTATCCCTAGTGGCAACAGCACATCCACAACCTTAGAACTTTCTGTCACTGTCCCAGATTTAATGGAGGCATGAACCCACTATCGAGCATAAATACTCCCTCTTGGAGTTACTAGCAAAAACTTGGCCAGAGCCTCTACTAACAACGGAGAGCATGCAAGATCATAAACAACATATAGGTAATAGATTGATAATCAATATAACACAGTATTCTCTATCCATCGGATCCCAACAAACACAACATGTAGCATTACGGATAGATGATCTTGATCATGTTAGGCAGCTCACAAGACCCGACAATGAAGCATAATTAGGAGAAGACGACCATCTAGCTACTGCTATGGACCCATAGTCCAGGGGTGAACTACTCACTCATCACTCCGAAGGCGACCATGGCGGTGAAGAGTCCTCCGGGAGATGATTCCCCTCTCCGGCAGGGTGCCGGAGGCGATCTCCTGAATCCCCCGAGATGGGATTGGCGGCGGCGGCGTCTCTGGAAGGTTTTCTGTATCGTGGCTCTCGGTACTGGGGGTTTCGCGACGAAGGCTATAAGTAGGCGGAGGAGATAGGTCAGGGGGCCACACGAGGGCCCCACACGACAGGCCGGCGCGGCCAGGGCTTGGGCCGCGCCGCCCTGGTGTGTGGCCACCTCGTGGCCCCACTTCGTATCATCTTCGGTCTTCTGGAAGCTTCGTTGCAAAATAGGACCCTGGGCGTTGATTTCATCCAATTCCGAGAATATTTCCTTACTAGGATTTCTGAAACCAAAAACATCAGAAAACAACAACTGGCTCTTCGGCATCTCGTTAATAGGTTAGTGCCGGAAAATGCATAAATATGACATAAAGTATGCATAAAACATGTAGGTATCATCAATAATGTGGCATGGAACATAAGAAATTATCGATACGTCGGAGACGTATCAGCATCCCCAAGCTTAGTTCCTGCTCGTCCCGAGTAGGTAAACGATAACAAAGATAATTTCTGGAGTGACATGCCATCATAACCTTGATCATACTATTGTAAGCATATGTAATGAATGCACCGATCAAAACAATGGTAAATGACATGAGTAAACAAATGAATCATATAGCAAAGACTTTTCATGAATAGTACTTTCAAGACAAGCATCAATAAGTCTTGCATAAGAGTTAACTCATAAAGCAATAATTCAAAGTAGAGGTATTGAAGCAACACAAAGGAAGATTAAGTTTCAGCGGTTGCTTTCAACTTATAACATGTATATCTCATGGATATTGTCAATGCAAAGTAATATAACAAGTGCAATATGCAAGTATGTAGGAATCAATGCACAGTTCACACAAGTGTTTGCTTCTTGAGATGGAGAGAAATAGGTGAACTGACTCAACATAAAAGTAAAAGAAAGGCCCTTCGCAGAGGGAAGCATTGATTGCTATATTTGTGCTAGAGCTTTGGTTTTGAAAACAAGAAACAATTTTGTCAACGGTAGTAATAAAGCATATGTATCATGTAAATTATATCTTACAAGTTGCAAGCCTCATGCATAGTATACTAATAGTGCCCGCACCTTGTCCTAATTAGCTCGGATTACCTGGATTATCATTGCAATACATATGTTTTAACCAAGTGTCACAAAGGGGTACCTCTATGCCGCCTGTACAAAGGTCTAAGGAGAAAGCTCGCATTGGATTTCTCGCTTTTGATTATTCTCAACTTAGACATCCATACCGGGACAACATAGACAACAGATAATGGACTCCTCTTTAATGCATAAGCATGTAGCAACAATTAATGTTCTCATATGAGATTGAGGATATTTGTCCAAAACTGAAACTTCCACCATGATTCATGGCTTTAGTTAGCGGCACAATGTTCTTCTCTAACATTATGCGTGCTCTAACCATTAAATAAGTGGTAAATCTCCCTTACTTCAGACAAGACGGACATGCATAGCAACTCACATGATATTCAACAAGGAGTAGTTGATGGCATCCCCAGGAACATGGTTATCGCACAACAAGCAACTTAATAAGAGATAAAGTGCATAAGTACATATTCAATACCACAATAGTTTTTAGGCTATTTGTCCCATGAGCTATATATTGTAAAGGTAAAGGATAGAAATTTTAAAGGTAGCACTCAAGCAATTTACTTTGGAATGGCGGAGAAATACCATGTAGTAGGTAGGTATGGTGGACACAAATGGCATGGTTATTGGCTCAAGGATTTGGATGCATGAGAAGTATTCCCTCTCGATACAAGGTTTAGGCTAGCAAGGTTATTTGAAACAAACACAAGGATGAACCGGTGCAGCAAAACTCACATAAAAGACATATTGTAAACATTATAAGACTCTACACTGTCTTCCTTGTTGTTCAATCCTTACTAGAAATTATCTAGACCTTAGAGAGACCAATTATGCAAACCAAATTTTAGCAAGCTCTATGTATTTCTTCATTAATAGGTGCAAAGTATATGATGCAAGAGCTTAAACATGAGCACAACAATTGCCAAGTATCACATTATCCAAGACATTTTTAAAATTACTACATGTAGCATTTCCCGTTTCCAACCATATAACAATTTAACGAAGAAGATTCAACCTTCGCCATGAATACTATAAGTAAAGCCTAAGGACATATTTGTCCATATGCAACAGTGGAGCGTGTCTCTCTCCCACACAATGAATGCTAGGATCCATTTTATTCAAACAAAACAAAAACAAAAACAAACTGGCGCTCCAAGTAAAGTACATGAGATGTGATGGAATAAAAATATAGTTTCAAGGGAGGAACCTGATAAATTGTCGATGAAGAAGGGGATGCCTTGGGCATCCCCAAGCTTAGATGCTTGAGTCTTCTTGAAATATGCAGGGATGAACCACCGGGGCATCCCCAAGCTTAGACTTTTCACTCTTCTTGATCGTAGTATATCATCCTCTTCTCTTGACCCTTGAAAACTTCCTTCACATCAAACTCGAAATAAACTCATTAGAGGGTTAGTGCACAATCAAAATTTACATGTTCAGAGGTGACATAATCATTCTTAACACTTCTGTACATTGCACAAAGCTACTGAAAGTTAATGGAATCGAAAAATCCATCAAGCATAGCAAAATAGGCAATGCGAAATAAAAGGCAAAATCTGTCAAAACAGAACAGTTCGTAAAGACGAATTTCTAAGAGGCACCAGACTTGCTCAAATGAAAATGCTCAAATTGAATGAAAGTTGCGTACATATCTGAGGATCACTCACGTAAATTGGCATAATTTTCTGAGTTACCTACTGAGAATTCTGCCCAAATTCGTGACAGCAAAGAAATCTGTTTCTGCGCAGTAATCCAAATCTAGTATGAACCTTACTATCAACGACTTTACTTGGCACAACAATGCAACAAAATAAGATAAGGAGAGGTTGCTGCAGTAGTAACAACTTCCAAGACTCAAATATAAAATAAAAGTGCAGTAGTAAAATCATGGGTTGTGTCAACACCCGGATTTTTAAGTCCAGATGCCTATTATGTCATACATCGCAATCCCAGGAATATTGTTGTTGCGAGGCATAATAGTTAAGTATCACAGTCATCATTCATTACAAACCATAAGTCTTACAAATTTGGAATCACATGATCCATAGTACACGAATAGTTGATCTATTGATCAACGAACAAACACAAGTTCATAGTTCAACATAGCGGAAGCGTAAGATACAAGGACTCTCTAGTCCACAGGCCAACGCTTGACGTCGGAAGGCGCTTAGTTGTCGTAGGCGTCCTGCTGGTCATCTCCTTGGTCATCTTCATACTCTGGCCATTTGAATAGCCAGGGACAAAGCCGTGAGTACGATGAGTACTCGCAAACTACTACTAATGTAAGTGCTAGACATTCTAGTATGGTTTGCTAAGCTCTAGTTTATTCGCATAAAGCTAGTTTTAGTTCACAAAGTTTTGAGAAAAAGCTTATCCAAGAGCTAACTAACTCAAGTGGGAACATTAGTGTCATTCCCACCATTCAAGTGGTGATTTCAATTCAATTCACCACAAGTCATTTCACCATCACCTTTCAACATCATTTTCAAAGATATGACATCGGAAACTGTATGGCCTTTCCAACCGTCCGTAACCGTGGACGCGGCTATTCGAATAGGTTTACACTCTGCAGAGGTTGCACACTTGTGCCACAACATTTGATTTCATCCGTCGGGATTACCCCGAATCATCGTAACACAGTACGCGGATCATCAACCATAACCTTTCACTTACGAATCCTAGTATGAGCACCTCTCCCCATGAGCTTGGCCTCCCAGTGAAGACCAACTGTCAACACAGGAAGCGCACAGGCTTGGGCCGGACATTCACCTCATTTCGCATCATATCATATCATTTCTTTTGTGGTAGAGGCAGCTTTCGGCATAACCCCGATGACGCTTGTTTAGAGGGAACCCATACTAAGACGCATAAACTTCCAGTTAAGCCCTACCCATAATCAGGTATTGTGGGGGTACTTAATAATTGGAAAGGTATCGCATCCAAACCAACACCATTGTTTTATCAAAAATCACCATCTTCTCTTGTTCATATTCACCTTCAAAAATTATTCAATGGAATGCATCTTCATTCCAAGGTTTCAAAATCACTTCAAAATTCACATTGTTCCCATCTAGAGTAGTCAAGTTTTATTTCATTAGCACTAGCTCTAAATCATGAGGGGTGCTATCTTGCTTTGCTTGGAAGAGACTAACTCACTACTCTAGTATCCAACTTGTACTTTGACCAAAGTTAGCTATAAAAGTAACTCATTTAGAAAACAAGTAAAAACTTGTAAAGTAAAAACTTGGGATAGGCTCATATAAGAAAAGATAAGAATCATGGTGCCTTGCCCCAAGGGGCTTTGCACTTTGCAAGAATAATAGCTTGCATTGGTAATAGCTTGCCTTGGTAGTTCTCAAACTGTTCCTCCTCCTCCTCTGGGTAGCAACCTTCTTCTTCGGCGTACTCTCCGGTGCTACCGTCTAAATTTGAATACGAGTATAATTACTCACTAATTCAATGGCTATTCCATACATCACATATAACACACAAACTACTCTATGCACACAATTAAATTAACTAGGGTGCATGGGTTGTGGGGTTTAAATAGAATTCACTTCTTTGTATTTTATATGTAAATGATAGTTTCCATAGGGTTCTTGAGAAAGAATTTCCTCTCATTGAAATCTTCTTAAGATTTAATTTCTCAAACAATCATGTATGAACTCATATTGACCTAAGTCAAATGTTCATCATCATCATTTGTGAAAATGATTTAAATGAGGTAGATCACCTCATACTATTTGAATAACACTACATTTGATTTAAATCTCAAGTAATTCATATAAGAGAGTTTGGGACCAGGGGTCCAACCATCCCATGAATTCATGTGAGACAAGTTTAAATGAAGTGTAAGACTCCACATAATTTACTTTAATAGTTTTGGACAATATCAACTAGTTAACTAGCCATAATATCCATTCATTAAACCATGGCATGATCATACAAAGTGACCACACCATTTTATTGCATAAACAATTAGTGTAAGTCAAATGTGAGCTATTAGAGTTGGAATTAACTTAATATCTATTTTGGTTGATTTTTAAGAATTATTTAAATAGGGAAAAGTCCCTGTCTTGTTATTTTTATCCCATTTATTCTACAAAGAATCTGGCCATGAGGCCAGTGGCATTGGCTAGATAATTTCTCTAGCTTTCCAACAATATAAAGTTCATCAATTTTGGTTTAGCCAATTTAAATCTATTGAATTTCAAAGTAGGGGCAGTATTGAAATTCATTTGATATTATTTAAACGGGATTTGAATTAACAAAGCCGGCGGGAAAACTAAACGGGCTGCCAAATTTAAAACGGCCCAAACCAACCCAGTCCAGCCCAACCACGGTCCACAGACGCGGGCTGCCCGACGAGTGGGGTCCAGGCGTCAGTGGCTCATAACGCCCGAAGCGGTATGTTTTAAAGGGGAGCGTCGGATTAGAATCCAGATCAACGGTCGTGGTTCATCGTCGTCGCCGACAAGAACCCGACGATGCGGCGGCGGCAGTAAGGGGTGGGAGAGCTTACGGCGGCTCCAGCAAGGGTTGGCAATGTGCGCGAGGTAGATGTGGACGACGGCGAAGCTCCAGGTACAGGTGGCGTCGCCTGAGGTGGCTCCAATCGTCGGCGAGCTTCAGCGGCGGCGTGCGGCAGTGAGGTAGAAATTGGGCGGTGTCTGTGGCTAATGTCGACGGTGGAGTGGTTCTGGCGGTCGAGTGAGAAGAGGGGAAGGTGATGGTGTGCTCAGATCGACGAGGAGAGGTCTCCTTTTATAGGCGAGCAAGGGTGCTGCGGGGCAGTGGCGAGGTCGACCATGGCGCGGCGTCTCCGGCGGTCTAGCGAGCTAGGCGAGGGCATGGAGATGTTCTACGTGTCCAGGCGAGGCGAATGGTGGCGACAGCGTGGTCGGGGAGGGCCTGGTTATGTCGCGTTCCTTCCAGGTCTGTCGCGCCCGCGGCGGACCAGGGTTTCCTTCTCCGGCAGCGGTGGGCGCGGGTCGTGGTCTGGCGAGTGTCTGGCGGCTTCCAGGTGGCGAGTGGATGCTCAAGGCGTCGATAGCGGGTCCAGGGCGAGAGCGAGGTGGTGGCGCGGCGCGTGTACTGTGACGTCCGCGCGCATGTCCACGCGCGACGTCACCGGCATGGTGAGCGCGCTCTGGGCGCGCGTCGTCCGGTCCGTGTCATCCTCGAGCGTGACCATGGCGATGCTAGGGTGGCGTAGGAGGTGCGTTGGCGTGCTGTGGCGAGGCGGCCAAGGCAGGGATGCAAGAGAAGAGAGGGGAGGTCGTCGGGCTCAGCGACATGGCCGGCATGGCCATGCCCTAGCTGCTCTCCTCCTCTCCTTAGCACTACTATGCACCACTTAGGGTTAGAGGGGACCAGGGGACCAAATGGGGTAGGTTAGTGTAGATTAGGTTGAGTAGAAACACTATTTGCAATAGTTGCAAATAGTGCCCGAAATTTGAATTTGCAAAATTGTCCAAATTTGAAATAATTCAAAAGGTGAATCTTTTTGAAATGTGAGTGTTGATATAAATTGTAATTGACCAGAGAGGTTTTGAGGTGGTGGTGGAAAAATTAGAATTCAAAAGTTGGCCAAAATGGCTAAGTGGGGAATGTTGCATATGTTAAAAAGTTGGGACTTTGGGTGAGCATGGCTCTTGATCCAAGATGAATTGGGCATGGTGATCTTCATCAAAGTTGTTCACCTTGATGTTGACTTTGAAATGGTGCAAAGAGTTAGCAAGAATTGGTTTGGGAAAATTGAATGGCAAGGGCTCAAAGTGGTGATCAGACTAGAATTGTCAAATTTGACCATTATCATATGTGAGTGGGATTTGTGTTTGGATTTCATTTGAATTGTGAAACTTTGATTCCAAAAGTTGTAATAAGTGTTTAATAACATTACCCAACTAATGGTGAAGACCAAATAGGTCTAGGGTCAAAATTTATAAAAATGCCATAGGGCATATGTGAGGGTTTTTAGGGTTTTCTATTTAATGGAATTTCTTCCTCTTTGATTTATTTGATTGGTGATCTTCATATGATCACTCTAGGGTTTTAGAGCATATCAAATACAAGTAATAACAATCATCATGGCATATCACTCAAATGCACAAGTCCTATGCATGGTACTATATGCAAATAAAAAAGTTTTTGTTGGTTTGAAATTTTGCTTTCTGGAATTCTCTAACTTTCTTTTTATTGAAATTTGGGGTGTTACAAACCCTTCCCCCTTACAAAAGATCTCGTCCCGAGATCGAAAAGAAAGTTAGGTACTAAAGAGATCTGGGTACTCCTTCTTCATGAAGTCTTCGCGTTCCCATGTGGCTTCATCCTCGGTATGATTGCTCCATTGGATCTTTAGAAACTTGATGCTTCGGGTGCGGGTGGTTCGGTAAGCTTCTTCTAGGATGCGAATTGGCACTTCGCGATAAGTCAGATCCTTGTTGATATCCACCAATCGGTGATCGATGTTCTTGAACACTTCGGTCTTCTCCGGGACTTCAAGGCACTTCCGGAGAAGTGAGATGTGAAACACGTCATGCACAGCCGACATTTCTTCAGGCAACTCCAGTTGATAAGATACTTCACCTCGGCGGCTGAGGACTTGGAAAGGTCCGACATAGCGGGGTGCAAGCTTTCCTTTCAGCTGAAACCTTTGCATGCCTTTCAAGGGGGATACCTTGAGATAGACGAAGTCTCCGATCTCAAAGGTCATCTCCCGACGTCTCTTGTCGGCGTAGCTCTTCTGTCTGGATTGCGCCGTTTGGAGGTACTCGCGGATCTTGTGGACTTTCTCTTCGGCTTCACGAAGAACGTCTGGGCCGAAGACTTGGCTCTCTCCGACTTCTGACCAGTTCAGGGGGGTACGACACTTCCTTCCGTACAAGGCTTCAAAGGGGGCCATCTGTAGGCTGGCTTGATAGCTATTGTTGTAAGAGAATTCTGCGTAAGGTAGGCAGTCTTCCCACTTGGATCCGTATTCCAGTACGCATGCTCTAAGCATGTCTTCCAGTATCTGGTTTACTCTCTCAGTCTCTCCGTCGGTCTGAGGGTGATAGGCGGTGCTGAAATTTAGGCGAGTGCCTAGTCCTTCATGCACTTTCTGCCAGAACCTTGAGGTGAACTGTGATCCTCTATCTGACACTATCGATTTGGGGGTTCCGTGCAGAGCGACTATTCTGGAGATGTAAAGTTCAGCTAACTTGGGGCCTTGATAGGTGGTTTTGACGGTGATGAAATGGGCGACTTTGGTCAATCTATCGACAACTACCCATATTGAATCATTGCCTTTGCTGGATTTGGGCAGTCCGGTGATAAAGTCCATTCCTACGGAGTCCCATTTCCATTCCGGAATCTGGAGGGGTTGTAACAGTCCGGCGGGTCGTTGATGTTCTGCCTTGACTCTCTGACAGATGTCACACTTAGCGATATAGCTACCGATCTCTCTCTTCATTCCGTGCCACCAAAATTGTTCTTTCAGGTCCTGGTACATCTTGGTACCTCCGGGGTGGATTGAATAAAGGGTGTCATGGGCTTCTTGCAGGATGACTTGTTTCAAGTCAGAGTCCGATGGTACGCAGAGACGTTCTTTGTACCAAAGAACTCCGGCTTCGTCTACGGTGAATCCGGGGGCTTTTCCTGCGGCTATCTGTTTCTTGATTCCGTCAATGCTAGCGTTGTCCTTCTGGGCTTCCTTGATCTGACCAACCAAGGTGGGTTGCAGTTCTATGCTGGCTAGGAATCCTTCACTAACAAGTTCGAGTCTGAACTGTTCAAACTCTTGATGCAAGCTGGGCTGTTCGGTTGCGAGCATGGAGTTCAACTGGCACGGCAGTCGACTCAAAGCATCCGCTACCACATTGGCCTTGCTGGGGTGGTAGTGAATCTCCATGTCGTAATCCTTGATCAATTCGATCCATCGGCGTTGTCTCATGTTTAGCTCCTTCTGGGTGAATATGTATTTGAGGCTTTTGTGGTCGGAGTAGATCTCGCATCGATTACCCATGAGGTAATGACGCCAAACTTTCAGGGCTAAGACCACGGCTGCAAGCTCGAGGTCATGGGTTGGGTAGTTCTGTTCATGTTGCTTGAGTTGCCTTGAAAGGTAGGATACAACCTTTCCTTCTTGCATAAGCACGCATCCAAGTCCAGTCTTGGAGGCGTCGCAATATACGTCAAAGGGCTTTGCGATATCTGGCATGATCAGGATTGGGGCTGTTGTCAGTCTACTCTTGAGCTGTTGAAAGCTCTCTTCGCATTTGTCGGTCCACTCAAACTTTCTGTCCTTTTTCAGCAGTTGGGTCATTGGTCGAGCGATGCTCGAAAAACCTTCTACAAATCTGTGGTAATATCCGGCTAATCCAAGAAAAGCGCGGACCTCGGTTTGTGTGGTTGGGGCTTGCCATTCCATAACAGTTTTGATTTTGGCGGGATCTACGGCAATTCCTCCTGCAGACAAGATGTGTCCCAGGAATCCAACTTCTTCTAGCCAAAACTCACACTTGCTAAACTTGGCATATAACTTGTGCTGTCTAAGGGTTTCTAGGACAATTTCCAAATGCTGTTCATGTTCCTCTTCGGACTTGGAGTAGACGAGGATGTCGTCGATGAAAACAACGACAAACTTGTCCAAAAAGTTCATGAAGATCTTATTCATGAGATTCATGAAATAAGCGGGGGCATTGGTCAGTCCAAACGACATGACGTTGTACTCATACAACCCATATCTGGTGGTAAAGGCAGTTTTTGGAATGTCGGTGGCTCGGATCTTCAGTTGGTGGTATCCAGTTCTAAGATCAATCTTGGAGAAAACTCAGGATCCGGTGAGTTGGTCAAACAAGTCTTCTATCTTGGGTAGGGGGTATTTGTTTTTGATGGTGACATCGTTAAGCTTACGATAGTCCGTGCATAAACGATTTGCACCATCTTTCTTGTCGACAAACAAGACGGGGGATCTCCAGGGGGATGCACTTGGTCTAATCAAACATTTGGCTAACATGTCATCTATTTGCTTCTTCAGCTCCACAAGCTCGCTGCGTTCATGTTGTAGGCTCTCTGGGCTATGGGTCCAGTTCCGGGGATTAACTCGATGATAAACTCGATATCCCGATCCGGGGGCATACCGGGTAGATCATCCGGAAACACATCAGGGTAGCGACAAACGACCCTGATTTGATCCAGAGTTGGCTTGGATACACTTTGGTTGCAGGTAAATTTTCTGGGTAGTTTTTCAGAGACGTGCTCAACTACGATACCGGTGCTGCTAGTCATGGTTATGGCTTTCTTGGCACAGTCTATCAATCCATTATGCTTGGACATCCAGTCCATTCCTAGGACAACTTCCAAACCTTTGGTTCCAAGTATGATGAGATTAGCATAGAAATCTACATCATGGATTTTGATTGGCACATTTTTGCAAAATTTTCTAGCTTTGGTGGTTGATCCGGGGATTTGGACTATCATAACATGCTTCAAGCTGAGGGGTTGAATTTTACTTGTTGATGCAAAGTCTTCGGTGACAAAGGAATGAGATGCTCCGGAATCAAACAACACTCTGGCAGGGATGTGGTTGACAGAAAACATACCCAGTACAACATCTGGTGCTTCCTGGGCTTCTTCGGCGTTCATGTGGTAGAGGCGGCCGTTGCGGTTGTTGGGGTTGTTGGGGGCGAACTTCTTGCCGGTGGAGACACGGCGTTGCTGCTGAGCAGGTGCAGCGGTGTTGCCGGCGAGCTTGGCAAGACGCTTGGGACACTCGTTGGAGTAGTGCCCCACTACACCACACTCATAACAAGTGATAGTGGTCTTGTCCTGCTTGTTCGCAACGGGAACGGCATTGCTTCCGGTTCTGGGAGCGGTGTTGGTATTGGTGTTGTTGTTGTTAGGGGCTCGGGGTGGAGCGCGGTTGTAGTTGTTGTTGTTGTAGTTGTTGTTGTAGCCTCCTGGCTTGGAGTTTCCTCCACTCCGGTTCTGATAACCGGGGCGAGAGTTCTGCATCTGGGGTTTGTTGTTTCTCGGGGTGAAACCTCCGCTTGAGCTAGGGCGAAACTTTTGGGGGTGGCTTGATCCACTTTGATTCGCCATGCGGCGCTTGCGGTTCTCATTGGCTTGGTTTAACTTGCCCTCCATCTGGATGGCGGAGTCAACAAGGGCTTCGAGGTCGGCGAAGGGGATGTTGACGAGGACAGTCTGCATCTCATCATGCAGTCCGTTCAGGAATCTCTCCTTCCTCTTCTCAACGGTGTCGGTCTCATCAGGGGCATACCTCGACAAAGTGAGAAACTTGTCGCGGTATTCAACCACCGTCATGCGACCTTGTTTCAGCTCACGGAATTCATCCCTCATCTTCTTGATAAGACCCGGGGGTACATGGTACTTGCTGAACTTGAGTTTAAACTCCTCCCAAGTCATGAATTGGCCTCCGTTCATGGCACGGGTGCTTGTCCACCAAGCGCGGGCTGGTCCAGCGAGATAATGGGAGGCGAATAAAACCTTCTCGTTGGCTTCTACTCCGGCTACCTCCAGATTGTTCTCCATAGTCTGGAGCCAATCGTCGGCATCGAGGGGCTCCTCGGTCTTGCTAAACACCGGAGGGTTGGTGTTTTGGAAGTTCTTGAGCTTAGATCCGGGGTGGTCATGATTTCCATGGCCTTGGTTGGCGATGTTCTGCAAGGCGGTGAGGTTGGCTTGGCGTTCGGCTCTTTCGGTTTCCCGGTCTGCAAGCATGGTTTGCAGTAGTTGCAGCATCGCGTCGTTGGTGCGATTTGGAGGGGCCATCTGAAGATGTAAAAGATTATGAGATGAGAGGGAACATTCTATGGTTCATTTTGGTTAAGTTTGAAAACAATTTGAAAACTTGTAATCTTTTTATGACAAACATAACATTCATTCATTCATGCAACACATAGTACAAACTACACACATACTCCAATGGTTTTAAGAACCATTCTCATGCTACGATACAAAGGACGGGATACAACTCACACCTACTATAAGTGGAACTAGTGCAACTACTCCTCATCATCGATATCGATCGGGACGTAGTCGTCGGGTCCTGCCTCCAGGAACTTGTAGTCCTCCTCCTCGGTGTTCTCGTCCTCCTCAAAGTTGTTGTCGTCGCTCAGGAAGGCGTCTCCTCCCTGAATGTCGATGCCTCCATCGTCATCCTCCAGCTGAGGAATCTGATCCTCCTGGGCCTTGACAGTGGCCTCAAGTGACGCGATCCGGGCGCGAAGGCGACGAATCGTAGCGTCCTTCTTGGCACACTGCTGGCGAAGGCTCTTGCGGTCATTGTTGAGTAGCTTGATCGCCTCACCCTGCTCGGTGATGTGAGCATGGGTCTGGTTCGCGTAAGCGCGAGTGGCGTCGAGGTCCCTCTGAGTCTGGTAGAGCATGAAGTCCAGGTGCTCAGCGTGGTGCCTCAACTCCGGGTGCGGCTGCAGCTCCATGGGCACTCCCGCAGCATCACGCCTCACAAGGTGGGCATAGCGAGAGGCGAGGATGCGCACCACGTTCTGTCCACAGAGGCGCGCAAGTGCCTCCTGAAGGCCACGTGCGAGTCCGTCGAGCCAGTTGCTCTTGCGGAAGGAGAAGAGGATCCTCTCCGAGGTGGGAGGCTCCATCTTGCCCCTCAAGTCGGCAGTGATCACCCACTGCAACTCTCCTCCGGGCGTGTCGTCCAGCTGAACCCCGTGAAACTCGGGGTGTGGGCGCCCAAGGAAGTCAGAGAGGGCGTTGAGGTCGTGCTCAAAGATCAAGCTTCCTCCGTTCCCAAGCTGGTAAAACTTGGTGTTGATGGGTTCATTCAGCGCCATCTGAAAGAGAATTGGATGAGTAAGTTAGAGAGTGCAAAGTGTGGCAAAGTTTTAAGTTGATTCAAATAAGATAGATCATGATTCATCAAATTTTGGCAAGGTCTCAAAGACAAGAGTGTAGTAATTTTTCACAAATAATTTCTTTCATTTGATTTCAAAGTTAAATTTTTCAGAACGCCCGTTCTAACTAAGGTCTTCTAAGATCAAACAATGGCTCTGATACCAACTTGTCAACACCCGGATTTTTAAGTCCAGATGCCTATTATGTCATACATCGCAATCCCAGGAATATTGTTGTTGCGAGGCATAATAGTTAAGTATCACAGTCATCATTCATTACAAACCATAAGTCTTACAAATTTGGAATCACATGATCCATAGTACACGAATAGTTGATCTATTGATCAACGAACAAACACAAGTTCATAGTTCAACATAGCGGAAGCGTAAGATACAAGGACTCTCTAGTCCACAGGCCAACGCTTGACGTCGGAAGGCGCTTAGTTGTCGTAGGCGTCCTGCTGGTCATCTCCTTGGTCATCTTCATACTCTGGCCATTTGAATAGCCAGGGACAAAGCCGTGAGTACGATGAGTACTCGCAAACTACTACTAATGTAAGTGCTAGACATTCTAGTATGGTTTGCTAAGCTCTAGTTTATTCACATAAAGCTAGTTTTAGTTCACAAAGTTTTGAGAAAAAGCTTATCCAAGAGCTAACTAACTCAAGTGGGAACATTAGTGTCATTCCCACCATTCAAGTGGTGATTTCAATTCAATTCACCACAAGTCATTTCACCATCACCTTTCAACATCATTTTCAAAGATATGACATCGGAAACTGTATGGCCTTTCCAACCGTCCGTAACCGTGGACGCGGCTATTCGAATAGGTTTACACTCTGCAGAGGTTGCACACTTGTGCCACAACATTTGATTTCATCCGTCGGGATTACCCCGAATCATCGTAACACAGTCCGCGGATCATCAACCATAACCTTTCACTTACCAATCCTAGTATGATCACCTCTCCCCATGAGCTTGGCCTCCCGGTGAAGACCAACTGTCAACACAGGAACTGCACGGAGGCTTGGGCCGGACATTCACCTCATTTCGCATCATATCATATCATTTCTTTTGTGGTAGAGGCAGCTTTCGGCATAACCCCGATGACGCTTGTTTAGAGGGAACCCATACTAAGACGCATAAACTTCCAGTTAAGCCCTACCCATAATCAGGTATTGTGGGGGTACTTAATAATTGGAAAGGTATCGCATCCAAACCAACACCATTGTTTTATCAAAAATCACCATCTTCTCTTGTTCATATTCACCTTCAAAAATTATTCAATGGAATGCATCTTCATTCCAAGGTTTCAAAATCACTTCAAAATTCACATTGTTCCCATCTAGAGTAGTCAAGTTTTATTTCATTAGCACTAGCTCTAAATCATGAGGGGTGCTATCTTGCTTTGCTTGGAAGAGACTAACTCACTACTCTAGTATCCAACTTGTACTTTGACCAAAGTTAGCTATAAAAGTAACTCATTTAGAAAACAAGTAAAAACTTGTAAAGTAAAAACTTGGGATAGGCTCATATAAGAAAAGATAAGAATCATGGTGCCTTGCCCCAAGGGGCTTTGCACTTTGCAAGAATAATAGCTTGCATTGGTAATAGCTTGCCTTGGTAGTTCTCAAACTGTTCCTCCTCCTCCTCTGGGTAGCAACCTTCTTCTTCGGCGTACTCTCCGGTGCTACCGTCTAAATTTGAATACGAGTATAATTACTCACTAATTCAATGGCTATTCCATACATCACATATAACACACAAACTACTCTATGCACACAATTAAATTAACTAGGGTGCATGGGTTGTGGGGTTTAAATAGAATTCACTTCTTTGTATTTTATATGTAAATGATAGTTTCCATAGGGTTCTTGAGAAAGAATTTCCTCTCATTGAAATCTTCTTAAGATTTAATTTCTCAAACAATCATGTATGAACTCATATTGACCTAAGTCAAATGTTCATCATCATCATTTGTGAAAATGATTTAAATGAGGTAGATCACCTCATACTATTTGAATAACACTACATTTGATTTAAATCTCAAGTAATTCATATAAGAGAGTTTGGGACCAGGGGTCCAACCATCCCATGAATTCATGTGAGACAAGTTTAAATGAAGTGTAAGACTCCACATAATTTACTTTAATAGTTTTGGACAATATCAACTAGTTAACTAGCCATAATATCCATTCATTAAACCATGGCATGATCATACAAAGTGACCACACCATTTTATTGCATAAACAATTAGTGTAAGTCAAATGTGAGCTATTAGAGTTGGAATTAACTTAATATCTATTTTGGTTGATTTTTAAGAATTATTTAAATAGGGAAAAGTCCATGTCTTGTTATTTTTATCCCATTTATTCTACAAAGAATCTGGCCATGAGGCCAGTGGCATTGGCTAGATAATTTCTCTAGCTTTCCAACAATATAAAGTTCATCAATTTTGGTTTAGCCAATTTAAATCTATTGAATTTCAAAGTAGGGGCAGTATTGAAATTCATTTGATATTATTTAAACGGGATTTGAATTAACAGGCCGGCGGGAAAACTAAACGGGCTGCCAAATTTAAAAACGGCCCAAACCAACCCAGTCCAGCCCAACCACGGTCCACAGACGCGCGGGCTGCCTGACAGGGTGGGGTCCAGGCGTCAGTGGCTCATAACGCCCGAAGCGGTATGTTTTAAAGGGGAGCGTCGGATTAGAATCCAGATCAACGGCCGTGGTTCATCGTCGTCGCCGACAAGAACCCGACGATGCGGCGGCGGCAGTAAGGGGTGGGAGAGCTTACGGCGGCTCCAGCAAGGGTTGGCAATGTGCGCGAGGTAGATGTGGACGACGGCGAAGCTCCAGGTACAGGTGGCGTCGCCTGAGGTGGCTCCAATCGTCGGCGAGCTTCAGCGGCGGCGTGCGGCAGTGAGGTAGAAATTGGGCGGTGTCTGTGGCTAATGTCGACAGTGGAGTGGTTCTAGCGGTCGAGTGAGAAGAGGGGAAGGTGATGGTGTGCTCAGATCGACGAGGAGAGGTCTCCTTTTATAGGCGAGCAAGGGTGCTGCGGGGCAGTGGCGAGGTCGACCATGGCGCGGCGTCTCCGGCGGTCTAGCGAGCTAGGCGAGGGCATGGAGATGTTCTACGTGTCCAGGCGAGGCGAATGGTGGCGACAGCGTGGTCGGGGAGGGCCTGGTTATGTCGCGTTCCTTCCAGGTCTGTCGCGCCCGCGGCGGACCAGGGTTTCCTTCTCCGGCAGCGGTGGGCGCGGGTCGTGGTCTGGCGAGTGTCTGGCGGCTTCCAGGTGGCGAGTGGATGCTCAAGGCGTCGATAGCGGGTCCAGGGCGAGAGCGAGGTGGTGGCGCGGCGCGTGTACTGTGACGTCCGCGCGCATGTCCACGCGCGACGTCACCGGCATGGTGAGCGCGCTCTGGGCGCGCGTCGTCCGGTCCGTGTCATCCTCGAGCGTGACCATGGCGATGCTAGGGTGGCGTAGGAGGTGCGTTGGCGTGCTGTGGCGAGGCGGCCAAGGCAGGGATGCAAGAGAAGAGAGGGGAGGTCGTCGGGCTCGGCGACATGGCCGGCATGGCCATGCCCTAGCTGCTCTCCTCCTCTCCTTAGCACTACTATGCACCACTTAGGGTTAGAGGGGACCAGGGGACCAAATGGGGTAGGTTAGTGTAGATTAGGTTGAGTAGAAACACTATTTGCAATAGTTGCAAATAGTGCCCGAAATTTGAATTTGCAAAATTGTCCAAATTTGAAATAATTCAAAAGGTGAATCTTTTTGAAATGTGAGTGTTGATATAAGTTGTAATTGACCAGAGAGGTTTTGAGGTGGTGGTGGAAAAATTAGAATTCAAAAGTTGGCCAAAATGGCTAAGTGGGGAATGTTGCATATGTTAAAAAGTTGGGACTTTGGGTGAGCATGGCTCTTGATCCAAGATGAATTGGGCATGGTGATCTTCATCAAAGTTGTTCACCTTGATGTTGACTTTGAAATGGTGCAAAGAGTTAGCAAGAATTGGTTTGGGAAAATTGAATGGCAAGGGCTCAAAGTGGTGATCAGACTAGAATTGTCAAATTTGACCATTATCATATGTGAGTGGGATTTGTGTTTGGATTTCATTTGAATTGTGAAACTTTGATTCCAAAAGTTGTAATAAGTGTTTAATAACATTACCCAACTAATGGTGAAGACCAAATAGGTCTAGGGTCAAAATTTATAAAAATGCCATAGGGCATATGTGAGGGTTTTTAGGGTTTTCTATTTAATGGAATTTCTTCCTCTTTGATTTATTTGATTGGTGATCTTCATATGATCACTCTAGAGTTTTAGAGCATATCAAATACAAGTAATAACAATCATCATGGCATATCACTCAAATGCACAAGTCCTATGCATGGTACTATATGCAAATAAAAAAGTTTTTGTTGGTTTGAAATTTTGCTTTCTGGAATTCTCTAACTTTCTTTTTATTGAAATTTGGGGTGTTACAGGTTGTCTCCCATAAGCGCTTTTCTTTAACGCCTTTCAGCTAGGCATAGAAAGTGTGTATCAAGTATTATCAAGAGACGAAGCATCAACATCATAATTTGTTCTAATGATAGAATCAAAAGGTAACTTCATTCTCTCTCTAGGGAAGTGTTCCATACCTTTCTTGAGAGGAAATTGATATTTAATATTACCTTCCTTCATGTCAATAACAGCACCAACAGTTCGAAGAAAAGGTCTTCCCAATATAATGGGACAAGATGCATTGCATTCAATATCCAAGACAACAAAATCAACGGGGACAAGGTTATTGTTAACCGTAATGCGAACATTATCAACTCTCCCCAAAGGTTTCTTTGTAGAATTATCAGCAAGATTAACATCCAAATAACAATTTTTCAATGGTGGCAAGTCAAGCATGTTATAGATTTTCTTAGGCATAACGGAAATACTTGCACCAAGATCACATAAAGCATTACAATCAAAGTCATTGACCTTCATCTTAATGATGGGCTCCCAACCATCCTCTAGCTTCCTAGGAATAGAAGCTTCGCGTTCTAATTTCTCTTCTCTAGCTTTTATGAGAGCATTTGTAATATGTTTTGTGAAAGCCAAGTTTATAGCACTAGCATTAGGACTCTTAGCAAGTTTTTGTAAGAACTTTATAACTTCAGAAATGTGGCAATCATCAAAATCCAAACCATTATAATCTAAAGCAATGGGATCATCATCCCCAATGTTGGAAAAAATTTTAGCAGTTTTATCACAGGCAGTTTCAGCAGATTTAGCAGTTTTAGGCAGTTTTTCGCGCTTTGCATTAGAAGTGAAAGCATTGCCAACACCAATTCTTTTATCATTATTAGTAGGAGGTGCAGCAACATATGGAGCATTAGCATTGCTAGTGGTGGTAATAGTCCAAACTTTAGCTATATTATCTTCTTTAGCACTTTCTTCTTTCTCCCACCTAGCACGCAATTCAGCCATCAATCTTATATTCTCATTAATTCTAACTTGGATGGCATTTGCTGTAGTAACAATTTTATTATTAATATCCTCAGGTTTAGCAGCCATTTTATTAATTAAAGAAGATTGTGACGCAGACATGTATGAGATTCGGTTTTCAGCATTTGCAAGTTTAGTTTGCAACCCAGAGATCTCCATATTCAGATTTTCAATTTGATTTCCTATATTCTTCAACAGGGTAGATTGTTCATTCATAGTTTTAGTAAACAATTTATTTTGCTCATATTGTGATTGCATAAAGCTCTTGGTGGATCTTTCAATTTCTAACATCTTTTCCTCATTAGGTGAAACATATCTACCATAAGAGTTACCATTAGCAGGATATGGCCTAGAATCATTGTAATTGTTACTTTTAATGAAATTCACATCAACATATTCTTTTTGAGCAACCAATGACGCTAACGGAACATTATTAGGATCAACATTAGTCCTACCATTCACAAGCATAGACATAATAGCATCAATCTTATCACTCAAGGAAGAGGTTTCTTCGACAGAATTTACCTTCTTACCTTGTGGAGCTCTTTCCGTGTGCCATTCAGAGTAATTAATCATCATATTATCAAGAAGCTTCGTTTCTTCTCCTAGAGTGAAGGACATAAAGGTACCTCCAGCAGCTGAATCCAATAAGTTCCGCGAAGAAAAATTCAGTCCTGTATAAAAGGTTTGGATGATCATCCAAGTAGTCAGTCTCCATGGGTTGGGCAATTTTTAACCAAAGATTTCATTCTTTCCCAAGCTTGCGCAACATGCTCATTATCCAATTGTTTAAAATTCATTATGCTACTCCTCAAAGATATAATTTTAGCAGGAGGATAATATCTACCAATAAAAGCATCCTTGCATTTAGTCCATGAATCAATACTATTCTTAGGCAGAGATAGCAACCAATCTTTAGCTCTTCCTCTTAATGAGAAAGGAAACAATTTTAATTTTATAATGTCACCATCTACATCCTTATACTTTTGCATTTCACATAATTCAACAAAATTATTGAGATGGGCAGCAGCATCATCAGAACTAACACCAGAAAATTGCTCTCGCATAACAAGATTCAGTAAAGCAGGTTTAATTTCAAAGAATTCTGCTGTAGTAGCAAGTGGAGCAATAGGTGTGCATAAGAAATCATTATTATTTGTGGTTGTGAAGTCACACAACTTAGTATTTTCAGGAGTACCCATTTTAGCAATAGTAAATAAAGCAAACTAGATAAAGTAAATGCAAGTAACTAATTTTTTTGTGTTTTTGATATAGAGTGCAAACAAGACAGTAAATAAAGTAAATCTAGCAACTAATTTTTTTGTGTTTTGATATAATGCAGCAAACAAAGTAGTAAATAAAATAAAGCAAGACAAAAACAAAGTAAAGAGATTGGATGTGGAGACTCCCCTTGCAGCGTGTCTTGATCTCCTCGGCAACGGCGCCAGAAAAAGAGCTTGATACGCGTACAACACGCGTCCGTTGGGAACCCCAAGAGGAAGGTGTGATGCGTACAGCAGCAAGTTTTCCCTCAGTAAGAAACCAAGGTTTATCGAACCAGTAGGAGTCAAGAAGCACATCGAAGGTTGATGGCGGCGAAGTTTAGTGCGGCGCAACACCAGGGATTCCGGCGCCAACGTGGAACCTGCACAACACAACCAAAGTACTTTGCCCCAACGTAACAGTGAGGTTGTCAATCTCACCGGCTTGCTGTAACAAAGGATTAGATGTATAGTGTGGATGATGATGTTTGCAGAGAACAGTAGAACAAGTATTGCAGTAGATTGTATTCAATGTAAAAGAATGGACCGGGGTCCACAGTTCACTAGAGGCGTCTCTCCGATAAGAATAAGCATGTTGGGTGAATAAATTACAGTTGGGCAATTGACAAATAGAGAGGGCATGACCATGCACATACATGATATGATGAGTATAGTGAGATTTAATTGGGCATTACGACAAAGTACATAGGCCGCTATCCAGCATGCATCTATGCCTAAAAAGTCCACCTTCAGGTTATCATCCGTACCCCTTCCAGTATTAAGTTGCAAACAACAGACAATTGCATTAAGTATGGTGCGTAATGTAATCAATAACTACATCCTCGAACATAGCATCGATGTTTTATCCCTAGTGGCAACAGCACGTCCACAACCTTAGAACTTTCTGTCACTGTCCCAGATTTAATGGAGGCATGAACCCACTATCGAGCATAAATACTCCCTCTTGGAGTTACTAGCAAAAACTTGGCCAGAGCCTCTACTAACAACGGAGAGCATGCAAGATCATAAACAACACATAGGTAATAGATTGATAATAAACATAACATAGTATTCTCTATCCATCGGATCCCAACAAACACAACATGTAGCATTACAGATAGATGATCTTGATCATGTTAGGCAGCTCACAAGACCCGACAATGAAGCATAATTAGGAGAAGACGACCATCTAGCTACTGCTATGGACCCATAGTCCAGGGGTGAACTACTCACTCATCACTCCGGAGGTGACCATGGCGGTGAAGAGTCCTCCGGGAGATGATTCCCCTCTCCGGCAGGGTGCCGGAGGCGATCTCCTGAATCCCCCGAGATGGGATTGGCGGCGGCGGCGTCTCTGGAAGGTTTTCCGTATCGTGGCTCTCGGTACTGGGGGTTTCGCGACGAAGGCTATAAGTAGGCGGAGGAGATAGGTCAGGGGGCCACACGAGGGCCCCACACGACAGGCCGGCGCGGCCAGGGCTTGGGCCGCGCCGCCCTAGTGTGTGGCCACCTCGTGGCCCCACTTCGTGTCATCTTCGGTCTTCTGGAAGCTTCGTGGCAAAATAGGACCCTGGGCGTTGATTTCGTCCAATTCTGAGAATATTTCCTTACTAGGATTTCTGAAACCAAAAACAACAGAAAACAGCAACTGGCTCTTCGGCATCTCGTTAATAGGTTAGTGCCGGAAAATGCATAAATATGACATAAAGTATGCATAAAACATGTAGGTATCATCAATAATGTGGCATGGAACATAAGAAATTATCGATACATCGGAGACGTATCAGTGATCGCCACTAAAACCCTAAACCCCATTTAAATTTCAATCCAAGTATCACTTGAGATTATAAGTAGAACTCTGCCATACCTCATGCCTACTTCTACTTCAATTTAGTGAAGCTTATGCAAAACCCTAAACCCTTTCACATAGGATCCACTCCACATAAAATAATATGTCCTAACTTGTGTATCAAGGATCACAAGTATAAACCTAAGCTAGAAATACCTTAAGATTAAATGCCATTAAGGTGATTTGAGTTAAACCATACTCAATTATATTTTGCCTTCAAAGTAAATTGTTTAGTTGATCAAATATAAATAATATATTAGAGCTTGAACCATCACCTTAGAAAGTGAATTAACCATGTTGGGCTTGGGATTTATTTTAAGTAATCCAAGCTAGAACTGGCTAAGCAAGATTAGTAATTATAGAGTTTATTCAACCATCTTCTTAAACCCTGAGAAATAATTATCCACATAAAATCATGATACAGTCCCATTCTCAATACCATTTAATTTAAACTCTAGCTATAATTAAATTACTTGTGAATAATCAATATGGTTAAGCACCCTTGTAAAACCTAATAACATGTTCCCATGCATATATTTCAAACCACATAAATGGAATTAGTTCTCAAATAAAAAGAATTGAGATAAACACTTAAACCCATATCTATTTTAATTATATCCCACTAAAACACCAATTTAATCAAATATTAAATAGTTGTTTGAACAACACCAATAGGCAGTAATCATCACTATCAAGTTCTATTAAGATTCACATATTTAAGAACCTGCAAAAATAAACAGAATTCAAATTTGAATTCAACTAACTAATTCAAATCAGAAAATAAAACAAAAAATAAATAACAAAAGGAGAAGAGGGCTTACCTTGCCAGACCGAACGAGTCCACCGAAGCCCAGCAGTCCAGCCCACGACGAAGCCCAGCCAACTGGAAGCGGCCCGTACCGTTTCGATGCGGGAAGAGAAGTCAATCAACTTCGTCTTCTTCCCCAACATCGATAGCGCACGGGAGAAACCTCCGCCACGTCCTCGTCGAGGATAAGGATGCCTCCGGACGCCATCGACCATCTCAGAGACCGTTACAAGCTCGCCCATGTCCGCCCTATCCGAAAACATCTCGATTTGCCAAGATTCATGCTCAGAACGAGTCCAACGCTGCCGACGTATCTCCTCCGGTCACCGCTGTTGCCCCATCCCTCTAGACCTTGTCGTGCTCTATAAATGCACCAGGATGATCTCTGAAGGATTCTGAACCCTAGCCTCCACTCTCCAAGCCTTCCCTACCTCTCAATCTCTCTTAGTGAACCACCATAGTTCGTCGGTGTTCATCACGACGCCATCATTTGAGACCATCCCGAGGTCCGTGGTGTAGCCGTGGCGAACCGCAAGTGTTCACTGATCCTCTAGGTGCGAGGAATCGAGCAGGAGCTTCCTCAGTTGGCTCAATTTGAAAGATTTCTATCGCGGGTGGTCACCGGGATCCGCGATGGTGAGCTCGTCTCCGACCACCTCAAGCCTCACCGAGCCCACCAACATCTTCAGGTTGATCTTACGCCTCTCATGCATCTATTTTCGCGTCTTAGGGTTAACCATAGCTCGAGTTGGGTAGTTAGCCGGAGTTCGCTGCCGTGGTAGTCTTGCCGGAGCTAGCTGCGGTGGTCATTTCGGAAAAACGACACCACCATAGAGTTTAGAATGTCGAGGAGGCCCAGAAAAACCTATTAGAGCGTCCCGGGGAATCCTAAATCGGCGGCGCCGTCTTTGACTGTCTGCCGGCGTCAAGCCACCGGTGAGACCGACGTGGCTAGTAGGTCCCCCGCGAGGCCTTTGACTAGTCTTCGTCCATGTGGTATGTGACCTGGCATAGGACTCCACCTGTCTGTGATAGTAGCTAGGTTACGATCAGTATCTTTAGTATTTTCGATTTAGTTTAAAATCCAGAAAATAACTGAAATTTGTAGAAATAAATAAAATTAATTTTAACTTAGAAAATATAAATAAGATATAAATATTCTCACAAAATAAACTCTATTCAATAAAAATATAATATAAAAATATAATATAAAAATGTTTGTCAAAATGAAAATTCAATTATTTTAAACCTCATTATTTATGCTTTTCCTTTTGTTTAAAATACAGTTTGAATCTAATAATTGGTTAAGTTTGAAAATCAAATTATAGATATTCACTAACTAAGTAAAATATTAAGATTTATTTTGTTTATCATATTTTTATCAACTTAAATATTAGTGGTATTTCATAAACCATAATTTGCAAATTACCATTTACTATTTTCTTTAAATACTAATAAAGCAAGAAAATACTAAAAGCTAATATTATTTTGGTAGCTCAAAAATTGTTTACTTAAACATTGTTAGTTAACAAGTTATTATTTTAAAACTTAACAATAACTATAAAACCATAGTTTCTAATTAAACCCTAAATAGTATTTATCTTAATTAGTAAATCTTTTAAATTAATAAAATGCTAATACCATTATTAATTTTGTTTCAAAGTAACTAGTGACCACACCTCCATTGCCAATTATCATTTAAAAAATGATACCACAATTTAGAAACATTAGTTCTAATATAAACAAGGATCTTGATTCCATTATTTTATGGGATCATCTTAAATTAGATTCTATTCTAAAACCCTAGTTGTTTATCACATGTGATCATATAATCCACACCGTACTCATATGTTCAACCTAAGAGAATTGATTCATGCTTGTGATATACTAAATAAAACAAGGACAATTCACATGAAGTCATTATTTCATGTCTTATTTTTGAATGAACCTTATATAACCAATTAGTACCCTAGCTATAGGTGTAAACCCTAGCTTGTTACCTCATGTTAGCATCATTAACCATCATTTCTCAACACCATACCATTGGAATAACCCTTAACCCCACAACTTAATAGAACCATAGTGATCAACCACCATAATACCAACCTTGTTTAGTAATTCACATCACATGCTCTTATTCAACTAAACCCTACTTAAGGAATAGGAAACCACCTAGCTGAGAAACCATTATTGGTTACTTAGGAAAACAAAAAGGAAGATATAGTAAACTCTAATAGTAACTTATGGTACCACCTTAATAGACATCCTTTGATATAATACCCTATAGTCAACCATAGTAGTAACCATACTGTTGCCTGCCAAAACCCACCGGCGAGCAGCGACGAGCAACACGAAGAGCCGGGAGGCTCCCATAACTGCTGGTGGGCCCTGGTCCCTCGGGCGACGGCCCGCAATGCTCCAGCACACGT
The DNA here is from genome assembly GCF_019359855.2 of Lolium perenne. Taxonomy (NCBI): domain Eukaryota; kingdom Viridiplantae; phylum Streptophyta; class Magnoliopsida; order Poales; family Poaceae; genus Lolium; species Lolium perenne. Next base: position 10,494,142 of record NC_067249.2, read on the forward strand.
CCTAGCTGGTGCGAGGGCGTGCCACCTGACCTATACCTGGTCAGGAAGGTGATGGATTGCTTCGATTAATTTCCTACATGGCAGACACGTAAACATTAAATACGAGCCTCGATCGGCTCTCAGGTTATCCTGTGAATCGGCTCAAGGAGCCGATCCACCCATGATTCGTATTGGATCTACGTTAACATGATGGTCCTGCTTGATCAATATTAAGTTAAAGCGATCTACGATGATCTAGGGTTTTCACCGCATGACTGGAACATCCTACACGTAGTTGAGCCTGGCAGATACGAAAGATAACGGAAAACTAGTCCTAGAAAAGGCCTAAAAACCAACATGGAGTTGATTCCCGGAACAACTCCTCTAGGATCGGCAAACCATACCTCACGCACTACTGGATCATTCAACCCGTTTGCAAGGCCTAACCATGCAGATATCAAACTAATCCTTGGGAAACAAGGAATGACCATGACAGATCAAATCTACTAAATAAAGACTAAGCAAGGTGCTGCCCTTACACCTAAGATAGGTGTAAAGGCAGCTAGATATCTAGGGATAGCATAACTAAGCGAATACATCAAGAAAGTATCGATGCTAGCCCCAACACATCTATGATAACAGCGTTGCTCGCCATCAACAAGGCTTCAGTACGAGCAACACATAAACAACGAATAAACTTGATGCTGCTTAGATCGCAAGATGCGATCTAGGCAGCATGGCGCTTACCCGGAAGAAACCCTCGAAACAAGGGGTGGCGATGCTCCTAGATTGGTTTGTTGCGAACGTGATCGTCCTCCTTTCTCAATAACCCTAGGTACATATTTATAGTCCGTAGACTTTCTAACTTGGGAAATAAACCCAACTGTGTACGAGCTAAACTCTATCTCTTAATTCTAACCGACACGTAACCTACCATAATTTCCAGATACACGGGCAATCTAGCCCAAACTCTTGTACGAGGCCGATTCAGAAATATTTTACGTGCATATCCTCTAAGCCCATCTCAATCGTGGCCCATCTCTGACTTGGTTAAAATCTGGCGATAACACATGCCCCCCTGGTTTTGGTAATGATAATTCCAAAACCACTCTGTTTTTTCTTCGTTGGGTCACGTCGTGGCAGAGCAGAACCGCCACAGTATCCTTTCATCATGATGCCTTGCCTCCTCAACTTCTCTACATGATTTGACAGTTTTGGCACCACATCCTCGGAAACTGCCGCAGCATTGAATCATCTCCACTATATCCCCTTTATTTAACCGCATCGAGCAGTTTTCCTCTTCATCCTCTTGCTCCGCACTAGCCATCGAAAAACACCCTCCTCTGCAACCATGTCTTCCTCCTCCTCCTCTGCCTCATCGGGTCTTTCCTTCCAGTCCTCCTCCTCCAGCGAGCCGATGCCGGAGTACGACCAGATGGCGGCGTACGAGAAGCGCGCTCCCGAGCATTGGGACGAGAGGGACTGGGACTTCGCCGCCGTGCCAGACGGCGCACCCTTGACCGTCGTCGGGTCAGATGACGACTTACCCCTGACCGACGGGGAGGACGACCTCCGGTTCCTCGTCGACGGGGAATTGGAGGCGAAGAGCGAGGACGACCTCTTCTCCTGGGGCGACACCTCCTCCGACGAGGAGGAGGAAGAGGAGGATGACACCTCCTCCGACGAGTACCCGCCGGCGAAGCGCTTCCGCTCCGGGCCGGAGGACGACGACGATGACGACGACGAGGAGGAAGAAGAAGCCCCTACCGAGGGCTACGGCAGCAGCGACGAGGACCTCGCCGGCAGCAGCACCGACGGCAGCTACGACGGCGACGACGAGGGCAGCGACGGCCCCTAGATTAGCATCTACTAGTATAGGACTAGTAGTAGTAATTTAGGCAGTAGATCTTTCTTTTGTTCTTCCTTTTGTGAGCAATCGGGTCTTCTCTATAAAAAACCCTCTTTATCAATGAAAAAATGTTTCCATGTTGATTTCGCTTTCATATCGATTTTGCCGATTATCAAAGTAGGTCAACGCTCAAAGAGCCGATGGCAACACATCGGTCTTTTACCATAAAACGCGAGTAAGGCCAAATCAGTTGCCTATTCAAATGGTAACCTGGGACCCTTGTCTGAAAGAGTAAACTTAGATCTCCAAATCGCCACTCGAACAGATTCAACTCACAGCCACGTGAATCTCAGATCCCAATCGTGCAGATTCAACTCCGCAGCGAATCTGATGGCAGAATCATCCAGCGCCAACGCTACGGTCTCTGGCCTGAAGGTAATCCTCAACCGCTCCTCGCCATCCGAGCATAGTGTTAGAATTAACAGCAAACTTTTGAATTAATGTCTCATTCCGTCATTAATTTTAGGTATCAGACGTTCTGCTGCCGCATCCTTCTCTTCCAAATTCTCTCTGTCTTGGTCCTCGTTCTACCGAGAGTCCTGCCCATTTGATTTCTTGCGAGGCCAATAGAATTCCCTTTGTGAACCAGAACTTAGACCTAACCTCTTGGGCCGACTGCTTATGAGCCTGGCCTAATCCTCCTGAAGATTGGGTTTCTTGGTACAGTAGAATATCCAAAACTCACCAAGCCAAATGGGAAACCACAGGAATAGCCGATGCTTTGTCTTTGTCATTATCTCCCCTTGAGAAGCATGAAAACCTTCTGAAAACCATCGGCTACTTTTGGTCTGATGCTCTAAACTGCTTCATGTTTGGCCACGACCCCATGACACCAACTCTACTAGACGTGGCCATGATCACTGGTCTAGACATTGCATCCCCAAGCCCCTATGCTTTTATGCTGCCAAAGGTTCCTTTCACACTCTCCTCCAAAACAGAGTGTACAAACTGGGCTGCCTACCTTAGACGCCACATGAAAAACAAAGGCCCTGTAATAGAGAAAGAACACACGGCCTTCCTGAATTTCTGGTTGGAACACTTCATATTCTATGGCCCTTCACTTGCCCCAACCAAGAATTACCTTTCCTTGGCCTATGAACTTGCCAGAGGCACTCAGCTTGGCATTGGCAAACTATTCCTTGGAGAGGTCTATCGATATCTCCAACTGATGTCTGTCAACCTGTTTTCCCAAAAGACAGTCAAAACAGGAGGCCCGTGGTGGTTTATTCAGCTATGGGCTCAGCTGTATTTCCAAAACCAGATCCCAAACTTTCCACCTCTGGCCACTTGCACCTTCCCAGATGCTAATGGGAAGCAGATCCGATGCACTAGCTATGGCCAAGCTCTATATAGCCTTCCCGGCAGCAAACTGATCCCCAAGGAAGCATCAGAGTGGTTCAGGATTTTCTTCCAAGGCCTGGACAATCCTCTCTTCTTTCCTTACAAGGAGTCTGAAAATTTTGAAAACCCAGTCTCCTTCAGGCTAGACAGCTTTGCCGATGACGCCAGCACCCGGCAGTTGTATTCCATCATGATCCGTCCCTGCTTCCTTCCAGTTGGCATGAGCACCTCAAACAGGATCATCAAACCTGGTTATGAGTCTTATCAGCCGGTCGTAGTAGCCTGGCAGTTTGGTCTTGGGCAGGTGTCTCCACACTTCTTCCTCCACCACTTAACAGAGAGCAGAGCTGAGTTGCCTGATGTCCTCACCGGCTAGAGGTGTTACTCTTTCTTTGATGCTCTAGCCATTCCAGTCCCTCACAACCTCTGTTTCACCTCATCAACTGATGGTTTTGAGACCTGGTGGTCAATGTGGAAGACCCATGCCTTCGGGAGAGCTCTGGGACCGTTGCTGAAACAACTTGATGCTGAATATGATATCCCTGCAGAACAGGTACCACTACTCACAAATTTTCTTGCAGTGGCTTATAATGATTTTTATAACCTTGCTCTGTCTCCTTGCAACAACAAGATGGTCCAGAACCTGTACATGATGATGGCTCTCCCTTCAAATTCCTCCCACCAGCTCCGGTGGTCCTTTTCTGCAAAAGCTCACCTCCCTTGAAGAAGGTTGTGATGCAGAGCCAGCCGATTTCACCAAAATCGGCTCCCAATAGCAAAATATCTTCTAGGCCAGCTGCCCCCCGAGCCTCAATCAAGGCGAGAACGGCAGTGAGGAAAGTAGCTGCCAGGAAGACCTTGAAGCGCCAAAACCCTACTCCAGCTCAAGAAAGTTTGCACGTAAGCTGATCCATGCCTTGGCCGGTTTCATCTATCCTTCTAGGCTTCTGCAACATGCCTGTGCCTACTAACTCTTCTTTTATAGGCCTCCACCGAAGACAACTCCAGCGAAGAGACACAGTCCAGTCGAAGGGATTCGAGCTCGGGCAACTCCGGGAAAACCACCACGCAGAGCCAGCCAGATTAGCCACCATCGGCTTCCAAGAAAAGGTCAGTCCCTGAACCTGCCACACAAGCTCCAATCACAGCAGGGCAGGGCGGTCTGCGCACGAAGAGCCGATGCATCAAGAGAGCTCGCAAGGAACCGCAAGCCCCTTCATCAAACCAAGAGGCTTCAAATGTAATTACCCTCCATACCCTCCTCGGCTCATATTTCATGCTAACCCATCGCTGCTCGCATTGGCTAACCACTTTCTTTGCAGACTGATGACAATTTCCGCTGACAGAAAGATGTGACGAAGCTTGGTGCAGGTAAAAAATAGGCAGAGGCACAACTTCTCGATCTCAGGGTACCTAGTCTCTGCATCCAACATCCTCCTGCTGAGGTAGAAAGCAACTCTCTCCAGACCATCATAAAGTTGCACCACCACTGAGGCGATGTAAGTGTCAGCCACTGACAAGTATATATAGAATGGTCTGTCTTGCTGGGGCGGAACCAACACAGGTGGCTTCGTCAGATATTCTTTAATCTCGTCAAACGCTCGCTGTTGCTCTGCCCCGCAGCGAAACTCGTCATCGGATTTAATTTTCACCAAACCCATGAACGGCTCGATTCGTCCTGACAGATTAGAGATGAATCTTCTGACGAAATTGATTTTGCCGATGAGACACTGGAGTTCCTTCTTCGTGGTAGGCGGCTGCATCGTCCGCACTGCCTCCTGACTTTTCAGGCCGATCTCAATTCCACGTTCATGAACCAAGAAACCCAGGAATTGACCGGCCGTTACACCAAAAGCACACTTCTTTGGATTCATTCTTAGCCCAAATTTTCTGGTTCGGTCCAGGATGCGTCGCAAATCCTCCAAGTGTCCTTCTAATGAAACAGACTTGACCACCACGTCATCGATGTAAATCTCCACCAACTTGCCGATCAGATCATGAAAGATGTAATTCATGGCTCTTTGGTACGTTGCGCCGGCATTTTTCAGTCCAAACGTCATGACTACATATTCAAACAAGCCCACCGAACCTGGTACTCTGAATGCAGTCTTGTGTATATCTTCTGGAGCCATGAAAATTTGGTTGTAGCCGGCATTGCCATCCATGAAGCTTAACACCTTATGACCAGCAGCTGCATTGATCAATGTCTCTGCTACCGGCATTGGATACTCATCCTTTGGAGTAGCTCTGTTGAGATCTCGAAAATCTATGGCGACACGCCATCGACCGTCCTTTTTCTGTACAGGTACGATACTAGAAATCCATTCAGCATACCTGCATGGCCTGATGAACCCGGCGTCCAACATTTTCTCGATCTCTTTCTTGACTTCTTCTAGAATCTCGGCCTTCATCTGTCGTGCCCGCTGCTGGAACGGCCGAAATCCTTTCTTGAGAGGGAGCCGATGCTCAATTATGCTCCTGTCTAACCCAGGCATCTCTGTGTAATCCCATGCAAAGCAATCTGGGTATTCTTTCAACAGAGCTATCATCAGGCTCCTTAGATGCGGATCTAACTTTTTGCTGATAAAAGTTGGTCGTGGCTTATCCCCAGGACCAATGTCAACCTCTTCTAGCTCATCAGCCGATGTAAACCCATACCCTAGCTTTCCGTCGCCTGCTAGATCGATGCTAAACACAGGCAAAACATATGGCGAGGATAATATGGGCCGATTGCTGGAATCGGCCCCCATTTTGATTGCATTGCTCAATGAAGGTTTACAACTTGTTCGTGCTCTACTACGGGGAGGAGTCCCGTTACTACGACTACGTGACATGCTTGAGGTGAGATCATCACTTTTTATTTTTTGGGGCCGATCGCAGGGATCGGCCTTGCCACGTACGTCTATTGACTTTGCTTTTGCTACTCTGTCAGGCCGGTGGATAAGACCAGCCTCACCCCGTTTTTTGTAGCTTTGATGCGCTCACAGCCGTCCAAACTGACTCCAGAGAGCGGCTCTTGGTCTTCCGCTTCCCAAATATTCATGCCAGCTATTGAGATCTCGACTGAGTCATCTGTATGGACGACCTCCACTTCATCTCCATCCCACTGTATCAGGCATTGGTGCATTGTGGATGGAATGCAGCAGTTGGCGTGGATCCAATCCCTCCCTAGCAGGACAGCGTAGGTGCTTTTGCTGTCGACGACGAAGAATTACGTAGGGATGGTTTTTCGGCCAACGGTTAGATCCACGTTCAGAACGCCTTGCGTTTCTGATGCTTGGCCTTTGAAGTCGCTTAGTGTGACGTTGGTTTTGATCAGATCTGCGCTAGAGCGTCCCAGACGACGTAGCATGGAGTATGGCATTATATTGACTGCCGCTCCCGTGTCAACCAACATCTTGTTGACAGGCTGCCCGTTGATATAACCTCTTACGTACAGGGCCTTCAGATGTTTGTAGCTCTTCTCTCATGGCTTTTCAAAGATAACTGGCCATGGGCCGCAGTCAAACTGTGCTACAGGTGCTTCTTCTGTTCTTGGAGCACAAAACTCCGACGGAAGTATGAACACCATGTTTGTGCCAGCCGATGTCTTCTCATCGGCTTTCATTTGTTTGGGGCGCCATTCTTTCTTCTGTGGACGACTCTCCTCGTCCAAAGTTTGCTGAATTTTCACGGCCAGATCGGGCCGCGCTTTCCTCAACGTGTGCAGGTATTGCCTCTCGGCTTCCTCCAAGCTACGTAGTCGCTGAACCCTACACTTTTGAGAGTGACTGAGTCCATCAGGGCACCACCTTGGCCGGTGGTATCTATCCTCTTCTTCTTCTTCTTCTTCATCTTCTAACTCCTCGAGATCTTCCACCCGAGATGACTCAGCTTGCTTGTTCCGAGATGGGAGAGGCCCTATACGTTTGAACACTGACACGTCACCTGTGTCCTTCTTTTTCTGTCTACATTCCGGGCAGTTGTCGATTGTCGGCAATCGGCTCATTCCTGAATCCCAGCAATGCTTAAAGAAAGGACAATCCCAGTGTCTATCCATGTCCTCCTGCTCCCTTGACTTTCCCTTAGCGCGGCGCTCATATCCTTCGTCGTCTCTATCATACCGACGATATTTTCTGTTGTCTAGACTAGACCGACGATCTCTTTCGTCGTCTATGTCGTATCGCCGGCGTCGGTCGTACTGACGCTCATATTTGTTAAGGAGATGCTCGGAGAGTGGTCGTTGGTACCGCACGTTTCTCACTTGCTCCTCTGTCATGTACCGTCTGTCATCATATCGGGACCGGTCGCGTGGGCCGGCCTCCTCCTTTTCCTTGCCACGAGAGCGACTGCTCTCTTCTTTGTCCCTACCAGGGTGGTACACAGGCCCTGCCATGTTAACACTGAACGAGAAATCTGGCTGGCGCCTCACGGAGTGATTGCACTCCACCATGTTGACGGCAGGAAACGGTTGCGTGTCCACTTTCATGGCATACTGACCGAAAATCAGACGGCCTTTTTCTATCGCCATTTGGATCTGCTGACGCAACTGTTTGCAGTCATTGGTGATATGGGTGAACGAATGATGCCACTTACAGTATGGCCTTCCGTTCATCTCTTGCGCCATAGGGATTTTATGGCCTTCGGGTAACTTTAGCTGTTTCTCCTTAAGCAATAGATCGAAAATCTGCTCAGCTTTGCTTACGTCGAAGTCAAACCCCTTTTGCAGGACCTTGTTGTTTCACCCATTTGCAGGACACGGGATTTGCCCCCCGAGCCCATTCAGCCACAGCTACTTCCTGGTCTCCTGCAGAGTCTTCATCTTCTTCTGTCTCGACCAGGCCTATCGGGCGCTTGAACTTGTCTTGGTACAATTCTGGGTGGCGCTGCTCATACAATGATAGTTTCTGAACCATATGCGCCAGTGAAGTGTATTCCGCTTGGAAAGCCAGATCCTTGATCGGCGCGGCGAGGCCCAACACTGCCAGATCGACTGCTTCTTTCTCATTTAAACGAGCCGAATAACATCGGTTCCTGACAGTCCTGAAACGCTGAATGTATTCCGACACCGTTTCTCCACGCTTCTGTCGCACTTGCGCCAGATCGGCAATGCCAGCCTCGGTAGCTTCTGAGTGATATTGCATGTGAAACTGCTCTTCCAGCTGCTTCCACGTCCGGACTGAGTCTGGTGGCAATGAGGTGTACCACCCAAAAGCTGGCCCTGTGAGAGATTGCGCAAAAAACCTCACACGTAACGGGTCTGATGCTGAAATCATGCCCAACTATGCCAAATATCGGCTCACATGCTCAATCGAACTAGACCCTTCTATCCCACTAAACTTTGAGAACTCAGGGAGCCGATACTTGGGCGGCAGTGGAATCAAATCATACTCGTTGGGGTACGGCTTAGAATAGCCGATTGCCCTCCTCTTTGGCACCATGCCGAACTGGTCTCTCAAGATTGCACTGATTTGGTCCACTGTATGAGTTGCAGGGGCCGAGCTTTGATGACTCGTTCCGGTGGCATATTTAGCTAGCCACGCCTGTTTATCGTCATCCACTCCAGAAATCCCTCCTGCTGCTCCAGAAATCCCTCCTGCTGCAATCTGGTTCGTGCGCGCCAAGTTATTGCAGTCCGGCACGTACGTGCACATGTATCCATGCGGGATTTCCTTAGGCGGTTCATGCAGGAACTGGTAGTCACCAGGATTGCCTCCAATCTTGTAGACGACGTATGCCGGTGAACCCGGCGGCTCTGGAGCTGCAAGCGAGAATGGCAGCTGCGGTCTGATCTGGAATAGTATTTCTCCCTGGTGAGTCCCTAGGGTAGGTCCTGACGGAGAGTACTGATGCTTCATGATTTCCTGGACCACGCGAACCGCGACGCGCTCGAAAGCGTTCACCAGGCTCTCAGAATGACGGTGTAGCGAATGAGCCACCATGTAGTTAACTTCCTGGCGCAGAGCTCTGGTGCGTTCTTCTGAAGGGGTAGACAGATCCACTTCATCGAGAGCGCCTTCGGCTGAGAACCCTTTCCACCTAATGCCATGTCTACGGGTCCTCTCGAAAGAGCCGATGAGGTCGGCTTCGAAGAGAGCTTTAAGCTCATCATATTTCTTCTTGTGCTCCTCAGTCAGTTCTTCGTACGTGACCGGTTCCTCCGCCATCACAGGTGCAGATGTTGACGCAGTTGCTGTAGAATGTCCCACCGGGCGTGCTAGAATGTGTTGCCTGCCAAAACCCACCGGCGAGCAGCGACGAGCAACACGAAGAGCCGGGAGGCTCCCAGAACTGCTGGTGGGCCCTGGTCCCTCGGGCGACGGCCCGCAATGCTCCAGCACACGTCCTAGCTGGTGCGAGGGCGTGCCACCTGACCTATACCTGGTTAGGAAGGTGATGGATTGCTTCGATTAATTTCCTGCATGGCAGACACGTAAACATTAAATACGAGCCTCGATCGGCTCTCAGGTTATCTTGTGAATCGGCTCAAGGAGCCGATCCACCCATGATTCATATTGGATCTACGATAACATGGTGGTCCTTCTTGATCAATATTAAGTTAAAGCGGTCTACGATGATCTAGGGTTTTCACCGCATGACTGGAACATCCTACACGTAGTTGAGCCTGGCAGATACGAAAGATAACGGAAAACTAGTCCTAGAAAAGGCCTAAAAACCAACATGGAGTTGATTCCCGGAACAACTCCTCTAGGATCGGCAAACCATACCTCACGCACTACTGGATCATTCAACCCTTTTGCAAGGCCTAACCATGCAGATATCAAACTAATCCTTGGGAAACAAGGAACGACCATGACAGATCAAATCTACTAAATAAAGACTAAGCAAGGTGCTGCCCTTACACCTAAGATAGGTGTAAAGGCAGCTAGATATCTAGGGATAGCATAACTAAGCGAATACATCAAGAAAGTATCGATGCTAGCCCCAACACATCTATGATAACAGCGTTGCTCGCCATCAACAAGGCTTCAGTACGAGCAACACATAAACAACGAATAAACTTGATGCTGCTTAGATCGCAAGATGCGATCTAGGCAGCATGGCGCTTACCCGGAAGAAACCCTCGAAACAAGGGGTGGCGATGCGCCTAGATTGGTTTGTTGCGAACGTGATCGTCCTCCTTTCTCAATAACCCTAGGTACATATTTATAGTCCGTAGACTTTCTAACTTGGGAAATAAACCCAACTGTGTACGAGCTAAACTCTATCTCTTAATTCTAACCGACACGTAACCTACCATAATTTACAGATACACGGGCAATCTAGCCCAAACTCTTGTACGAGGCCGATTCAGAAATATTTTACGTGCATATCCTCTAAGCCCATCTCAATCGTGGCCCATCTCTGACTTGGTTAAAATCTGGCGATAACACATACATAATAATTTAAATTGTTGTTCATGTTTAGTTAAAACATTCCAAGACATGCTGCATATAGACCCATCCTACTTAAGAACCCAACTAGTCCCTAATAATGAACTAGATGAATCCAATAGTAAACCCTAAAAGCACTCAGCTCCTACTTCTAGTAATTCTTATTCTTTATCAATCATGTTCTTCAAAAGTTATTTTTTGAAGTGCAAATGTCAACCAAACCATAGAAGCCCATAGTTCTTATTTGAAATACTTATTATTTCTTAATTAACCTGTTCTTCAAAAGTTATTCTTTTGAAGTATAATATAAGTAATCACCAACCATGCACTGCAGAACTTAAAACTGACAAACTACTCTTTACATATTATCCAACCACTATTTCTTGTGTGTATGATTGTTATGATGCATTATATCATTTTTTTATGCTATTTATATCACCAAACCCTTATAAGAACCTTGTTTGAGAACCGTTCTAAAAGTGCAACACACCCTAAAGAAATCTGCACAATTCACCAATCTTACATCATCAGGGTTAGGTTACGCTCGGGACGATTTCATCTCATACTATGCATCATCTTTGCCAGTTCTTTAAACATTGTCCTTACCAGACAATAATGGTATTTCAGAATTTGTAGTTATCACGTATCGAAGCTTTTGCATACATAATCTTGCAGACAAGGAAGGTAAGTTCATCGCTTGCTCATGTCATTTGATTATTTTTATCAAACTATACGCAAAGTACTGTACATATCACTCCTGCATTGAAAAGCTAAATATTATTTTACAATTATGAATTTGACTATGTGGTGGACAATGGAACCATGGTATGTGTTGACTGGTGGAGGTTCCATTGCAAGGGTACTACTCATGTAGGACTAAGTACCAATGTCGTCCAGTGATTCTAGAGCCGTACATATCGCGTTAACCATAAGATCTATAATGGCTCTGGGGAAGTCAGCTGTATCTTTTCCCTCTTGCATATCAACGGACTTGATAGAGCCTGGCTGGGTGTTGGGATAACACTGCAGTAGGTTGGGAAATCCTTTAAAATCCCCATCCGTGTGGATGAGAGACTCTACCGTCTATGAGGGATTGTCCATAGTACATCGGGGGTAAAACCGTATGATCGGGAGAAGTCTACCGGTGATGTACGGATGGACAAAAGGGTGGGTATGCAGGGTCGCGGAGAAGGCAGTGATTGGCTTGGATCTTATACTGGGCCCCACACCAAGGAAGTGTGGATGGAATCACGTGTTGGCAACAAGGATAATGTATCTTATGGGAAAAGTAACGCACCTCTGCAGAGTGTATCATATTGTGACTGTCACTCCCTGTTCCAGGAAGGAAACTGCGAATGCGGCAGGAGAGGAACTCCGTGAAGTTCTGTTCAACCTGTGAAGACTGGCGGGCATAATTTTCAGAATAAAATAAACCTTTTGAAGAAATGTTTATGAAAACTTGCATTCGCCTATGACTTTCTGGTTTGTGGCTGTAGCTAGTGCATGATACACCTATTTCCTAATATGAACTTGTTGAGTACGCTCATACTCATCCCCCTTTGAATCCTCTGCTTAGCTATGGAGCTGTCGGAGGATAAACTACCGTGGAACTCGAATACAAAGGAGTCAACTGCAACAAGATGAAGAATCCAAGCAAAGAAGTCAATAAAGTCATCTTCTGGAGCAACTAGAGTGAAACTTAGACTAGTAATAGAAGGGAACCTTTCCCTAATCCTAGCACCTAAGTAGCTAGATTTCTATAGCAAGACAAGTAGCTCTTAAGCTTGAGTTAGCAATAAGTTAGACTATGAGTCATTCTTCTGAAGCTTTATTTGAAGTTTTACCTCACTGTATAGTAGGAGGCTATGTGGATCTTCTGTAAACAGTTCGTGTATCCTTCGATAGACATGCCTTGAACTCGCATATGTTTCTGTTGTACCACTCTAAGGGATGTAATATGAGTGGAACGGTGTTTCACTTGTGTTATATCAACGACTTGCATACTACACCATGCAGTGGTTTGCTGGGTCACCGCAGTGGGCGATGTTGCTTTCATGGGTTGGGGATTCACATCGCGGGAACATTTTTCTGCTACAACCGTTTTGTGGATCAGCAGCATAGGAAGATATTTTTGGTACAAACCGATATGAGGGGCGAAAGGGGATTGAGACTTGGGAGAGAAGAGAGAGATTAGGCTGCAGAAAGGATATGATAGGGTTTGTGTGGTGCGGTGCGTGACCGGCTGGATTGAGTCCGTTATTTTATTTAGCCTTTTCCATAAAGGTATTATTAGAGACAGGTGGTTTCATGAAGTGCCTCCGGATTTTTATAGTTGGATAGGGAGTTTTAGCCGTCTCAAGGCTTTTTTCAGAGTTGGATTTTTTTGAGTTAACGGGCTCCAGGGCCATCTCTAATAATCGGTTTTGTACTAGTGATGCACATATAGTATGAATTGTAAAGTGAATATTATATACATGTCGATTGTACAACTACTTATCCCGTTGAACGATTTTGAAGAAACACACACCACCAGGAAGAAAGTGTGAAATAAGGCATTCCAGTATAGAACTAGTGGACACTTCATATGCTAGGACTTGAGAACGAAATACAAAATGACATTTCATACACTTTAAAATATCTATTCGGTGACACATAAACTTCATAGTATTGAACACCATACAACTCTTCCAAATTATTTGTGGACTTGTATGGTCTAAAATCATTCTACCACGTTCTATAGATACTTAGTGATATAGTAGAAGATGATACATATACACACATATTCTAAAACATTAAGGCCGGGTCATGGACATGATCGATGTTTTGGCTCGGAGTGTGTCCCCAAAGGAGGACATAAATTAGTGATGTGATTAGTTTGCTCATATTTATGGTGAACACACTACAAGAAAAGAAACACCCAAAACAAAACAATACAAATGGCTTTTGTAACAAAAGATGATCTGATCTTAGCATTATAAGTGGGTTTGTAATGATAAATATGATAACTTTATGAATAATGTGGATTTTCATATACGTGCGCATTTCGAGTTGTTAATACTATAATTTAATATGTGCCAAAGGGTACTCACACATTAACGGCCTTAAGTTATGGCGAGCTAAAAAGGTTCAATATAAATAGATAGATGAGTAATAAGGGGTTTTGTGGTAGGGTATTACTGTTATTGAATAATATGTTGGTAGTTACGAGGGCATTGTGAGGGTCCACGGAATTTAACTCAAGTTAACCAATGTTGTGAGTGATTGGTATGATGAATACACAGCTCTGTACATTTGTAATACCTTAGAGGATCCTGCACATAATTGGCACCACACATTTATCCAACCATGATATCACAACACCACTACACACTTTCGAGTTTTCAAAGTACAATGTTATTACATAACTTTGTTAAACATACTAGCCAACCGGACAAAGGTGTACAGGGTAGCTGGAGCAAAGGCGGCTAGCCACACCCACTATGTAACCAACCGTATGAAACCTTAAACTCAACTACCATGAGTTAAATCATTACTCACCCAACCAGGGGTCAAAATGCAACCAAAATAGCACCAGAGTATAAGGGTACTCGCAAGCCTTATCCACTAAAGTTAATTCAGAACTACAAGGTGCAGAGTCAAGTTTTAGTTCATTACCTTAAGCACAAAGTAAAAGTGAATCATTAACTTATTACCAATACTCAACAACATTATACGCAAAATAGCAAGTTCCAACTTACACCACGTGATGCAAATCATCATAACCAGTAGGCTAGTCAGTTCACACGTCACATTTCTCATTTATAGCAGCTCAAGATAATGAATTCAAACAATGTGTATAATATCACACAATACCGCAACGACGGCTTGTTGAGTCACCTCTAGAGTGAGAAGCTATCTCCTCAGTGGCCTAATAAAACTGCAGCTCACTTTGTGGCCTCGTCAATCCTGGTGCTCACCCTATCGGGTGGATGTGGAGCAGTCTATACAAAGTGTGCCAAAGTAGCTTGGAGTAGCGGATGGCTTTTGAATTAGGTTCGTTTGGGTACCATGCTTTCTCTGCTTGGCATTTGCTGCTAGGTAACCGAGCGGCCCGGAGCTGGCAAATTTCTGGCCACGGCGCAAGGGAACTGCTCGGCCGACATTCCAAAAGATCTCCGTTAGGCCGATCGGTCGACTGGAAATTAACCGAGTCATATATCTGGAAATAATTTAAATCGCATGACATTCCTGAAAATTATAAAATAATTCTTACTTAAAAAAATTGCGTCAACGATGAGGTGAGACAGCTAGTCCAAGCAGAGCAGAGGTCGCGGCCGGCACCGTCGGATCGAGCGCAGCTACTAGCAAAGAGGCTCGCCAAGCTGCCTCCATCACGCCGTCGTGAGCGGCCGGCCGCACATATGCAGCTCACCATAGTGCTTCCTCAACCCGCAGTTAGACCTCGCTGTTGTGCTGCCCGCCGAGCTCCTAGCCGGACGTGCCGCAAATTAATTATGAGAAAAGCTGAAAGTGCATCGTAGGTTTTGCGTCTGGTTCAGATTGGGGAAGACCCAGCTGCGTCCATGTCGTCGTGCCGCCGGCCAAGCTGCTCGCCGTCGACAGACGCCGGCACAAGTACCCTGACGACCGGCGGAACTGTTCGAGTTCAACCAGGTTTGCCATCTTTCAGATCGATCCGAACTGAAAATCAGAAGACGTGATATATCAATGTAAATAGTTTCATGCTTAGCGCTTATATCTAGCATATGACAGACAATTAAGCACATCACAAATGTTATAGTGCGCATTCATGTATAAAATCCTTCATACTAACATGTTGTTATGTGATCTCATTAAATACTGATATAGGAAAAACCTGATCATTCAATGTTTATGATTTGTGGAAATGGATGATCAAACTAAACTCGTAGTGTCCAAAAATCAAGTGACATGTCTATTTCAAACATTGATGATGGCATCGATCAACACAAGAAAATGAACGTGGAACTTCAAGAGGACCATGGTGAAGATGTGTTACATGAAGATCCTGAGTTGGGGTTGACCTTTGATACTGAGAATGAGGTTCAATCTACTTTAACAGCAAACATTGTTCACGCATGTATATGGGCGTACGTACAGTACGCAGTACACAGGAGTATTACAGTACGTACAGTACGTACAGTACGCTGACACATGATAGACGCACCCCAACCAGATAGACGCACCCCAACCAAACCCTAAACGCACCCCGCCGCCGCCGCCGCCGCCGGTAGCGCCACCGGGCAAAGGCCGCGGGGCGTGGCGGCGGCGGCGGCCTCTCCTTGTTGCCCGCGCTGGGACGGCGACCGGGATCCCTCGACGCCCGTTGCGGCCGGTCGGATTTGGTGATGGGCGGCGGCGGCGGCCAGTTCTTCGCGACGGCCAGAAGCGGCAGCCCCCTGCCTTCCGCCGGACTTCACCGCAGCACGCCGGAGGGGCTGGTGGCGGGCAGCGGCCAGGCCATGATCCGCGCCACTTTCCCCCCGCCTCTCGGCCGTGTGTGGAGGCAATCTCGGGTTTCTCTCGCGACACGAGGTCGCCCGGGGCAGCAGCCTTAGGTACGACGGTGGAGGCGGCCATCTTCTTCGTCGGAGAGGGTCGGCCTGCGGTTGGTGGTGGTGGATCTATCGATCTATCACCGCATTCCGGCGGCGTGATGGAGGAGCTTGGAAGCCGGCGTCGGTGTCGCCGGTGGTGGGTTGGAGTGGCCAGCCCGGGATGGTCGCCGACGTGGGGGTCCGACCTGAATAAAGGCGGCGGTCCTAGGGCCTCTCTTGCGTGAAGAGGAGGACCTACCGGAGGCCTGAACTCGTGATCTGGCCGGAGTGTTGAGTTCCGGAAGGCTCCGCCGACGAATGTAACAGTGCTTTTGCCTGGAGTTTGTTGGATCGGAGGTATTCGGTCGTGCGCACCCATGTTTTTATTCCGACCGATTGGTTCTGGAGGGAGCGGCGCGAAGCTCTTTTTCTTTGATTGACATCAAGTGACTATGGATCCATGATGAAAGTCGGAAGATGAGAATTTCATGAAGGCCAGAGGGGAGGACTAGCTAAGGGAGGTTCAAGTCTTTGCGTTGTTGAGGGACTTGCTTGGTGTTTCGGGCTTCACAGCAGCGGTATGAAAGTGGGGGCGACAACACAGGTGAAGTGCAGAGTCCTACCTTTCAGGGTGAAAACCCAAGGTCTGGCCTTAATTGGTTGTGCCTGGCAATGTGTCCTTGGTGGAGGCTGTTTTGAGAGCGGGGACTAGTCTGTAATTCAGGTGTTGTCTTGGCGGTGGATGTATTGCTGTTGTTAGGCCGAGATACTGTAGCGGGACTTTTTTTTCTTAGTTTTCTTTTCTTGTTTTTGGCTGTGTGCATCCGTAGTGCCATTAGGGTGGTGCGTTGTTGCAGAGACTGGGTGTAATTGGTATCTTATTGATATTAATATATTCCCTTTATCGAAAAAAAAGGAGTATTACAGTCTACAGCTTTTTTTTTTAATGTTACAATAGTCTACATCACTTACTCTGTTAAACTAATTACGGAGTACTATATTCATGCAGCTATACGTTTCAGTATGTTTCGACTACATACCTAACTATGCTACCGATGCATCGACGAACAGACAAACGAACTAGGGATAATAATTAATTAACAGACCTAACCTAAGCCCTACCCACACGAGTATATGGCAGCAGCTACTAACCGTAGCTTGTCAAGTGTACCTTTACTTTGGCCTGCCAGTGAGGCAACCAGCTGACGATTGAGTCACGAGGCCATAGCTCAAATTAATCTTCACAGCCCAAATTAACCCCAAAAAAGCCAAAGGAATTAGCTTGTCCTAAAAGAGCCAAAGGAATTTTTATTGTTGGGCGATGTGAATGGGTAGGTGTTACTGGAATTTTGTGTGGACATGTCGGGCTTCTAGATAGCTTTTCATGTGTCCATATGCGCATGCAGTGCTAAGAGCAGGTCTAACAGACCCCGTAAAAGGGGCAAACCCGTATAATAACCGCCGATTTGAGGGGTTCGGCTCTACCCGGCCGTCTAGCACGCCCCGTAAAAACGGCCCCCGTATCGTTTTTTGCTGTTTTCGAGTACGGGGCGGGTCGTCGCTCCCTACTTGTGCGGGGTGGGAGCGGAGATAGTGGGCGAAACCAGTATCCCAATTCCGAAAGCGCGCGCAGACATTTCAGTTCCCCCCACCCGTTTTCCCCCGCGCGCCGCCGCCGCCACCCGCGTGCCGCCGCCGCAATCCGTCAGATCCGCGCCCCTCCGCCGTCCGCCGAGCCGCGTCGAGGTTCGTCGACGCCCGCCGCACCTCCGCCGCACCCCCGCCGAAGTTCCGCGTCCCTCCGCGCGCGCCGCCCGCCCTCCCGCCGTGGTCTTCTCCGCCGTTTGTCGCCGGTGAGTATTCCGCCGCGTTCTTCTTCGTTGCCGCCGGTAAATTGGTCGGATTTGGGGCTGATGTATGGTACACCGTGGTAGATGGCTTCGGAGGATGTGCACATGGCGGATTTGGACGCGACGTCGACCGATTGGTCGTCGTCGGATTCCGACGATTCGGATATCGACGAGTTGCTCAACGACGACGAGACGGAGATGATGCTGCTCCTGTTCGGCTTGAAGCAAACGGAGGACCGCATGAAGCTGCTGGATCAGCGGAAAGGATCCGTGATGGGGCGTATGTGCATTCCGCGGAACCGCGCGCTCGGCCACGAACAGCTGATGCAAGATTATTTCGCCGAGGTACCCACCTATCCTCCCCGCCTCTTCCGTAGACGGTACCGAATGCGTAGGTCTTTGTTCGAGAGAATCGTCAAAGATTGGGAGGCAAATTGCAATTATTTCAAGCAAAGAAGAAATGCTGCCCAAGTCATGGGATTTAGCCCATACCAAAAAAATTCTGCCGCCATGAGGGTTATTGCATACGGTATACCAGCAGATTATACCGATGAGTACCTTCGCATTGGTGTGCAAACAACCACGGATTGCGTGCGTATGTTTGCCAAGATGGTGATCAAGTTGTATGGAGAGAAGTATCTCCGAGCTCCAAATGAGGATGATACAAAAAGGCTCATGGAGATCAATGAAAAGAGGGGGTGGTCGGGGATGCTTGGTAGTTTGGATTGCATGCATTGGACATGCAAGGATATTGAGAGAGCTTTTGGTGTCTTGCAAGCAAGGTTTGCAATTGTCCGGGGTTCTGCTAGGTTTTGGGACAAGGAAACTCTTGTTGATGTCATGACATGTTGTGTGATTCTTCACAACATGATCATTGAAGATGAAAGAGGTTTAAACTTGCCATGTTTCTATGACAATGTTGGCACCCGAGTGCAGCCCGAGAGGAACCCTGATCGGCTTGAAGCTTTTCTTGCAGCTCATCGAGGCATTGAAAATGCCGAGACTCATCACCAGCTCACCCAAGATTTGATTGATCACCATTGGCAGTTACATGGCCAATGATTTATTACATTCATTTCCCATTGTTGTATGTGTGAAACATTCATTTCCTATTTGTTGTATGTGTGAAACATTTGTTATTTGTTTAATTCTTCCATTAGAACATTTGTTTACATTTCCGAAAAACATTATTGTAATAATTATGACGATTATTGTGTGATGTAAAACATTTATTTTATGTGAATGGTGTGTTGGTTCTAATATACAATTTGTCAAAAAACCCTGTTTTGAGGGGTTGCAAACTCGGACGAGCTAGCAGACCCCGTATCCCACCCCGTAAAACAGAATATTCTGTTTTACGGGGTGGGATACGGGGTCTGCTAGCTCGCCCGAGTTTTCGGCCGGCGAAAAGTGAATACAGGGCCCTCTACTCGCGTTTTAAGGGGCGAAAAAATACGGGGCCTGTTAGACATGCTCTAAGCTGCAGATCGATCGATCGACCGAGTTTGGCCACATGCATGCAGATGCGTAGGAACTTTGCTGCTTGGTGAGCAATCGCTTTCCTGGTTTCATACCGCGCGCAGAGGTCATCCACAAGATGAGCTCGTGATCGACCTCGTGGCCAATGCAAGTAAGGGGCCAAAAGAACATAATAGGAGTGCTTGTGATTGACTCGATCTGTCGCCAGAGCGCCATGGAGGCCATGGCAACAAAAAACATCAAACGATGGACAATTTAAGTATGATTATTATTGGTAGGTTCATCGTGGAGCAATTTAGTGCTAGCACTGTGATGTGTATGTGTCATGCATCAATTCCTGCAACGTACGAAGTACTCTCGTTATCATAGCCGGTGCACTGCACCTTCCGAAGGAGACCGTCCATCTATCTGTCCAAAATTACAAACGTAATTATGTAAGCCAGATTATAGTTAATTAAATATTGCACCACGTATTAACTAAACTACGCACAAACGTAATTATGTAAGCCAGATTATAGTTAATTAAATATTGCACCACGTATTAACTAAACAACGCACTATATCGTATCGAATGTATAAAGCCTAGAAAAGGCAAGGCGTGACAAGAGCAGAACGTTGCAACCGGTAGGTACTTCAATCATGCATGTGTGCCTCAATACTTGCATAGTACACAATACTAGTACCTCCTTTTCAGAAAAATAAGGCCAATAAATTTAGTTAAATTTTGAATCGTGCTAAGTTTGACCATATATACAGAAGGAAATATGAACTTTAGCAATATTAAGGGAATATATTATGAATGTATACTATATGGTGAATCTATTTATATTAATTTGTTGCTACTGTAAATGTTTATGTTTTTGTCTAAAACATTGGGTAAACTTAGATATCAATGACTTTTGACTAAATTTATAGGTCTTATTCATTGGAACGGAGGGGTATTATTCTAAACCGGCATGACAAGAGCAGAGAATTGCAACCTATAGGTACTTTAATCATCCTATGAAGTACTCCCACATAATAGTTTATTATGGTAATACACACTTTGAGAAAAAACTTTAACCACTAATTTGGTAAATAAAATATGGGATACGTGCCACAAAATTATATCATTGGATTCATATTCAAAAGAAGTTTTAATGGTATATGTTTTGTGGCATTTATCTAATATTTTGATTATCAAATTAATGGTCAAGGTATTTTTATGTGTATTACACTAATAAACCAGTATGGATGGAGTACATTAGAATAGTTTTAGAAGAATTAAAGCATAGAGTGAATTTCACTATTTACCCCGTAGTTATGCAGTAGTGACACATATTATACCATTTAGTAGAACTTCTACCAAACATCTCAGTTAAGAGACCTTAAACATGGTTTTATCCCACTTTACCATTTTGCTTGTTTTGGTGAGATAGATATGCATGTTAAGTCAATGTAGTGCGACAAAATGTAAGATCGGAGGTCGGCATCCACGATCATGTTCAGATTTCTCATCTCAATTTGTTCCATTCTTTCACATCATTCTGATAATTTCGAATGGCGTTCATCACTTCACACATTTCTCTATGGACACACATAAATAATGCGGGTCAAAAGCTTCTAATATAAGGGGTCTTACTAGATGAATTTTCATCAAATGGGTAATATGCATCACAAATGCACAACTACAAGGTAAAAAGTGGAATTCACTCTAAAGCGGAGGAAGAAAACAAAATAAAAAATTTAAACAGACAACAAAAAAATAACTAAAATGAAAACTACTATAGATATAGGCAGACTAAGTTTGGTTGTTCTTCAAGAGTACATACCATGAAATTTTCACTTCGATAATGCACCATTTTCCAAGAGAGAGGGAGAGGGAGAAGGGACGGGCACTGGAAACTTCATATGCTGGGACTTGAGAAGCAATTGTGAAATAAGGCATTCCAATATAGACGGCCAGCGAACACTTCATATTGTGGGACTTGAGAACAGAATAACAATTGACACTTTATACACTTCAAAATGTCTATTTAGTGTCATGTAAAATTCATAGTGCTGAATGCCATATAACTATGCTAAATTATTTGCTGACTTTTATGCTAGGTCTAAAAGAATTCTACGACGCTCTATAGATATTTACAATAGAAGATGCATGCTACATATACATACACATTACAAAACATCAATGGTCATACATAAATTAGTGATGTGACTGGTTTGCTCAAATTTATGTTGAAATACACTACGAGAAAAAACATCCAAAACTAAATAACACAAATAACTTGTGCAACAAAAGAAGATTTCACCTTAGCATTAGAAATATATTTTTTATGGTAAATATGAGAACCATATGGTTAATATGTTCTTTCATATAAATGAGCATTTTGAGTTGTTAATGTTGTTATTTATGCCAAAGGGTACTCACACATTAACGATGTTGATTCATGGCAAGGTTAAAAAAAAATCAGTATAAATAGGTAGGTGAGCACATTTTTAACTAGTCATTGTCCCATAGAAAATAAAAAAAAATCTTTGTAGGATTGCTTCTTAGCACTGCCACATAGGTAAACTACTCACATAGCGTGGGAAAGGCGGTGTGTGAGCTCCCGCCCTCGCGGTCGTTCGCCATGGTTCCCCAAAAGCACCGAGGACGGCGTGGGGCCGAGGGAGCGTCAGTGTGGCGACTCCACATCTGGTAGAGCAGAGCTCGATCAGCAGCAGACATGACGGATCAGCTGGCAACGGCGCCGAGGATGGATCCCTCTCCGTTTCGACCTCCCCCGCCCGGAATCGGCGGCGGCAACGAGATAGCGGTGTAGCTAGTGATGTTTCTCGCGCGTGCGGCCGGGTACTAGCCGGAGAGGGCAGTGCCACATAAGCTAGCCAGCCCTTGTTGGACTAATGTTATGTACTAGGAAACAGCATGGACGAATTTTCTTCTCTCGGTCATCAACGATATGTCAAGAAAAGAAGACGTAGGTGATAATACAAACATCGCAAGTAATAATCAAAACCAAATAGCACATGCCTATAAATGTATGTCGGTGGTGTATGTATAGCCATGACAGGCGAGAAAAAAATGCATGTCATTAGTTTACGAGAAGAAGCGGCGACGGACGATTTGTGCACCTTTGTCACGGCTTTCTATTAGACCCGTGATGCCCGCAAATAATGCTTTGTCACCGATTTTTCATGCCCCTAGGACGGACCCCGAACCAAGAACCAACGACCTATTTTTGTTTTAAGCGTCATGGGTAGACGACGTGAAGACAGAAGACCACAAAACGATGAACCGCTGACGATCTTTCATGCCCCTAGGACGAACCCCGAACCAAGAACCAACGGAGTATGATGATAGTGTGTGTCACAGTTTTGTTATGATGATAGTGTAATATTTCAGTTACGTGTGTGACACAGTTATATGTGATGAACACACATAGTATAAGCTACTAGTTTCTCGGGTAGGCATACATTACGATGCCGATGGGTTGATAAGCTGATCGTTCATGAAAGAAGAGAATGGAATATTACACTATCAAATTGCGAAGATTTTATGAAGAGGGCTGCTTAGCATGGCCCTAGGGGAAAGCCCGGTTGATTCCCTGTCAAGTCAAAAGTGCCTACACACTGGCTCTCTCTCCCAGTTCTTGAGCAACACGAGCTGGGGGAAGCGGCAGCTCTGCAAGCGAAGGTCACCTGAAATTTGGAGGGTTGCTACCGATTGCCCTGCAACAAAACGAAATAAGCTACACCGTACCCTAGAGGCTGATGAGTGATGACACATGCACCGTCTGCGGCAATGCCCACCATACCACTGTCAGCCGCACCAAATCTGAAGCTCTCCAGCGCGGAACTTAGGAAATCCTGGACACCCCCACCTGAAGAAATGTTCACTTATACAGGACCTATTGATTACAGGTTCTACTTGGTTCAGCTTCTGCAGATAGGAGTTGCAAGGTGCTCTTGACTTTGTGTTGGGCCTGGCATCTACGCAATGACATGGTGCACACCAGGGCCATTCTTCGATCCAAGCATGCGATGCTCTTCCTGAAGAGCTACCTTCCATACAGGTGTCTCTGAATGTGCCGATGAGTAGTCTGTACTGAACCAATTCCGCGAGAGAAATCAGAGCATACAGATCAAGTGTCAGATGCACAGAAAAGAACCATCCTTGAGAAGCCCTGTCCGCTGCCTGGCAAAACCGGGATGACCGTAATGGAGCTTGATGAGACTGAATTGTTACTGAGACTGACCGCTCAGGTGTGTTTGATCTTCTTCAAAAACAAGATCCTTTTTTTCGCAAAATAGCAACTTGGCAGCCCAGCCATAGAGGTACTCCCTGCCGGTTGCTGATGTTCCATACTGTTTGAGATCCATAGTTTGCCATGACTGTAACGATGGTTCTGTGTTACTGTAAGAGCTCTCTTTCCCCTAAAAAAAACGCAAACCGTGTGTTCGTAGGCAAGGAAGGACAGAAAATCGCCATGATTAAACTCTGTAGCCATGCCCGTGAGACGGATTTCGATCTAGTGAGGGACAAAGGACAAAAATGGTACTGTAGAACATTGATATGATAACGCAGTGATCTTTCAAAATGGACAAAGGCATGGAAGGAAAAGGACCTTCGTGCAAGTAGCCAAGATGGCAATGTAACGTTCCCCCTCCGTTGCAAATTTAGTACCACTGCTTTCTGTAGATGTCATACATCCATATCTAGACAAGGTTGACACTTAAATTTAGTGTGGCAGCTTTCTGTAGATACGTCATATATCCATATCTAGACAAGGTTAACACTTAAATTGGAACGGCAGTAGTATTTGGCACGGTGACAGGGAGACGTAAACAGTAGCACAAAAATAGTAACATATCTCTTTGATCTTCTTCTCTATCAGATATGCAACGCATAGGAGACCGTCTTACCAACCAAACACATTCCCTTAAACCAGTAAAAATTTCCATTATTCCTCAGCAAGAGCAAACGCCTGCCTTTCCACCCCCTCACCAGACTCAGAACATAACAAATCCTCCGCCTAAACGACATCTTGTAACATAATGCAAAAAAGATACAGTAGTTGATAAATTGATGCGGCAGAGACGTTGCTGCTGCAGCTGCTCAAGCAAGCCAGTCGCCATTCCTGCTGGACACCCTCTCTAGTACCTGTAGGCAGCGGGCTTGTAAGGACCCTCGACCGGGATGCTGATGTAGTCAGACTGGGACTTGGTGAGCTTGGTCAGCTTGGCGCCGAGCTTGCCCAGGTGGAGGGCCGCGACCTTCTCATCGAGGTGCTTGGGGAGAACGTACACCTTCTTCTCGTACTTGCCAGACTTCCTCTCGTTCCACAACTCAAGCTGAGCAATGACCTGCAAGATTGGAAGCTCCTGTTAACTACCATAGCTCATAACTGTATACAATCATAGCATGTGATAGGGTACTCATGTTTACCTGGTTAGTGAATGAGCAGGACATGACGAAGCTGGGGTGGCCAGTGGCGCACCCAAGGTTCATCAGGCGACCCTCAGCAAGGACAATGATGCCGGTCTTGGTCTCGGGGAACACCCAGCGGTCGGTCTGGGGCTTGATGGTGATGCGCTTGACGCCGGGGTAGGTCTCGAGGCCATTCATGTCGATCTCGTTGTCGAAGTGGCCAATGTTGCAGACGATGGCGTTGTTCTTCATCTTCCTCATGTGGTCAACCATGATGATGTCCTTGTTGCCCGTGGTGGTCACGAAGATGTCAGCATCCGAGACGACGTCCTCCAGGGTGAGGATCTGGATGCCCTCCATCAGGGCCTGCAGGGCACAGATGGGGTCGATCTCTGTAACAATGACGCGGGCACCAGCCTGCTTGAGCGCGGCAGCACAGCCCTTGCCAACGTCACCGTAACCGCAGACCACAGCAACCTTGCCGGCGATCATGACATCAGTGGCCCTCATGAGACCGTCAGGGAGGGAGTGACGGCAACCGTAAAGGTTGTCAAACTGTTCAGCACAAACATAGATTTTTTGTTAGCAAGGAAATGGCATGCTAAACTTTTATAATAACAGAACAATACACATTAAACAAGTACTGCTCAGAATAAATCATAATTCAGTTCAAGGCATATAGCTCTTTAAGTTCAAATCAGTGCGGTCAAATAATAAAATGGGTAGGCAGGATAATCTATATTTATACCCTCCGTGACCATCAGATCCAAGAAACATGTGACTAATATTGTTAGCAAGTCAACAACAAAACATAACCAGCGTAACAAACACGAAACCCAAAGACAAAGATGTCCAATATTCCAGCTAATTTGGAGCTTATGCATAGACTAAACCGCAAGTCTCCTCTAAACTAGGCAACAAAATGGACGGGTTGCTGTCGGCCACTGAAAATGGTGCAAGCATGTTGTACTTTATTCAGATCTAGTATATTGTGTTGACCATTTACAATGACTGTTTAATGTGCTTGATGTATGTTGTATTTTATTCAGATCGAATGTATTGGGTTGACCATTTACAAGGACTGTTTAATGAGCTTGATGTATGATGTGCAAACAGTGTAGAGCATCAATCATGAATCAGAGCAGTAGCAACGACAGTTAGGTGACGTAATTTATGTGCTTGATGTGTTGACCATTTACAATGACTGTTTAATGTGTTTGACGTATGATGTGCAGACAGTATAGAGCATCAATCATGAATCAGAATAGTAGCAACGACTGTCAGGTGAGGCAATCATGTGCTCGATGCACGATGTGCAAATTCAAGGGACACGTATGAGAATACGAGATCTATAAAAACTAACTAATTCAACGGACAGCACACACCGCATCTAGCAGATCTAAAACTAAAAATATGCACACCTAATCTAAGCAGATGCAGATCCAATACAACAAGTAGAACAGGGCATCAGATCTGAACTGAACATGGGGGGTAAACAGGCATACCTTGCTCTTGGTGACAGAGTCGTTGACGTTGATGGCGGGGAAGAGGAGCGCGCCGGACTCCTGCATCTGGTAGAGCCTCTTGACACCTGTGGTGGTCTCCTCAGACACACCGACGAGCCTCTCCTTCATCTTGCGGTACCTCCTGACGTCGGTCTTGAGGCCGTCGCGGATGATGGTGAGGACGATCTTGAACTCGGGGTTGTCGGTGGACTCGGGGTCGGGGACGGTGCCGGACTTCTCGAACGCCTCCTCGGCTTTCACCCCCTCGTGGATGAGCAGGGTGGCGTCGCCGCCGTCGTCGACGATGAGGTCGGGGCCGCCGCCGGCGCCCCAGTCGAGGCAGCGCTCGGTGCACCACCAGTACTCCTCGAGCGTCTCGCCCTTCCAGGCGAAGACGGCGGCGGAGTCGCGCGCGATGGCGGCGGCGGCGTGGTCCTGCGTGGAGAAGATGTTGCAGGAGCACCAGCGCACCTCGGCGCCGAGCGCGGTGAGCGTCTCGATGAGGACGGCGGTCTGGATGGTCATGTGGAGCGAGCCGGAGATGCGGGCGCCCTTGAAGGGCTGCGCGGGGCCGAACTCGGCGCGGCAGGCCATGAGGCCCGGCATCTCGACCTCCGCCAGGTCGAGCTCCAGGCGGCCGAAGTCGGCCTGCGAGAGGTCCTTGACCTTGTACTCCCGCCCCGACGAGGTCTTCTCCACGGAGAGCGCCATGGCGGCTGGGAGAAGGTTGGATCTGGGAGAGAGAGAGGAGAGAGGAGGCGGCGATGGGAAATGGTGAGGGTGAGCAGGGTTTTATGGGCGGAGCGGAGGAAACCCTGTGTGGGGAAAGCAACGGTGAGAGATCCACCAACCACGAGATGTGCGGTCAATTGGGGTGGGCCGTGGGAGTGAGGTTGGTGGCAGATTTCCAAATGAGTTTGGCAGGTGCAGTGATGATGGTGATGGCACCACCGTGTCGACACGAGGGGCACGAGTTCTCAGATCGACTCCAACGGTAGTTCATGTATGAGCCGGATCATGGTTTATCGATCGGTGATGTTTTTTGGTTATGTTGGATGACATATGTTTCATCTAGTACGTTTGATGAAATATTTGTGATGTTTGCTTGACAATTAGAGTGGGGCCGTTTCGAACCATGGATTTGAATCCCGTGCATTGCAAATGTATGTGCTTGGTACATTGTTATGTAGTTCTGACTGCATGTGGACATGGGTGAGAGAAGTTTGGAACTGTGGATTTGAGTTTTGTGCATTAGTTGGACATATACATGCTTGGTATTGTTATCTTGTGAGTACATGTGGAAACGAGGGAGAAAAGCATGGGTCGCTACTGGATTCAGAGGCATCCGCTATTACTAACTCAATAATTCGTTCGCCTGATCGGGGTTTTGGTAAGGGTAGTCCGCCTGGTCGGGGAACTACAAATGTAAGGGTAGTCCGACCATGGACACCCAATGATCGGGGTTTGCTCCTAATGTAACTGGAACTGCCCATTTGCATCGTATATGAAAGTGCTAGGAGCCCACGTGTGTGGTTTTGGTAATTAATGATAATCCATATGGACTAATGTTTATCGAGAGTTACATTTGTAGGATTTCCCTTGATCTAGTCTTGAACCTTTTTTTGGTGTCAAGACTAAAATATGAAGAGAGTAAATAATATCATGTGATGGCCACTATGTTCAAGCTAGGGGTGATCCGAAGAATGGTCATGGAAGTTCAGCATATTGGAAGCATGTCTTGAAGAAGAAGAAGAAGAAGAAGAAGAAGAAGAAGAAGAAGATGGAGTGACCTCTCGTGTGTACCTTCAAGACATCAACATCATGAACAAAGAAGAAATGGAGTGCGAGTACAAGTTGAGCTATCTCGGAAAAACATGCTCTAAGATCGCCATCCTTATGTTGATTATATATATGTGAAGATATGCCGAAGCAGAGGATGTCCCGTCTTGGGGTATGGGGGAGGCAAGACTTCACCACGCAACCGTAATCAAGAAAGGCATCGCATCTTGAAGCGGACACTGATACGTCTCAAACGTATCTATAATTTCTAATGTTCCATGCTTATATTATACCAATTGCTACATGTTTTATATACACTTTATACCATTTTTATGCATTTTTCGGGACTAACCTATTAACAAGATGCCGAAGTGCCAGTTCCTGTTTTCTGCTGTTTTTGGTTTCAGAAATTCTACATAGGAAATATTCTCGGAATTGGACCCCACGAAAACAGAAGTCAATATTTTGCCGAGACGGACCCAGAGAGCCAGAGAAGGGCCAGAGAGGGGCCACGAGGCGTCCACACCATAGGGGGCGCGGCCCCACCCCTGGTCGCGCCGCCATATGGGGTGGGCCCCTCGGGACTCCTTCGAGGCCGCCCTTCCGCCTATATATTCTCCCAGATGCGAAAACCCTAAATACATCGGTCTTCCTCCACGAAAAGTTACGTAGCCGCCGCCATCGCGAAGACAAGTTTCGGGGGACAGAATCTCTGTTCCGGCACGCCGCCGGGACGGGGAATTGCCCCCGGAGTCCTCTCCATTGACACCACCGCCATCTTCATCGCCGTTGCTGTCTCCCATGATGAGGAGGGAGTAGTTCTCCCCCGAGGATGAGGGCTCTACCGGTAGCTATGTGGTTCATCTCTCTCTCCCATGGTGTGATCTTTATGTGATCATGAGCTTCGTAATCTAGTTGAATATGTAGATGTTGCTCTTGTCTATTATGCACTCTAGAGGTTACTTTAATATGAACTCCGGAGTTACTCTCCACGGTGTGATGGTGACAGTGTGCGCATCGTGTGTGATTCATTTATGATGTTGTGGAGCTTGTTTACTCCGGCTTGAGGTGTGCTTTTGCAGCCCTACACAATGAATGGTGTTTGTTATCCAACAAGAGAGTGTTTGAGAGTAGCATTTATTTATTCAATTATGTGATCATTGTTGAGAGTGTCCACTAGTGAAAGTATGATCCCTAGGCCTTGTTTATAAGCATTGAAACACCGTTTCCAATAAGTTGTGCTACATGTTCGCTTGCTGCCATTTTTATTTCAGATTGCAATTACTACTTATAATCATCCATATTACTTGTATTTCACTATCTCTTCGCCGAACTAGTGCATCTATACATCTGAAAAGTGTATTAGGTGTGTTGGGGACACAAGAGACTTCTTGTATCTTAATTGCAGGGTTGCTTGAGAGGGATATCTTTGACCTCTACCTCCCTGAGTTCGATAAACCTTGGGTGATTCACTTAAGGGAAACTTGCTGCTGTTGTACAAACCTCTGCTCTTAGAGGCCCAACACTGTCTACAGGAATAGAAGCGTGCGTAGACATCAAGCTATTTTCTGGCGCCGTTGCCGGGGAGGTAAGGTAAAAGGTATTTACATCCTCCGACTACTAAGCTATCTTCTAGCACTGTTGCCGGTGTGTGAGTGCTCGAAGTTATTTCCTTTAGATTCTGCAATTATATCTTTTTGTTTTTTGTTTTTATTTTCACTAGTTAGGCTTAATGGAAAACAACAAAAAATAGAGAGCTTTATGAAATTTATCTTGAGTTAGGACATGAGGTGTTTGAAGAGAAAATTAAAAAACCTATGGAACTTTATATGCATGCTAATGGCACTGTTATTAGTATGAATGCTTTGAACACCATTGTTGCTAATGCTATGAAAAATTCTAAACTTGGGGAAGCTGGTTTTGATGAGCATGATATTTTTAGTCCCCTAAGCATGGAGGAGAAAATTTACTTTGATGATACTTTACCTCCTATATATGATGATTACAATGATGACTATCATATTTTCAGTCCACCCACTATTGAGGAGAAAATTAATTATGATTACAATATGCCTCCTATATATGATGATTATGGTGATGAGAATAATAATGATAGCTATTTTATTGAATTTTCTCCCAGTACAATTAATAGTAATGACTATGCTTATGTGGAGAGTAATAATTTTATGCATGTAGCTCATGATAAGAATGTTTCATGTGATAGTTATATTGTTGAGTTTGTTCATGATGCTACTGAAAATCTTTATGAGAGAGGACAATATGGTTGTAGGGATTTTCATGTTACTAAAACACCTCTCTTTTTGCTGAAAATCTTGAAGTTGTGCTTGTCTTGTTTTCCTATGCTTATTGCATTATGCTTACATGACTTGTTTATTTACAAGATTCTTTTTCATAGGAAGTGGGTTAAACTTAAAAGTGTTTCTTATTTGCTTTTGATGCTCTCTTTTGCTTCAACTCCTATTTCTTGTGAGAGCATCATTAAAATTACTGAGCCTATCTTAATGGCTATAAAGAAAGCACTTCTTGGGAGATAATCCATGTTTTTATTTTGCTACTGTTTTGTTGTGTCTTGGAAGTTGTTACTACTGTAGCAACCTCTCCTTATCATGTTTATTTCATTTTTGTGCCAAGTAAAGTCTTTGATAGAAAGTTGATACGAGATTTGGATTTCTGCGCAGAAACAGATTTTTAGCTGTCACGGTTTTGAGTTTTTCTCTCTGTATAAAAATCTAAAGATCTTGAAAAAATTCATGAGTAATCCTCAGATATGTACGCAACTTTCATTCAACTAGAGCTTTTCCATCTGAGCATGTTAAGTGTATCGAAAAAATTCGTCTTTACGGACTGTTCTGTTTTGACAGATTCTGCCTTTTATTTCGCATTGCCTCTTTTACTGTGTTTGAGTGGGTTTCTTTGCTCCATTAAATTTCAGTAACATTGGGTAATGTCCAGAAGTGTTGGAATGATTGTGTCCTTGCTGAACATGTGAATTTTTGATTATTCACTAACCCTCTAATGAGATTGTTTTGAATTTGGTGTGAAGGAAGTTTTCAAGGATCAAGAGAGGAGGATGATATAATATGATCAAGAAGAGTGAGAAGTCTAAGCTTGGGGATGCCCCCGTGGTTCATCCCTGCATATTTCAAGAAGACTCGAGCATCTAAGCTTGGGGATGCCTTGGCATCCCCTTCTTCATCAACAACTTATCAGGTCACCTCTAGTGAAAATATATTTTTATTCCGTCACATCTTGTGTACTTTACTTGGAGCGTCTGTGTGCTTTTATTTTCGTTTTGTTATTTTCATTCTCTGAATAAAATCGGATCCTAACATGCTTGTGTGGGAGAGAGACATGCTCCGCTTTTTCATATGAACACCGGTGTTCTTCGTTTTACTTTTAATGTTCATGGCAAAAGTTGAAAGCTACTGCATTTATTGCTATTTGGTTGGAAACAGAAAATGCTTCATGTGGTAATTGGTATATTGTCTTGAATAATTTGATACTTGGCAATTGTTTTGAGCTCTCAAGTAGATCATGTTTAAGCTCTTGCATCATGTAGTTTAAACCTATTAGTGGAGAACTACCGTAGAGCTTGTTGAAATTTGGTTTGCATGATTGGTCTCTCTAAGGTCTAGATATTTTCAGGTAAAAGTGTTTGAGCAACAAGGAAGACAGTGTAGAGTCTTATAATGCTTGCAATATGTTCTTATGTAAGTTTTGCTGTACCGGTTTATACTTGTGTTGCTTCAAACAACCTTGCTAGCCAAAGCCTTGTACTGAGAGGGAATGCTTCTCGTGCATCCAAAACCTTGAGCCAAAACCTATGCCATTTGTGTCCACCATAACTACCTACTATGTGGTATTTTTCTGCCATTCCAAGTAAATACTTCATGTGCTACCTTTAAACAATTCAAAACTTTATTACTCCTTATTTGTGTCAATGTTTTATAGCTCATGAGGAAGTATGTGGTGTTTTATCTTTCAATCTTGTTTGGCAGACTTTCACCAATGGACTAGTGGCATATACATCCGCTTATCCAATAATTTTGCAAAAAGAGCTGGCAACGGGGTTCCCAGCCCCAATTAATTAACTTTCATTAATAATTCTCTTCACATGTTTTGCCCTGATTCATCAGTAAGCAACTTAATTTTGCAAATAGACACTCCTCCATGGTATGTGAAATGTTGGAAGGCACCCGAGGATTCGGTTAGCCATTGCTTGTGAAAGCAAAAGGTTGGGAGGAGTGTCATCCATGAATAAAACTAAAGTACATGTGTAAACAAAAGAGAAGAGGGATGATCTACCTTACTGGTAGAGATAACGTCCTTCGTGGGAGCCGCTCTTTGAAAGTCTGTTCGACGAGGGGGTTAGAGTGCCCACTACCATTCGTTGACAACAACAAACACCTCTCAAAACTTTACTTTTATGCTCTCTATATGATTTCAAAACTTGAAAAGCTCTAGCACATGATTTAATCCATGATTCCCTCTGCGAAGGGCCTTTCTTTTACTTTATGTTGAGTCAGTTTACCTACTTCTTTCTATCTTAGAAGCGAACACTTGTGTCAACTATGTGCATTGATTCTTACATGCTTACTTATTGCACTCATCATATTACTTTGTGTTGACAATTATCCATGAGATATACATATTGAAAGTTGAAAGCAAACTATAGACCATTGCTTTGAGTCACTTCATTCATCTCATATGCTTTACAATAGTATTGATCAAGATTATGATGGTAGCATGTCACTTCAGAAATTATCCTTTTTATCGTTTACCTACTCGAGGGCGAGTAGGAACTAAGCTTGGGGATGCTTGATACGTCTCAAACGTATCTATAATTTCTGATGTTCCATGCTTATATTATACCAATTGCTACATGTTTTATATACACTTTATATCATTTTATGCATTTTCCGGGACTAACCTATTAACAAGATGCCGAAGTGTCAGTTCCTGTTTTCTGCTGTTTTTGGTTTCAGAAATTCTACACAGGAAATATTCTCGGAATTGGACCCCACGAAAACAGAAGTCAATATTTTGCCGAGATGGACCCAGAGAGCTAGAGAAGGGCCAGAGAGGGGCCACGAGGCGGCCATACCATAGGGGGCGCGGCCCCACCCCTGGCCGCGCCGCCATATGGGGTGGGCACCTCGGGACTCCTCTGAGGCCGCCCTTCCGCCTATATATTTTCCCAGATGCGAAATCCCTAAATACATCGGTCTTCCTCCACGAAAAGTTACGTAGCCGCCGCCATCGTGAAGACAAGTTTCGGGGGACAAAATCTCTGTTCTGACACGCCGCCGGGATGGGGAATAATTGCCCCTGGAGTCATCTCCATCGACACCACCGCCATCTTCATCGTCGTTGCTGTCTCCCATGATGAGGAGGGAGTAGTTCTCCCCCGAGGCTGAGGGCTTGATACGTCTCCAACTTATCGATAATTTCTTATGTTCCATGCTACTTTATTGATGATACCTACATGTTTTATACATACTTTATGTCATATTTATGCATTTTCCGGCACTAACCTATTAACAAGATGCCGAAGAGCCAGTTGCTGTTTTCTGCTATTTTTGGTTTTAGAAATCCTAGTAAGGAAATATTCTCGGAATTGGACGAAATCAACGCCCAGGATCTTATTTTTCCACGAAGCTTCCAGAACACCGGGGGAGATACGAAGTGGGGCGACGAGGCGACGCCACACCAGGGCGGCACGGCCCAAGCCCTGGCCGCGCCGGCCTATGGTGTGGGCCCCTCGTGGCGCCCCTAAACCTACCTCCTCCGCCTACTTAAGCCTTCGTCGATAATAACTCCAGTATCGAGAGCCACGATACGGAAAACCTTCCAGAGACGCCGCCGCCGCTAATCCCATCTCGGGGGATTCAGGAGATCGCCTCCGGCACCCTGCCGGAGAGGGGAATCATCTCCCGTAGGACTCTTCACCGCCATGGTCGCCTCCGGGGTGATGTGTGAGTAGTTCACCCCTGGACTATGGGTCCATAGCAATAGCTAGATGGTCGTCTTCTCCTAATTGTGCTATCATTGTTGGATCTTCTGAGCTGCCTAACATGATCAAGATCATCTATCTGTAATGCTACATGTTGTGTTTGTTGGGATCTGATGAATATGGAATACTATGCTATGTTGATTATCAATCTATGTGTTGTTTATGATCTTGCATGCTCTCCGTTACTAGTAGAGGCTCTGGCTAAGTTTTTGCTTGTAACTCCAAGAGGGAGTATTTATGCTCGATAGTGGGTTCATGTCTCCATTAAATCTGGGGGGGTGATAGAAACCTCTAAGGTTGTGGATGTGATGTTGCCACTAGGGATAAAACATCAATGCTATGTCTAAGCATATATTTGTTGATTACATTACGCACCATACTTAATGCAATTGTCTGTTGTTTGCAACTTAATACTGGAGGGGGTTCGGATGATAACCTGAAGGTGGACTTTTTAGGCATAGATGCATGCTGGATAACGGTCTATGTACTTTGTCGTAATGCCCAATTAAATCTCACAATACTCATCATAACATGTATGTGCATGGTCATGCCCTCTTTATTTGTCAATTGCCCAACTGTAATTTGTTCACCCAACATGCTTATTCTTATGGGAGAGACACCTCTAGTGAACTGTGGACCCCGGTCCATTCTTTTACATCGAATACAATTTACTGCAATACTCGTTCTATTGTTCTCTGCAAACAATCATCATCCACAGTATACATCTAATCCTTTGTTACAACAAGCCGGTGAGATTGACAACCTCACTGTCACGTTGGGACAAAGTACTTTGGTTGTGTTGTGCAGGTTCCACGTTGGCGTCGGAATCCCTGGTGTTGCGCCGCACTACACTTCGCTGCCATCAACCTTCAACGTGCTTCTTGGTTCCTACTGGTTCGATAAACCTTGGTTTCTTACTGAGGGAAAACTTGCCGCTGTACGCATCACACCTTCCTCTTGGGGTTCCCAACGGCGCGTGCTGTACGCGTATCAAGACTGTTTTCTGGCGCCGTTGCCGGGGAGATCAAGACACGCTGCAAGGGGAGTCTCCACTTCCAATCTCTTTACTTTGTTTTTGTCTTGCTTTATTTTATTTACTACTTTGTTTGCTACATTATATCAAAAACACAAAAAAATTAGTTGCTAGCTTTACTTTATTTACTGTCTTGTTTGCATTCTCCATATTAAAAAACACAAAAAAATTAGTTACTTGCATTTACCTTATTTTTGTTACCATGACTAGTCATGTAGTTGTTACTCTATCACCCGAGGAATCGGTCTTCACTTTTAAACAAGATGGTGAAGAGGGCTTTAAAGAAGCTTGGGCTAGAATTTTTGATTCTTATAATAAAACTGAACCTAAAATGACACTAAGTTTGCTTCTTAGTAATTTTTATTTTGGGCTTATTCTTCGCTATAGATATGCCTTAGATGCTTTAGTGGGAGGAGATTTCCTTCACTGTGATGGGGATCAAGCTTTTAATGCTATAAAAAAATTTGGTTGCATCATCTAGCTCCGCTAATAATTATGATCCATCCCTTGTTAGTGTTTACAATAGATTGAATACTCTTGAGACATATGTGTCTTGCTTGAAAGAAGGGTATGGACGGATTCGTGAGCATTTTTATTATGTTCCAATAAACTCTGAACCATCGATGTGGGATCCCACTATTAAAGTTAATATTGATGGTAAAATTTTTGATGCTCGTTGTGATATTATGACTGAATTTTGCCTTATGCCTGAAAATATTTACAAATCTTTGACACTCTGGGGACTTACTGAAAGAGGAGAAGGAATAACGCTCACTGATAACTCTGTTATAATTCCTAAGGGAATAGCTGAAGGAGTATTCACAACCCTTTTTGGAAAGACTGTATCCACTGATTATCTCGTTATTGAATGTGTAGGTACAGGACAAATCACACTTGGAAGATCCCTGCTGAAGCTCTTTGGAGTAACCATAGATGTGGAAAAGGGGACTCTAAAATCCTCCATACCTGGATGCAATCATATATTCCCCAAACGAAAGAGTAAGAATAAGAATAAGAAGGGTAGGCGCAGAGCCTCTGGTAAGAATGCCGATGCTTCATCTCTTGATAATACTTGATACACACTTTCTGCGCCTAGCTGAAAGGCGTTAAAGAAAAGCGCTTATGGGAGACAACCCATGATTTTAATACAGTAATTTTATTTTATATTTGAGTCTTGGAAGTTGTTACTACTGTAGCAACCTCTCCTTATCTTAGTTTTGTTGCATTGTTGTGCCAAGTAAAGTCTTTGATAGTAAGGTTCATACTAGATTTGGATTACTGCGCAGAAACAGATTTCTTGCTGTCACGAATCTGGGCAGAATTCTCTGTAGGTAACTCAGAAAATTCTGAAAATTTACGTGCGTGATCCTCAGATATGTACGCAACTTTCATTCAATTTGAGCATTTTCATTTGAGCAAGTCCGATGCCTCTTAGAAATTCATATTTACGAACTGTTCTGTTTTGACAGATTCTGCCTTTTATTTCGCATCGCCTGTTTTGCTATGCTTGATGGATTTTTCTATTCCATTAACTTTCAGTAGCTTTGTGCAATGTACAGAAGTGTTAAGAATGATTATGTCACCTCTGAACATGTGAATTTTGATTATGCACTAACCCTCTAATGAGTTGTTTTGAGTTTGGTGTGGAGGAAGTTTTCAAGGATCAAGAGAGGAGGATGATACAATATGATCAAGGAGAGTGAAAGCTCTAAGCTTGGGGATGCCCCAGTGGTTCACCCCTACATATTTCAAGAAGACTCAAGCGTCTAAGCTTGGGGATGCCCAAGGCATCCCCTTCTTCATCGACAACATTATCAGGTTCCTCTAGTGAAACTATATTTTTATTCCATCACATCTTATGTACTTTGCTTGGAGCGTCTGTATGTTTTTGTTTTTGTTTTGTTTGAAATAAAGTTGGATCCTAGCATTCATTGTGTGGGAGAGAGACACGCTCCGCTGTTGCATATGGACAAATATGTCCTTAGGCTTTACTCATAATATTCATGGCGAAGGTTGAATCTGCTTCGTTAAATTGTTATATGGTTGGAAACGGGAAATGCTACATGTAGTAATTGGTAAAATGTCTTGGATAATGTGATACTTGGCAATTGTTGTGCTCATGTTTAAGCTCTTGCATCATATACTTTGCACCTATTAATGAAGAAATACATAGAGCTTGCTAAAATTTGGTTTGCATAATTGGTCTCTCTAAGGTCTAGATAATTTCTAGTAAGGGTCGAACAACAGGGAAGACGGTGTAGAGTCTTATAATGCTTACAATATGTCTTTTATGTGAGTTTTGCTGCACCGGTTCATACTTGTGTTTGTTTCAAATAACCTTGCTAGCCTAAGCCTTGTATCGAGAGGGAATACTTCTCATGCATCCAAAATCCTTGAGCCAAACACTATGCCACTTGTGTCCACCATACCTACCTACTACATGGTATTTCTCCGCCATTCCAAAGTAAATTGCTTGAGTGCTACCTTTAAAATTTCCATTCTTCATCTTTGCAATATATAGCTCATGGGACAAATAGCCTAAAAACTATTGTGGTATTGAATATGTACTTATGCACTTTATCTCTTATTAAGTTGCTTGTTGTGCGATAACCATGTTCCTGGGGACGCCATCAACTACTCTTTGTTGAATATCATGTGAGTTGCTATGCATGTCCGTCTTGTCTGAAGTAAGGGCGATTTACCATGAGTTGAATGGTTAGAGCATGCATATTGTTAGAGAAGAACATTGGGCCGCTAACTAAAGCCATGATTCATGGTGGAAGTTTCAGTTTTGGACAAATATCCTCAATCTCATATGAGAATATTAATTGTTGCTAAATGCTTATGCATTAAAGAGGAGTCCATTATCTGTTGTCTATGTTGTCCCGGTATGGATGTCTAAGTTGAGAATAATCAAAAGCGAGAAATCCAATGCGAGCTTTCTCCTTAGACCTTTGTACAGGCG
Source organism: Lolium perenne (assembly GCF_019359855.2). Classification (NCBI taxonomy): domain Eukaryota; kingdom Viridiplantae; phylum Streptophyta; class Magnoliopsida; order Poales; family Poaceae; genus Lolium; species Lolium perenne. The sequence goes on from NC_067249.2 coordinate 10,532,354, forward strand.
GCATAGAGGTACCCCTTTGTGACACTTGGTTAAAACATATGTATTGCGATGATAATCCAGGTAATCCAAGCTAATTAGGACAAGGTGCGTGCACTATTGGTATACTTTGCATGAGGCTTGCAACTTGTAGGATATAATTTACATAATACATATGCTCTATTACTACCGTTGACAAAATTGTTTCTTGTTTTCAAAACCAAAGCTCTAGCACAAACATAGCAATCAATGCTTCCCTCTGCGAAGGGCCTTTCTTTTACTTTTTATGTTGAGTCAGTTCACCTATTTCTCTCCACCTCAAGAAGCAAACACTTGTGTTAACTGTGCATTGATTCCCACATACTTGCATATTGCACTTATTATATTACTTTGCATTGACAATATCCATGAGATATACATGTTACAAGTTGAAAGCAACCGCTGAAACTTAATCTTCCTTTGTGTTGCTTCAATACATCTACTATGAATTTATTGCTTTATGAGTTAACTCTTATGCAAGACTTATTGATGCTTGTCTTGAAAGTACTATTCATGAAAAGTCTTTGCTATATGATTCAATTGTTTACTCATTGCATTAACATTGCTTCGAATCGCTGCGTTCATTACATGTGCTTACAATAGTATGATCAAGATTATGATAACATGTCACTTCAGAAATTATCTTTGTTATCGTTCACCTACTCGGGACGAGTAGGAACTAAGCTTGGGGATGCTGATACATCTCCAACGTATCGATAATTTCTTATGTTCCATGCTACTTTATTGATGATACCTACATGTTTTATACATACTTTATGTCATATTTATGCATTTTCTGGCACTAACCTATTAACAAGATGCCGAAGAGCCAGTTGCTGTTTTCTGCTGTTTTTGGTTTCAGAAATCCTAGTAAGGAAATATTCTCGGAATTGGACGAAATCAACGCCCAGGATCTTATTTTTCCACGAAGCTTCCAGAACACCGGGGGAGATACGAAGTGGGGCGACGAGGCGACGCCACACCAGGGCGGCGCGGCCCAAGCCCTGGCCGCGCCGGCCTGTGGTGTGGGCCCCTCGTGGCGCCCCTAAACCTACCTCCTCCGCCTACTTAAGCCTTCGTCGATAATAACTCCAGTACCAAGAGCCACGATACGGAAAACCTTCCAGAGACGCCGCCGCCGCCAATCCCATCTCGGGGGATTCAGGAGATCGCCTCCGGCACCCTGTCGGAGAGGGGAATCATCTCCCGGAGGACTCTTCACCGCCATGGTCGCCTCCGGAGTGATGTGTGAGTAGTTCACCCCTGGACTATGGGTCCATAGCAGTAGCTAGATGGTCGTCTTCTCCTAATTGTGCTATCATTGTTGGATCTTGTGAGCTGCCTAACATGATCAAGATCATCTATCTGTAATGCTACATGTTGTGTTTGTTGGGATCTGATGAATATGGAATACTATGCTATGTTGATTATCAATCTATGTGTTGTTTATGATCTTGCATGCTCTCCGTTACTAGTAGAGGCTCTGGCCAAGTTTTTGCTTGTAACTCCAAGAGGGAGTATTTATGCTCGATAGTGGGTTCATGTCTCCATTAAATGCAGGGAGTGACAGAAACCTCTAAGGTTGTGGATGTGCTGTTGCCACTAGGGATAAAACATCAATGCTATGTCTAAGGATATATTTGTTGATTACATTACGCACCATACTTAATGCAATTGTCTGTTGTTTGCAACTTAATACTGGAGGGGGTTCGGATGATAACCTGAAGGTGGACTTTTTAGGCATAGATGCAAGCTGGATAGCGGTCTATGTACTTTGTCGTAATGCCCAATTAAATCTCACAATACTCATCATAACATGTATGTGCATGGTCATGCCCTCTTTATTTGTCAATTGCCCAACCGTAATTTGTTCACCCAACATGCTTATTCTTATGGGAGAGACACCTCTAGTGAACTGTGGACCCCGGTCCATTCTTTTACATCGAATACAATTTACTCCAATACTCGTTCTACTGTTCTCTGCAAACAATCATCATCCACACTACACATATAATCCTTTGTTACAGCAAGCCGGTGAGATTGACAACCTTACTGTCACGTTGGGACAAAGTACTTTGGTTGTGTTGTGCAGGTTCCACGTTGGCGCCGGAATCCCTGGTGTTGCGCCGCACTACACTTCGCCGCCATCAACCTTCAACGTGCTTCTTGGCTCCTACTGGTTCGATAAACCTTGGTTTCTTACTGAGGGAAAACTTGCCGCTGTACGCATCATACCTTCCTCTTAGGGTTCCCAACGGACGCGTGCTGTACGCGTATCAGGGCTCTACCGGTAGCTATGTGGTTCATCTCTCTCTCCCATGGTGTGATCTTTATGTGATCATGAGCTTTGTAATCTAGTTGAATATGTAGATGTTGCTCTTGTCTATTATGCACTCTAGAGGTTACTTTAATATGAACTCCGGAGTTACTCTCCACGGTGTGATGGTGACAGTGTGCGCATCGTGTGTGATTCCTTTATGATGTTGTGGAGCTTGTTTACTCCGGCTTGAGGTGTGCTTTTGCAGCCCTACACAATGAATGGTGTTTGTTATCCAACAAGAGAGTGTTTGAGAGTAGCATTTATTTATTCAATTATGTGATCATTGTTGAGAGTGTCCACTAGTGAAAGTATGATCCCTAGGCCTTGTTTCTAAGCATTGAAACACCGTTTCCAACAAGTTCTGCTACATGTTCGCTTGCTGCCATTTTTATTTCAGATTGCAATTACTACTTATAATCATCCATATTACTTGTATTTCACTATCTCTTCGCCGAACTAGTGCATCTATACATCTGACAAGTGTATTAGGTGTGTTGGGGACACAAGAGACTTCTTGTATCTTAATTACAGGGTTGCTTGAGAGGGATATCTTTGACCTCTACCTCCCTGAGTTCGATAAACCTTGGGTGATTCACTTAAGGGAAACTTGCTGCTGTTCTACAAACCTCTGCTCTTGGAGGCCCAACACTGTCTACAGGAATAGAAGCGTGCGTAGACATCAGACACTATCGTCATCATCAAGCTCAGGTGGTATGCTCGAGGATAAGGTTTTTTCTTTGTAGGGTGTCTTTCTTACCGTTCTCGTGGTGTTAGTTGGGTGACCTATTTATAGAATACTTGATCGTACTATCAAGAGAGCTCTCTAGTGAGTAACTTGATCGTATCGTTCGGAGAGAGCTCAAACCTTTGCATATTTGTCATCATATTTATTGGATCTTATCCATATGGTTACTTAGATCTTCTGGCTATTCTCATTACAATCTTCGGTTCATCTCTTTTATAGAGGTCAAACATTTCATCTTGTGGATTTGTACTCCTTTGTTGGACCATGATTTTTATCTGCATAAACTTGTAGAGCTTCTTGTTATATTCAAAACAATCCCAAGTTTATCGAAATCAGAGATGCTCAAGTTATGATCATTTGTGTTTAGGTCTTTCTGTTAGTTTTGGCGAGCGGGGGGGGGGGGGGGTGGATTGGCAAGGATCATTTTTATTTTGGGCCTCTAGAGTGGGTTTCGACCAAGTGCCAACACAGAGACAAGGGTCCAAAAATTGTACAGGAACTTACCTTCGAAACTTCAAGTCTCTGAGGGGCGGGATGTCTGGCCCTTTGGAGTGACTTTTGTCCACGGCCATCCCCAACCCCCCTCCCCCCGAAATGTCCGGCCCTCATTTACCCTGAAATATCTAGCCCTTCGTTTATGCAACGGCCAGAAGTTCATGGGGACCTACAAAAGGCCGCCTTCTTCCCCATGAGTTGCACCTCTTCCCCACTCTCTCTATCTCTCTCTCCTCCATTGTTGGCCTTGGAGATCTTGCCTTGTCTATTGATTCATCCTATAATTATTGAATATTTCTAAGGGAAAAGACAGAGAGATCTAGATCTACTTTTCCATCAATCAAAATCTTTTCTTAGTGATGGGAACATATTATATCTAGATCTTGGAGTATTTTAATTTGTAGATTTCTTCCTTTGTTCTTCCTCCCTTATTACCCCATAAGCCTTTGTAGCTTTGCTTGAATTTGGGAGTGAAAGACTTGATTACTTGTGTTCTTGTCATTTCATTTAGTGCATCATTTGAGTTCTCGGAGGAGATTCGGTGAACTGAAAGTTCATGATTTATTACTCTTGGGTGATTGTACCTAGAGATTTTACCTCTTGGGTTCTTGGAACAATAGACACATTGTTGGCCTTTTGTGGCATTGTGACCTTGGTGGTAATTACTTGGGAGCCTCCAATTGTTGTGGAGTTCGCCTCGAACTTGTGACCTTTGTGGAAATTACTTGGGACAACTAAGTTGTAGAGCTTCCCCCAAGCTTGTACGGGTTCGGTGACCAACCCCAGGGGTCCCATGGTGGGTCGAGGTTTTCCCTTTTGGTGGGAAGGCTTGAGGAGAATAAGGTGAGCCATTGTGGCATTTGGAGTGTCGTGTCCCTCCACACCACTCCAACCGAGATTAGGGCCTACAAAGGTCTGAACTTTGGGATAGATCGTCATATCCGTGTGCCTCAGTTATTCTTTAATCTGAGTTCCTTTACATGTGCATTTTTTACTTTGTGATAGTCTTCATGCTTGAAGTTATATATATTGACATATGTTTCATCTAGTACGTTTGATGAAATATTTGTGATGTTTGCTTGACAATTAGAGTGGGGCCATTTCGAACCATGGATTTGAATCATGTGCATTGCAAATGTATGTGCTTGGGGCTGCCCTAGCTAGCACTCACCCGCCAAAGAGAGATGGAGCACTCTGTTTCCAACCAATTTTTCTTTCCATTTTAGGAAAAAAATATTGGACTGTACTGCATGCTATTGAGGAAAAATTCTGCATGCATGCACAAACAGATGAATGTGCTGATGTGAGCCAGAATCTTTCCATATTTTATATATTTAAAATGTTTTATCTCCTAAATGAAAACTTAGATTTGAGAACCATTTTCACCAACAAATCGGTTTCGATGAGATCTACAAAACTAGCACACATGTTGATATGTTTCGAGAAACTTTTTTTCGGTCTAAAATTTATCAACCCTCTCTATTTAAATAATTAACCCACCGTACTTGCGTGATCAACGGTAACTGTATAAAATTATCAACCCCCAAAGTTAATTTTATTTGAAACATTTTGACATATATTTTTTTAGCTCACATGTTATTAGTCGATATTACCTTGTCTAGCAAATGTTTCACGAAATTTTATATTTATGAAAAATGTTGCATGCATTCCCTACGGGACAAAAGAATGATGTAAGCGAGAATCTTTCTTAATTCTAAAATTCAAAATGTTTTATCTCCCAAATGACAACTTAAATTTAAGATACATTTTCACTAATGAACTCGTCTCAACGAGATCTGCAAAACTAGCACCCATGTTAATATATTTCGACAACTTTTTTTGGGCTAAAAGTTATCAACCCTGAAATACGTCATTTATTAACCGTAAATTTATAAACTTACCAACCCAAAAAGCTAATTTTATTTCGAATATTTTAACGACTATTTTTTAGTTTACCATCTATCAATCTGGTGCCTTGTTATTTATCAATGGTAAATATAAATAATTACCAACTCTAAATAACTACCAATATTCCCGTTATACATGCGCGTGATCTGACGTACACTGTATACTCCACACATGTAGTTTACTTCCTTGTATTCACGGCACCGTTTCAATCGAATAACAAGATCTGGGGCTAGGCGTATATTCTGCAAGGTCGGTTGCGCGCGCTTTTGACAAACTTACTTACCGCCCTAAGATTTTGCGAGAGGCAGAATATCGTACCAGCAAAAGCTAGTAAGGCTTGTTGCCAACAAACTACTATAATACAACTACTAACAAAATTATTGTTCAATTAAGGATGCTCAATCAGACCGCCACCGGTACAACTCTACTAGCTTAAATCCCTAATCTGGTTGGTCTCAGGGCAACAAATTAAATAATCCCTCTATTCAAAATTAATTGAATCAGTTTTATCTAAACACACGTGTAGATATATGTGTATCTAGATAAAGTTAAGTCAAATAAATTTGGAACAAATGGAGTATAAACAGTCTTATACAGGGGCTACCATAGCTAGCGCTCACGGCAGGCCCATTGGGGATGCCTATGTTGTGGGAGCCATTGCGGCGGAGACAGAAGATGCGCTTCCACAGAGCCCAATTAGGATGGACTCCGAGGAAGCATTCGCAGAGAGTGATGAAAATAGAGACATGGAGGATGGAATTGGAAGTCAGCTGATGAAGCTGCAACCCGTACACAAAGAGCAGACCGCGGAGGAAATCATCGATGGGGGCAGAGAGGCCGCGGATAAGATGGTCAACGAAACTAACCCGATATTGGATAGGAGGCGTCGGGTAGCTTTCCTCGCTGGGGAAGCGCATCGCATTTTCTTCTTCATCAACCCAAGCTTCTTCATCAGGTTGATATTCTGATTAGAAATCTTGGATCTTTCCCACTCCAGATCTTGCGCCGCCATTTTGGATTCCGGAGTGCTGTGCTTGGTGAGTCTTGTGCGTGGTGGCATTAACAATGGCGAAGGCGTGAGTGAGAGTTTGGCTGTGCTCAGGAACTGTTGGGTGCAATGGGAGATTTTTGGAGAGAGAACGGAGGTGCGGCGCAGCGAAGGGGAGAACGAAGGAAGAAGAAGGCTTTTTTATAGACAATTTGCGAATCGACGCACCGTTGGATGGAGTAATTGTGAGCTTGATGCTTTACATGTGGCTAAGGGGTAAATGCATATTTCTACTGTGAAGGAACGTGTAACATCCCAAATTTCAAATCAATGAAGAAGAAGAATTCCAAATACTCAAAATTTAGAACCAACAAAAACTTTTATTTGCATATAGTACCATGCATAGGAATTGTGCATTATTGTGTGAAATTGCCATGATGATTACTTGTGTGCTTATGTACTACAATCTAAAACCCTAAATTGATCATGAGAAGATCACAAATCAAATCAAAGAAAAAGAAAGGAAATAAGTGGAGAAATCTCAAAACCCTCACATATGGTTTATGTCATTTTTACAAATCTTTAACCTAGACCAATTGGACTTGCACCATTAGTTGTATTATGTTACTAAACACTTATTAACACTTTTGGAATCAAAGAAACTCAAATCAAATCAAATTTGAAATCAAATTGTGCTCACATGCACTAATGGTCAAATCTGCCAATTTTAATCTGGTCACTACTTTGAGCCTCTGTATTTAGAGATTTTCAAATCAAACAATTCCAAATCTTTGCACCTCATCCAAGTACACATCAGGGTGAACAACTTTGGTAAAGACCACCAGTACAAATTCATCTTGGATCAAAAGTTATGCTCAAGCAAAGTTGGGACTTTTTAATAGATTCTAGTTCTTACCCAATTTTGAAATTCTCAATTCTTTTTATTTTTAAATACCACCACCACCAATGTGTGTTGTGGATCATCTGAAGCAAGTCCAATCCATCCCTCTCACCATTTTCAAATTTACTTGCATAATGCAAATTGGACAAAAACTTGGTGATCCAATTCAAATGCAAACCCAAAATCATTATTCTCAATAGTGTTGGCCAAACCTTGCCCTCCACTTGATCTCACCCTGTCCCCTGGTGACAAGGTATCAACTTATCAATGCCTACGGGTTGTAGACTAGGGTTTAGTTAGAGGTAGAGGGCAAGTAGATCTCGAAGGTTTCAGCCGAAAAGTACTCGACGATATGAAAACTAGGGTTTGTGAGACAATGATTCGATGCTTTCTTTGTCCCTCGACTCCCCCTTATATAGGAGGTGGAGCCGAGGGATTCGTAATGTACAAGTTACAGAGTCCGGGAGAGTTTCCAACTCATCCCGTAATATTACAAATGTCATCTCCTAATACAACTCTAGCTTTCCTTAATAGTAATTTGGGCTTCCGATTCTTCTTATTCTTCGAGTTGTGGGCCTTCAGTAAACCCCGGGTACTATCTTCGGCAGGCCCATTGGGGATGCCTATGTCAGTAGCCCCCGAGATTTTGCTTGAATCGTAGAGTCAGGGAAAATCTCCACTGTTATATTTACTCGATAGCTTTGAACTTCACCATATTTCTTTGCGTGCGAATTTCTCTATTGTACAGGGATAATGGTAGTTGGGGCTAGTTCATCTGACGGATCAGGTACTAGTTAACTGCTCTAGTGGCAATCCGCAAAAACCTACTTCAAGATCACGTCCCTGGACATGATCTCGGGATACTGGTGTAAACTTCGACAGGTGCCGCTTAAGGTCTTACCATTCTGTCGAGTCCCAGTCATATTTATCGGGTACCTAACGCGTCCGTTAGGATTTTTCTTCGTATCTGTTGATACGGATAAAAGTAGCAAACCGACGCCAGAGACGGCGCCACGCCACACAGAACGGATCTGGGGTCTTACCTTCGCAAAGTTTTGCGGCATTCATAAATTGTTCGCAACTTTGGCGTTCTGAGAATATATTGTCGAGTGCTTATTCGGCTGTTGGAATAGCACATTTTATTGAGTCAACGGATGACTTATACTGCTCTCCCGATGGAAGTATATGTAGAGTTATTTATAACTCGAAATATACTCTCTTATTCTTCTTTCTTCTTTCCTCTTTTTATAATTTCATCGGGTACGCGAACAGCGTTCCCGATGGGAGTAGCCCCCGAGGCTACAACCAAGGACTTGTGCTTGGGTGTAGGCTCCACGCCTTATGTCGCTATATTTTCTTTCTCTCTCGAAACTTTCAAATCTCTCGGGTGCGCGAACAGCGCTCCCGATGGGAGTAGCCCCCGAGGCTATGAACAAATGCTTGAATTTGGTCATAGGCTCTCGCCATTTCTATTTTGCCATAATCGAATTTTTTCTTTTTTCCAAAGTAGCCCCCGAGCATTTGGTCAAAAATTTGTATTTGATCAAAGGTTCTCGAAATAATCAATATTCTTCTACTGTCGTCCTTTTCACGAAGTTGCATAGTCGAGCTTTTTCTGCCTCCAAATGACATCATTGCTGATGATAGCCACGACCAATTTTCTCTCTCTCTATCTCGCGGGCCCAGAAACTTCATCAGTTTGACACGTCGTGCAAGTGGGGGACACACGTTCTCCTCTTTTCCTGGCGCACGCACTGTAACGCTTTTATGCCGAAATTACTTTTTTACCCCTGCTCCACGTGTACACCATCTGCCTCACACTTTTTCCATCCAACGGTGCGCCGATTCGCCGCACCTCTATTTAAGGTCTTCATCTTCTTCCTTCCGCACTTTCGCTCGCGCCGCTCCTCTGCTCTCCTCTGCAAAAATCTCCTCTTGCGCCCCATAGCTCCTTGAGCTCAACCGCTCTCACGCAGTACTCTTGCGCCATTGTTGATGCCACCGCGCAGATTGACCAGGCACAGCACTCCTGAATCGAAGATGGCTTCCGCAGATCTGGGGAGCGCTGAATGGGAGAGATCCAAAATCTCTGCCCAAGACATTAACCTGCTGAAGAAACTGGGGATTAGCAAGAAGCCAGACGCGCTACACTTCCCCAGCGAAGCTAGCTACCCAACCCCTCCGATGGAGTATCGGGTTAGTTTTGTTGACCATCTCATCCGTGGCCTCTCTGCCCCCATTCACAATTTTGTTCGGGGATTGCTTTTCGTTTACGGATTGCAACTTCATCATCTCACTCCCAACTCTATCCTCCATATTTCCATCTTCATCACTCTTTGCGAATCCTTCCTCGGCGTCCAGCCTAACTGGGCGTTATGGAAACGCATCTTTTTGTGTCGCCGTAATGGCTCTCCCAATGTCGCCTATAACATAGGCGGCGTTGTTATCTGCGTTCGCCCTGATGTCAAGTACTTCGATGTCAAATTCCCTGACTCGGTTCAAGGGTGGCGCAAAAAGTGGCTGTATATCCACGAGGAGAATCATGGGTCTGTCGAAGACAACATTCCTCCTTTTGATGGTGCCGATAAAATCTATCGCCGTCGGTCCTGGGATGCAGAGGCTACCGACGAAGAAAAAACGGCGACGGAGGCACTGATGACTCGCATCCACGAGCTTCAAAGTACCCGCGGTCAAGAACTGTCGGGTATCCAAATCACGGCTTATTTCCTTAGGATTAGAGTGCAGCCTCTGCAAGCTCGCAAAAATCTCCTCTGGAAGTATGCTGGCGACAAGGATGTGGATCGCCTGTCGGTGGATTTGCCGGTCAAGGACTTATAAAAACTTGTCCAAAAAATCTCTTCCCTCAGCAAGAAAGATTCTATCCCTTCTTCTTGTCGCGTAAAGCCATATAGCACCACCAATGCGCTTCCCAAGGTAACCTTTGTCTATACTTGCTCTTTTTTGTTTGACATCCTTTGGATAACTCTTTTGTTGACATCCCCCTTTGTTGTTTTATAGAACCATCCAGATCTTGTTTCTCTTCCTCCCCTTCCTGAAGGTGGAGAAGTCGAAGAATGAGCTGTTGTCACTGATGACAACCAGGGTGCTCCTCGCCCTGAGAGTGAACCCGCGGGTTCTCGAAAATCTGCGGCATCCTCTGAAAAGGAGCTTGGATCCGAGGCTACCGGATCGGCACACTCTCCTCCTCCCACTGTTTCCCCAACGAACAAGAGGAAAAGGGATGAGGTTGTCGACTCTGGCCCCTCCAAGACCAGCACTCCTGCTGCCGAAGAAGTTGTTCCTACTGAAAAGAGGACAACTTTCGACCCTTACGCCGATGCTCTCATCAGCTCGTAAGTTCCAATTGCTGTTTTATTGCTCACCATTGATTACTTTGACTATATTGAGTAATGTCCTGCCGCCTTTCTTGTAGTGATGACGAGGACGCAATTCAACCTGTTGTTATCACCAGAATTTGACCGAGTCAGAGGTGGGCCGCGATCAAGATGGATTTGAAGAATATACATGGAAGAAATACGTGAATCGGCCTGTTATGCAAAGTTTGGGCTAGTTGGCCCGTGTATCTGTAATATAGTAGGATACGTGTCGGTTAGGTAGAGTTTGTCTCGTGCACGGTGGGGATTATTCCCACGTTAGAAAGTCCCCTGGACTATAAATATGTATCTAGGGTTTATGGAATAAACAACAACCAACGTTCAACACAAATCAATATCGGCGCATCGCCAACTCCTTCGTCTCGAGGGTTCCTTCTGGTAAGCATCATGCTGCTATCTTGCGATCTACGCAGCATAAGCTTATTTCGTTGTTCATGCGTTGCTCGTACTGAAGCCTTTTTGATGGCGAGCAACGTAGTTATCTTAGATGTGTTAGGGTTAGCATTGTTCTTCGTATCATATGCTGTCGTAGTGCAACCCTTATACATCTAGCCGCCCTTACACCTATCTTAGGTGTAGGGGCGGCACCCCGCTTGATCATTATTCAGTAGATCTGATCCGTTACGGTTGCTCCTTGTTCTTCAAGGATTAGTTTAATATCTGCAATAGTTAGGCCTTACAAAGGGTTGGAGGATCCAGCGACGCGTAGGGTGTCGTTTGCTAGCCCTAGACAGGATGTTCCGAGGATCAACCTCGTGTTGGTTTTTAGGCCTTGTCTAGGACCGGCTTACGATCACCGTACGTGACCGCGAGGCCCAATCGTGAGTCGGATGATCCGATTATGCGGTGAAAACCCTAAATCGTCGTAGATCGCTTTAGCTTTATCTTGATCAAGCAGGACCACCATATATTCGTGCACCTCGTACGAATCATGGGTGGATCGGCTCCTTGAGCCGATTCACAGGATAACCTTAGAGCCGATCGAGGCTCGTATTTAATGTTTACGTGTATGCCATGCAGGAAACTAAGCGAGGCATCTCCATCACCTTCCTGACCAGGTATAGGTCAGGTGGCACGCCCTTGCACCAGCATCGGACGTGCGTACCAGAGGCTTTGCGGGCCGTCGCTCGGAGGGACCAGGGCCAGCCGCAGCCCTAAGTTGTTCCCGGCTCTACTGTGTTGCCCGTCGCTACTCGCCGGTGGGTTTCTGACCGCAACACATTCTGGCACGCCCGGTGGGACAATCTTCTACATCAACCACATCGCCATCTACATCTGAGATGGCGGACGGCACTCCAGTCACGTACGAGGATCTGACCGACGAGCTCAAGAAGAAGTATGACGAGGTCAAAGCTATCCTCGAGGCCGACCTCATCGGCTCTTTTCACAGAACCCGTTCACATGGCATCAGGTGGAAGGGGTTCTCGCCTGATGGTGCGCTTGATGGAATAGACATGTCTGCCCCGTCAGAAGAGCGCACCAGGTCCCTGCGTCAGGAGATTAACTACATGGTGGCTCACTCGCTGCACCGCCACTCTGAGAACCTGGTGAACACTTTGGAGCGTGTCGCTCTTCGGGTGATCCAGGAGATCATGAGGCACCAGTACTCTCCGTCAGGACCAGCTCTCGGGACACACCAAGGAGAGATGCCACTCCAGTCCCGTCCACCGCTGCCATTTGCGTTGGCAGCACCAGAAGTGCCGAATTCACCGGCATTCGTCGTCTACAAGATCGGTGGTGACCCTAGTGACTGCCAGTTCTTGCATGAGGCGCCTAAGGAGATCCCTCACGGGTACATGTGCACATACGTGCCGGACTGCGGTAATCGGGCACTCACGAACCAGGCCGCGACAGCGAGGACTTACGGGAAAGCAGGAGGAACGTCGGCGACAGATCTTGAGAAGCGAGACGTGGCTAGCTAAATATGCCACCCCGACGAACCTCCAGAGCTCAGCTCCTGCAGTTGGCTCAGAGCTGGAAAAGCAAGCATGGCTGGCTAAGTACGCCACCCCGGCGAATCTTCAGAGTTCGACTCCTGCAGCCAGCACCGCGGATCAAATCAGTACTATACTGAGAGATCAGTTCGGCATGGTGCCGAAAAGGAGGACAATCGGCTATTCCAAGCCGTACCCCGACGAGTACGAATTGGTCCCGCTACCACCCAAATATCGGCTCCCTGATTTCTCCAAATTCAGTGGATCAGATGGTTCCAGCTCCATCGAGCATGTGAGCCGATATTTGGCACAGTTAGAAACGGCCTCAGCGTCGGATCCACTACGCGTGAGGTTCTTCGCACAGTCCCTCACGGGATCGGCTTTCGGGTGGTACACTTCGTTGCCACCAGACTCGATCCGGACTTGGAAGCAGTTGGAAGAACAGTTCCATATGCAGTTTCACTCAGAAGCTTCCGAGGCCAGTATTGCCGATCTAGCTCAAATACGTCAGAAGCGTGGAGAAACAGTGGCGGAATACATTCAGCGCTTCAGAAATCTGAGGAACCGATGTTATTCGGCTCGTGTGACTGAAAAAGAAGCAGTCGAGTTGGCAGTGGTGGGCCTTGCCTCACAAATCAAGGATATGGCCTCCCAAGCAGACTACCCTTCACTGGCGCACATGGTTCAGAAACTGTCAGCATATGAACAGCGCCATCCGGACTTGTACCAGGACAAATTCAAGCGTGCGGTAGTCCTGGTTGAGACAGATGAAGACGAAGGCTCTGCGGGAGATCAAGAGGTAGCAGTGGCTGAATGGACTCGGGGGGGCAAACCCCGTGTCCTGCAAATGGGTAAAGCCACCAGGTCCGCCCAGAGGGTTCGATTTTGACGTGACCAAAACTGAGCAAATCTTCGACCTTTTACTCAAGGAGAAGCAGTTGAAGATACCCGAAGGCCTCAAAATCCCCACGGTACAGGAGCTGAACGGAAAGCCATACTGCAAATGGCATAACTCGGTCTCCCATGCCACCAACGACTGCAGGGTGTGGCGTCAGCAGATCCAAATGGCGATAGAACAAGGACGTCTGATTTTCAACCAGTACGCCATGAAGGTCGACACCCACCCCTTCCCCGCCGTTAACATGGTGGAGTGCACTTACCCTGAAGGTTGCCAGCCAGGATCCTCGTTCAGTATCAACATGGTAGGACCTGGGCACCACCCTGGCAAGGATGGAGACGAGGGCAGCTGCTCTCGTATCAAGGACACAGAGGAGGCCGCTCCACGCGATCGGCTCCGTCACGATGGCAAGCGCTACGTCACAGAGGGAGAAGTGAAGAACATAAGATATCAGCGACCTCTCTCTGATCACCTCCTCAATAAGTATGTCAGTCAATATAGCCAACACCGACGATCCAGCGACGATGATGATAGAGACCGTCTGGCTAGGGACGCCAGGAGACATCGTCGGCATGATCGCGATGAGGAGGAGTACGAGCGCCGTGCCAAGGAAGAATCGAGGGAGCAAGATGACGAGGACAGGCACTGGGACTGCCCCTTCTTCAGACACTGCTGGGATTCAGGAATGAGCCGATTGCCTACAATCGGCAACTGCCCAGAATGTAGACAGAAGAGGAAGGATGCAGCTAACGTGTCCGTGTTCAAACGTCTAGGGCCTCTCCCACCACGAAGCAAACTCGCTGAGTCCCCTCGGATGGAAGATCTCGAGGATTTGGAAGACGAGGGAGAAGAAGAAGAAGACAGGTACCACCGGCCAAGGTGGTGCCCTGATGGACTCAGCCGTTCCCAAAAGCGTAGGGTTCAGCGGTTGCGCGGCTTGGAGGAAGCCGAAAGGTTATATCTGCACACGCTAAGGAAGGCGCGGCCTGATCTGGCCGCGAAGATCCAGCGAACCCTGGATGAAGAGGGTCGACCACGGAAAATAGAGTGGCGCCCCGAGCAAAGGAAAGCCGATGATGAGACATCGGCTGGCACAAACATGGTGCTCGTCCTTCCGACGGAGCTTAGTGCTCCAGGATTACACGAGGCACCCAATTTTGATGACTGCGAGCGCATCGACGTGACGAAGGGCAGGGTTAGGCTGGTCTTATCCACTGGCCTGACCGTGTAGCAAGAGCAAACCGATGAGCAAATGTGGCGAGGCCGATCCTTGGGATCGGCCCCCAAAGATATATGAAGGAACATTACAAAACCTTCATTTGAGCGCTTCGATCAATATGGAGGCCGATTCCAGCAATCGGCCAAAATTATCCTCACCACATGTTCTGCTTGTGTTCAACGTCGATCTACTGGGCAGCGGTTTACGTCGGCTGATGAGTCAGGGAAAATCAACATTGGTCCTACCAAAGCCGACGTGCAAATACGGTGCCTTGGCTAAACTACAGAGCCGATATCTGCAGTTACCTGATAGATTCGGCTCGGGGGGCACCTAATCAGATGAACATGTGCATGTGTGCAGTGAAACATTGGGGGCCGATTAGAAAAAATCGGCCAGTAAATTTTTTTTTTTCATAATACACAGCCGATGCGTAGCCATCGACTCTAGTTCAATTACAAAGGATCTACCGGATCTCGACCAAGTCCAGTTCATGGTTGATATACAGCCGATGCATAGCCATCGACTCTAGTACAATTACATACCGGCTATGTGCTCAAGGCTCAGATTTTCGCCAAGATGGTTTTCAGTTCGGCTTCAAGAGTTTCTGTTTCCTTGAAGGGAATGTACAATGAGAGCAGCCTCGGCTGCAATGAGCCGACAACCCTTTGCGCTAGTTCAGCGGTAACATCAGTTTGGCATGCAAGGCAGCCTCTTTCTCATTAAGCTGTTGGTGTTTCATCTACAACATCGGCGTTCAATGGAAGAAAGCTGATCAACGGGGGCAAGTTTGGCTGACTCCTCATGGTGGCTGTCTCGGATTACCAGATTACCTGAGGTCAAAGCCTTTTTGTTTGACCTGTGCATCATCGCCGGTATTCCTGCCTTGATTAAGGCTCGGGGGGCAACTAACTTGTAGGTGCTCTGTTTTTTGGGAGCCGATTGAAGGTGCATCGGCTGACCCTGCATCGTAACCTTCTCCGAAAGCGGTGAGTTGTTGCAGAAGAAGACTGCTAAAACTACGGAGAGGAGCCGGAAAGGGGAGCCGTCGTCTTTTACAGGGTTTGGACCGACCTGTTGTTGCAAGAAAAGGAAGGAGACTGGATTCTCAAAATAGCCGATGAACAGTCATCGGCTATAGGATTGCGAAATATTATGGTCAGGTACCAAATCACAGCCTGATTTTGAGAAGTGCTTGACTGACGGTCTGATCGATATCTGATTCCGGCTTCATGGGCGTCTAAAGGAAAAAATCCGATACGTTGCTATCGGTCTTAGTGTGGCGAGCGGAAGGATTGAAATTGGATTAATTGAAAGATAAATTGGAAGAACAATTCTCATTAATTCAAAGGAGCGGCTTTATAGGAAAGAGCCGATGGCTCTCAAAAGGGGGATCTGGTGCCTAGTGCGCTGCTACTGCTAGTCCTACTCTACTAGTTGTCGCTGTCCTCATCGTCGCCGTCGTCAATGCCATCGGCGCTGCTCCCAGGAAGTTCCTCGTCGCTGCTGCCCCAGCCCTCGGCCGGAGCTTCTTCTTCCTCATCATCATCATCATCCTCGCTGTCCGCCCAAGAGCGGAAGCGCTTTGTCGGCGGGTATCCGATGGAGGAGGAGGAGTCATCCTCCTCCTCTTCCTCCTCGTCATCATCATCGTCTTCGCTGTCCGCCCAAGCGCGGAATCGCTTTGCCGGCGGATGCTTAGCGGGGGAGGAGGAATCATCCTCCTCCTTTTCCTCTTCTTCCTCTACTTCTTCTTCTTCCTCCTTCCCGTCGGAGGAGGTGGGTTTCACCCAGGGATGGAGGTCGTCTTCGCTTTCGCTTATCAGCTCCCCTTCGATGAGGAACTTGAGGTCGTCTTCCCCATCGGTCAGAGGCAGGTCACCATCTGACCCGACGAATGCTTCGGGTGGACCATCTGGCACATGGTCGAAGTTCCACTCCGGCTCGCTTGAGGAGAAAGACTGGAGGGAGAGGCCGGAGGAGACGGAAGAAGAGGAAGACATTGCTACAGGGAAATAGGGTTTTTTTGGTGCCGATAGCTAGAACAGAGGAAAGGGGATGAAGAGGGCTAATCAGTCGGCACGGTTAAATAATGAGGAGCCTAGTGGAGATTTAATGCCATTGCAGTTTCCGAGGAAGTGATGCTAAAACTATCAAATTTTGCAGAGAAGTTCAGAAGACAAGGCATCATGATGAAGGATACTGCAACGGTTCTGCTCTGCCATGACATGACCCGACGAAGAAAAAGCAGAGTGATTTTGGAATTATCAATTCCAAAACCAGGGGGGCATGTGTTATCACCAGAATTTGACCGAGTCAGAGGTGGGCCGCGATCAAGATGGATTTGAAGAATATACATGGAAGAAATACGTGAATCGGCCTGTTATGCAAAGTTTGGGCTAGTTGGCCCGTGTATCTGTAATATAGTAGGATACGTGTCGGTTAGGTAGAGTTTGTCTCGTGCACGGTGGGGATTATTCCCACATTAGAAAGTCCCCTGGACTATAAATATGTATCTAGGGTTTATGGAATAAACAACAACCAACGTTCAACACAAATCAATCTCGGCGCATCGCCAACTCCTTCGTCTCGAGGGTTCCTTCCGGTAAGCATCATGCTGCCTAGATCGCATCTTGCGATCTAGGCAGCATAAGCTTATTTCGTTGTTCATGCGTTGCTCGTACTGAAGCCTTTTTGATGGCGAGCAACGTAGTTATCTTAGATGTGTTAGGGTTAGCATTGTTCTTCGTATCATATGCTGTCGTAGTGCAACCCTTATACATCTAGCCGCCCTTACACCTATCTTAGGTGTAGGGGCGGCACCCCGCTTGATCATTATTCAGTAGATCTGATCCGTTACGGTTGCTCCTTGTTCTTCAAGGATTAGTTTAATATCTGCAATAGTTAGGCCTTACAAAGGGTTGGAGGATCCAGCGACGCGTAGGGTGTCGTTTGCTAGCCCTAGACAGGATGTTCCGAGGATCAACCTCGTGTTGGTTTTTAGGCCTTGTCTAGGACCGGCTTACGATCACCGTACGTGACCGCGAGGCCCAATCGTGAGTAGGATGATCCGATTATGCGGTGAAAACCCTAAATCGTCGTAGATCGCTTTAGCTTTATCTTGATCAAGCAGGACCACCATATATTCGTGCACCTCGTATGAATCATGGGTGGATCGGCTCCTTGAGCCGATTCACAGGATAACCTGAGAGCCGATCGAGGCTCGTATTTAATGTTTACGTGTATGCCAGGCAGGAAACTAAGCGAGGCATCTCCATCACCTTCCTGACCAGGTATAGGTCAGGTGGCACGCCCTTGCACCAGCATCGGACGTGCGTACCAGAGGCTTTGCGGGCCGTCGCTTGGAGGGACCAGGGCCAGCCGCAGCCCTAAGTTGTTCCCGGCTCTACTGTGTTGGCCGTCGCTACTCGCCGGTGGGTTTCTGACCGCAACACCTGTTGACGCGACTACTCGAACGAGTACGTCTCATACTTTAGTTATTTCTGAAGCTTATCCTGATGGGGATGAATCTTCGCCTCCTCCTCAAGATGCAAAGCATCCAACACCAGTCGCAAGCCCCCGAGCCTCTTCTCCGAAGAGGGCTAGGACAGAACCATCCACGGACCCTGTCCTGGTGGTCAATACGTCCGCGATTACTTCACTGGATGACGTAAGTTTTTCTCTTCTTTCTTTTCGTCTCGATGTTTTGCAATATTTGCCTCTTCCCTTTGTTTTATTTTAATTTCTGTCGAACTTTCATCTTCTATATTGACTTCTTTTTTCCTTTGGTTTGCTCTTCAGCCCGTGATGCAATCATTTATTCGCGTCGGTACCCAATTCATCGGGTACCGTGATCATGCGAATAAACTGGAAGGTACTGTTTTTCCCTTGTCCTCTTTGCTGCATACTCCTTCAGTGTGTCTGTCGTGACATTTTACCGTTGTTTGTTTTCTTCAGAAAATCTTGCCGAAGCCAACAAACGTGCCGACGCTCTTGCAAGTAAATTAGAGCAAAGCGAATCAGCTCGTAAGAAGGCTGAAGCAGATGTTGCCTCTGTTGAAGACCTCCGAAAAAGGCTTCATGACGCAGAATCTTCTTTGAGCGAGCACATAAACGAACAATCTGCTCGTGAAGAAGCAATTATCAAGCACTTGGAGTCGCAAAACCGTCGCTTTGTCAGTAAGTGCCCGAGCTATTTTGCATTCCTTGGACTTGCTTTTCTCTATTCATTTGTTGATTGATAACCCACAAGTATAGGGGATCGCGGCAGTCTTCGCGGGTAGTAAAACCCAATTTATTGATTTGACACAAGGGGAGACAAAGGATACTTGAAAGCCTTAACAGCGGAGTTTTCAATTCAGCTGCACCTGGAAACAGACTTGCTCGCAAGAGTTTATCAGTAGTAACAGTTTTATAGCAGTAGCAGTAGTGAAATAACAGCAGCAGAGTAGCAGAAACAGCAGTAGTAATTATAGTAAACAACAGGATTAAAATACTGTAGGCACGGGGACGGATAACGGGCGTTGCATGGATGAGAGAAACTCATGTAACAATCAAGCAGGGCATTTGCAGATAATAATAAAACGGTGTCCAAGTACAAAGCAATCAATAGGCATGTGTTCCAATTATAGTCGTACGTGCTCGCAATGAGAAACTTGCACAACATCTTTTGTCCTACCAGCCGGTGGCAGCCGGGCCTCAAGGGAATCTACTGGATATTAAGGTACTCCTTTTAATAGAGTACCGGAGCAAAGCATTAACACTCCGTGAACACATGTGATCCTCACATCACTACCATCCCCTCCGGTTGTCCCGATTTCTGTCACTTCGGGGCCATTGGTTCCGGACAGCGACATGTGTATACAACTTGCAGGTAAGATCATAAAACAATGAATATCATGATGAAACAATAACATGTTCAGATCTGAGATCATGGCACTCGGGCCCTAGTGACAAGCATTAAGCATAACAAGTTGCAACAATATCATCAAAGTACCAATTACGGACACTAGGCACTATGCCCTAACAATCTTATACTATTACATGACCAATCTCATCCAATCCCTACCATCCCCTTCAGCCTACAGCGGGGGAATTACTCACACATGGATGGGGGAAACATTGTTGGTCGATGGAGAGGCGTCGGTGGTGGTGATGGCGATGATCTCCTCCAACTCCCCGTCCCGGCGGAGTGCCAGAACGGAGGCTTCTGGCTCCCGAGACGGAGTTTCGCGATGTGGCGGCGTTCTGGAGGGTTTCTGGCGACTTCGACTTCCTGGTCGCGATTTTTAGATCGAAACCCCTTAAGTAGTCCAGAGGAGAGCGTCGGAGGCCAGCCGAGGGGGCCAGACGCTAGGGCGGCGCGCCCCCCTCCTGGGCCACGCCGGCCTAGTGTCTGGGGGCCCTGGGCCTCCCCCAGGCTTGCCCTTCTGGCTCCGTGAGTCTTCTGGAAAAATAAGTCCTTTCGCATAAATTCCGAGGATTTTCCTGAAAGTTGGATTTCTGCACAAAAACGAGACACCAGAACTGTTCTGCTGAAAATAGCATTAGTCCGCGTTAGTTGTATCCAAAACACACAAATTAGAGGCAAAACAATAGCAAAAGTGTTCGGGAAAGTAGATACGTTTTGGACGTATCAACTCCCCCCAAGCTTAGCTTATTGCTTATCCTCAAGCAATTCAGTTAACAACTGAGCGATAAAAGAACTTTCACGAATACTTTTGCTCATATGATGTAAATATTCTCATGCTATGGCTAACACTTAGGCAGTTCATAATAAGATACATGCAAATAAGATCATCTAATAGCTATTTCAATCATGGAAAGGTACCAACAATTAATAATAAGCATCATGAATCATGTCTATAAGCAGGATTGCAACATTCATAAAAGAGTATGATAGAGTGGTATCTCGCTTGCCCATATTTGATCAGCAAAACATAAATGCTCAGGCACCTCTGAAGTTCATAGAAAGACTAGAAATAGTGATTGTCAAAGATAAAAGCATCAAAGTTATACCGCAATCAATCATATTTTGAGACAAGCATATTATACTAAGAATGACAGTTGTGCTCTCAAGAAAGTACTCAAAGAAAGGATGGAGACACAACATAAAAGTAAAAGATTGACCCTTCGCAGAGGGAAGCAGGGATTAACATGCGCTAGAGCTTTTCATTTTTTAAAAAGAGGAGTAAAATTATTTTGAGAGGTGTTTGTTGTTGTCAACGAATGGTAATGGGTACACCAACTACCTCACCAACCGGACTTTCAAGAGCGGCTCCCATGAAGGACGTTATCTCTACCAGCAAGGTAGATCATCCCTCTTCTCTTTTGTTTACACACGTATTTTAGTTTTATTATGAGTGACACTCCCCACAACCTTTGCTTACACAAGCCATGGCTAACCGAATCCTCGGGTGCCTTCCATCAATCACATACCATGGAGGAGTGTCTATTTGCAAAATTAAGTTGCTTACTGATGAATCAGAGCAAAACATGTGAAGAGAATTATTAATGAAGTTTGATTAATCGGGGCTGGGAACCCCATTGCCAGCTCCTTTTGCAAAGTTATTGGATAAGCGGATGTGCCACTAGTCCGTATGAAAGTCCGTCAAAAGTAAATGACAAGGTTAAAAGTTAAACACCACATACTTCCTCATGAGCTATGAAACATTAACACAAATTGAGAAGCATTTTGAAGGTTTAAAGGCAGCGCATGAGAATTTACTTGGAATGGTTTGAAATGCCATGCATAGGTATTTATGGTGGACACTTTGGAACAACTTGGTTTTCAGGGGTTTGGAAGCACGAGCAGCGTTCCCGCTCAGTACAAGTGAAGGCTAGCAAAAGACTAGGGAGCGACAAATCAAGAGAGCGATATCGTCATAATCATGCTTGCGGCAAAATAAATTAACGGAGGCATAAAAGTGATACAAGAACTCTGAAGCAATGTAAATCATAGAGGCTTAATTGACTTTTGTTCAGTCATATGCATGCGTGAGCATGTGCCAAGTTAATTCAAACGAATTATTCAGAGGAGGATACCACAATGTCAAACCTACTTATGAATAAAACAATGCAAGCAAACATCCATGACATGCTACTCATATTAATAAATTGGAGCTAAACATGAGAGATCATGAACTATTAGACTTTCTTAAATGACATATACCTCACATGAACCAACTAAGCATGCTCACATGGATGAGTATATGTACAAAAATGAAAACAAATAAAGTTCATACCAGCCTCTCACCACAATCCAATTGTCGTAGATCGTCATTATTGCCTTTCACTTGTGTAGCTTGGATAATATGAAATGAAAACCACGCTCCAGCCACCGAAGACCATTGAACTCATAATGAACTTTACAAACCGAAGAAGAACAACAAATATTTTTGGTGTTTTCGAATTGGAGACAAGAACAAAGGAAAACAAACAAACAAAGCAAAATCTTTTTGGGTTTTCTTGTAGCAAACTAACAATAGCAAATAAAGCAAAATAAATGCAAGAAACCAAAGCAAACAAATGATGAAGAGAAACAACAGAAATATTTTTGGTCTTTTTGTGTTTTGGGAAGGAAACTAAGCAAAAACAAGAAATGGCAAACTATAAAAGTCACATAAACACAAAGCAACAGAAATTCGTCAAACTTGACAGCAGTATAATACTCGATTTTTAAGAAATTCTTCCACTGCTCAAATCGAAAAGTGTTCAACTAATGAAAGTTATATAACAACCTGGGGAACATGCAAAAAAATTGGCTTCGCAAAATATCGTTCTGGCCATTTTTGAGAATTTTTTTGGTAACAGTCCAGAATCTGTTTTCAGGCAGCACTTCCCCAAATATCATCCTCCTCTCATTAGAAAACCACTCAAAGAAACTAAACAAGTATATACAAGTATCCAGCAACCATAATATGCAAAGAATGAGTGATGCCGGTATACCTCCCCCCAAGCTTAGTTTTTTGGCCTAAGTGGAGTTCAACCCCATCGAGGGTCGCTGTTCCGCGCCGGTGGATCCCGCATGGCATAGTCATAGTGAGGTCCCCGTGCAGAAGAGAAGCGTGGAGGCTCCACATGTCCAAAATGTTGATGTGAGGAACTTGCTGCATCGGATGACGAGTCGAGGTGTTCCTCCGCCTCCTCCGTGTTGTCTCTTGTATGATGGCCTCCTCTCTCTATGTACGCATTCAGCGCACCTTCCGTGACTGACCAATCCTTCCTGGAATCAAGGTTAAATAGAACAGGCGTAGGTAATCTTACTAGTTTTTCAGTTTTCTTAGTTATTCTCCAAGCTTTCTTATAAAATATCATCTTGTAGAACAGGTTACCCAAATTAGATGAATCAGAAACAAATTCATGTTTAATCATAGAGACTATGTCAAGTTTTTCTATGGAAAGTTGAATATCAAGATGATGAGGTTCTACACCATGCAAGGCTAGTAAACGAGAGGCGATGAGACCTCCACAAATTCCGCCCTTCTCACGGTTAGTAGAAAGTCTATAAGCTATCAATGCCCCCAAATTATAAGCCCTATTGCTTTGTAGTGCAGCAGCTAGAAAAGCTAAATCCTGAACAGATAATTTACTACCATTCTTTCTAGCAAGAACGCATTTAGTAATGAAATAAGCAAAGTAGCGGATAGCTGGGAGTTGAATGCTACTGATTTTACCACCATCCTCTGAGAAACTCCTTCCATGACAAATCATCTCGAAGAGGCTTAAGAGCTCTCGCGGCGATCCCCTTATCTTCTCGCATGATCCCCATTGCGGTACTCTAATTGCTGTACAAAAATCATTGAATGGCAAGTTGACAGTTTTATTATAAATCTTGTACTGAACCATGGGATTAGATTGCGACCAATTGAACTTAAAATCCTGCACAAGAAATTAGATTCTGAACATCTTCCAAGATTCCTGCACTTCTCATGAAATCTGTGCACGGGTAGTAAGAAGAGTATACTCCCTCTTCGCGGTTCACTCTCATGACTTGTTGCACCTCCAATTCTTGTTGGTTTAGTTGATGTCTATTCCACTCCATTTTCTGAAATTTTCAACAAACACTGTAAAATTTGATTTGATGACATATAATTGAGGGAAACTACTATAGGAACTTGCTAGAGTACTAATCATGCATCAAAACTAGTTTATACATCTTAGAACAAGCATGCAAGCTCATTAAACATGTTACCTACAGCAGCAAAATATTCAAGATATACTCAACCAAACAAAATTCTACTTGGATAATCGGAGGAGTCACATACCGGAGAGCAAATGTGCCAAATTTCAGACAGAAATCTGGGCTGAGCAAAGAGATCGAGAAATCCTGAGCTCTTGAGCAAAAACGCGAGTGAGAGAAAGCTGGTGTCGATTTTTTCGGGAGAGAGAAGAGTGTGGGAGGAAGAGATGCTGAAGTGGGGTAAAGGGGGGCCCACGCACCAGGGTGGTGCGCCCCCCTTGCTGGCCGCGCCGGCCTGTGGGGTGCCACCCTGGGGTGCCCCACTGGTCATCCCCAGGTGCTCCCAGGTGCATTGTCGAAAAATAGGACCAACGGTATAATTTTTGTGAATTTTTGAAAACTTTGAAAAATGCACATTTCTAGGCATTAAGTTTATTATTACTGGTTAGGAAATTTTTTTAAATCTCTAATTAACTAAGGAACTTTGCAAATCAAAAGTGCTACAGCAAGTAAAGGAAGTGGAGGAAGAAAGAGATGTTGTTTACCTCCTCTATGCATATAAAAAGTATTCGTTAACAAGGTTGATCAAGTCTTGCCACCGAATAATTTTTACATAGCATAAGAAGAAATAAACCTCAAATCAATCATGTTACCTTGAATTGTATTGATATGGATCCAATCATAAGATTTTGATATCCTTCTTTAGGCTCATATATAGGACAATCAATAGTCCCCACTTTGATAGTTCTCACATTAGAGATAGTATTGACTCCACATACTTTATCAATCCTCTTGGGGAAATAGACGGTATGCTCCTTATCATCAACATTAAAAGTAACCTTTCCTTTATTGCAATCAATAACAGCCCCTGCGGTGTTAAGAAAAGGTCTCCCAAGAATAATAGACATATTATCATCTTCAGGCATTTCCAACACAACAAAATCAGTTAATATCAAGCAGTTATTAGTAACTTGAACATGAACATCCTCACATATACCAACAGGAATAGCAGTAGATTTATCAGCCATTTGCAAAGATATATCAGTAGGTATCAACTTATCTAAATAAAGTCTCTTATAAAGAGAAAAGGCATAACACTAACACCGGCTCCCAAATCACATAGAGCAGTTTTAACATAATTATTCTTAATAGAACAAGGAATAGTAGGTATACCTGGGTCGCCCAACTTCTTTGGAACTTTGCCATTGAAAGAGTAATTAGCAAGCATAGTGGAAATTTCCTCATTGGGGATTTTCCTTTTGTTAGTAACAATATCTTTCATATACTTTGAATAAGGAGGAAATTTAATAGCATCAGTCAAAGGGATTTGCAAAAATAAAGGTTTCATCCAATCACAAAATTTATTATAGTGTTCTTCTTCCTTTGATTTTAGTTTCTTAGCAGGAAAAGGCATTTGCTTTTGCACCGAAGGTTCCCTTTCATTACCATGTTTCTTAGCAATAAAATCTTCTTTAGTATACTTTTTATTTTTAGCATGCTTTTCAGGTTCATCTCCAACTTCTTCTTTATCAGAAGCATCATTCTTATCATTATCATTATCATTATCATGTTCATTACCACTTTCAGTTTCAGCATCGGAAATAGAAATACTATTAGGATCATTAACAGGTTCAGAGGATTCTACAACATTTTTATGTTTCTTCTTCTTTTTCTTAGAAGGAGCACTAGGTTCAATGCGTTGAGAATCTTGTTCAATTCTTTTGGGATGCCCTTCAGGATATAGAGGATCCTGGGTAGAGACACCACCTCTAGTTGTTACTTCATAAGCATGTTTCTCTTTAGAATTATTTTTTAACAAGTCATTTTGCACTTTAGTGAGTTGATCAATTTGAGTTTGAATCATTTGAAAATGTTTAACAAGCATCTTAACATCATTGGAGGTTCTCTCCACAATATCATGCAAATTGCTAATAGCTTGAGAATTTTCCATTAGATGATTCTCTACTCTCATATTAAAATTTTCTTGCTTAACAATATAATTATCAAACTCATCTAAGCATTGAGCAGGAGGTTTTGAATACGGAATATCTTCCCTAGTAAAGCGTTGAAGGGAGTTTACCTCAATCATGGATGAAGGGGGAATTATCTCACATATATCTTCTATGGGAGGTAGATTCTTCACATCTTCGGATTTAATACCTTTCTCCTTGAGAGACTTCTTGGCTTCCCTCATATCTTCATCATTCAATTTAATTAAACCTCTCTTCTTCAATATTGGCGTTGGAGTTGGTTCAGGTGTAGTCCAATCATCATAATTCCGGCCTATTTTAGCCAATAATTCTTCAAATCGTCACGGAGTTCTTTTCCTGAAAACACAACCAGCACAACTATCCAAATATGCCCTAGACTCAACGGTTAGTCCACTATAAAATATATCAAGTAAATCATGTTTTTCTAAATCATGTCCAGGTCGAGCTCTGATAAGAGAACAAAATCTTGCCCAAGCCTCAGGCAATTTCTCTTCATCTCCCTGGTCAAATCTATAAATTTTCTGTAAAGCAATATGTTGAGCACTAGCAGGAAAGTATTTTCGAAAGAAAACATCACGCAAATTAGTTGGACTTTTAATAGAACCAGGAGGCAAATTATTATACCAAGTTTTAGCATCATCCTTTAATGAGAAAGGAAAAAATTTAGCGACAAAGTAAGTACGCATCTTGACATCATCAGAAAACAAGCTACTCATAGAAGAAAGTTCAATCATGTGTTCTACAGCACTTTATTTTTCAGTACCACAAAGGGTGCTTTCTCTACAATAGCTATATGAGATAGATCAAGAGAAAAATCATAATCTTTATCCTTAATGCATATAGGAGATGTGGCAAATTTAGGATCAGGAGATAACTTATGTCTAGCACTATATTGTGTGAGAAACTTTTTAATTTTACTTGCATCAGCAGTAGCATTGCATCTATTAATAAAATCATCATTAAGCTCCACATAATCTTCATCAGGATCATCACTAGAATAATCAAGTTCAGGTGAATTAACAGGTGTAGTGGCATTAGGAGTTTCAGTATTTTCAATTTGTCTAGACCTAGCAATTGTAGCATCTAGAAAAGATCCCAATGAACCACTATCATCAAGCACAGCAGAAACATTATCAATATGATGAGGTTTTTCGGATTCAGCAGAAGTACCAGCAAGTGAAGCTTGCGGCGGTGAAACAAGTTGACTTATCACAGACGGTGAATCAAGAGTAGCAGAGGTACTCAGAGTTGTACCTTTTCTTGTAGTGGATGGTAATATGGCGACTTTAGGATCGCGAGTTTTACCCATGATGGAGAATTTGCAGCGAATAATATCAATCCAAGTGAACTTCCAAATAAAGCTATGCTCCTCGGTAACGGCGCCAGAAAACGGTCTTGATAACCCACAAGTATAGGGGATCGCGGCAGTCTTCGCGTGTAGTAAAACCCAATTTATTGATTCGACACAAGGGGAGACAAAGGATACTTGAAAGCCTTAACAGCGGAGTTGTCAATTCAGCTGCACCTGGAAACAGACTTGCTCGCAAGAGTTTATCAGTAGTAACAGTTTTATAGCAGTAGCAGTAGTGAAATAACAGCAGCAGAGTAGCAGAAACAGCAGTAGTAATTATAGTAAACAGCAGGATTAAAATACTGTAGGCACGGGGACGGATAACGGGCGTTGCATGGATGAGAGAAACTCATGTAACAATCAAGCAGGGCATTTGCAGATAATAATAAAACGGTGTCCAAGTACAAAGCAATCAATAGGCATGTGTTCCAATTATAGTCGTACGTGCTCACAATGAGAAACTTGCACAACATCTTTTGTCCTACCAGCCGGTGGCAGCCGGGCCTCAAGGGAATCTACTGGATATTAAGGTACTCCTTTTAATAGAGTACCGGAGCAAAGCATTAACACTCCGTGAACACATGTGATCCTCACATCACTACCATCCCCTCCGGTTGTCCCGATTTCTGTCACTTCGGGGCCATTGGTTCCGGACAGCGACATGTGTATACAACTTGCAGGTAAGATCATAAAACAATGAATATCATGATGAAACAATAACATGTTCAGATCTGAGATCATGGCACTCGGGCCCTAGTGACAAGCATTAAGCATAACAAGTTGCAACAATATCATCAAAGTACCAATTACGGACACTAGGCACTATGCCCTAACAATCTTATACTATTACATGACCAATCTCATCCAATCCCTACCATCCCCTTCAGCCTACAGCGGGGGAATTACTCACAAATGGATGGGGGAAACATTGCTGGTCGATGGAGAGGCGTCGGTGGTGGTGATGACGATGATCTCCTCCAATTCCCCGTCCCGGTGGAGTGCCAGAACGGAGACTTCTGGCTCCCGAGACGGAGTTTCGCGATGTGGCGGCGTTCTGGAGGGTTTCTGGCGACTTCGACTTCCTGGTCGCGATTTTTAGATCGAAACCCCTTAAGTAGTCCAGAGGAGAGCGTCGGAGGCCAGCCGAGGGGGCCAGACACTAGGGCGGCGCGCCCCCCTCCTGGGCCGCGCCGGCCTAGTGTCTGGGGGCCCTGGGCCTCCCCCAGGATTGCCCTTCTGGCTCCGTGAGTCTTCTGGAAAAATAAGACCTTTCGCATAAATTCCGAGGATTTTCCTGAAAGTTGGATTTCTGCACAAAAATGAGACACCAGAATAGTTCTGCTGAAAACAGCGTTAGTCCGCGTTAGTGGTATCCAAAACACACAAATTAGAGGCAAAACAATAGCAAAAGTGTTCGGGAAAGTAGATACGTTTTGGACGTATCATTGATCAATAAATTTTTGCCTCAACAGGGAAAACGTCTCAAGAATATGAACTTGAAGATCCCGACAATGATCCCCTTCTTGACGCACTTTCTTTCCTTGAGTTTCACGGAGATGAAGCACGCGAAGGCCTTGAGGAAGCTAGGGAAGGACTGTCGCGGCTCTTTCCTTATTTCTTCCCGAAGAAAAAGGAACCCGCAACTTTTCTTGCTCTTGCCAAGTGCTTCAATCCCCCAGAAGATCTTGGACTTATACTTCGCCAAGAAAATTTGAAGGTTGCCGTTGAAGGCACTATTGCCCTGGTTGCTGACAGCCAGCAAAACATCGACTGGACCGAAGTTGGCGACACACAGGAGATGGAGACCACGAAGTGGCAATCGCTGATCAAGGCTGCAAAGCCTAACTCA
Organism: Lolium perenne; assembly: GCF_019359855.2. NCBI lineage: Eukaryota > Viridiplantae > Streptophyta > Magnoliopsida > Poales > Poaceae > Lolium > Lolium perenne. Next base: position 10,561,541 of record NC_067249.2, read on the forward strand.
AAAAAGATCCTCGCCTATCTTGGATGCAAGCCAACTCCTGCTCCCAGCTCGTCGAAGCCGGAGGTCCAGTAGAATGCCCTATCTTTTTTTTTACTGTCTCTTTTGATGTTGTCGTCACAATAGCTTTGGCGACAACTTTTGTAGTAGTTCTTTTGAAGACTCCTTCTGTAATAGCTGTGTAAATTTTCCGAAAATTAATGGAATTCTATTTTGCGTGATCATTGATACTGAACTTTTTCTTTTTCAGTTGATATTTGATAACTACTCCGCAAATCCTCATCTTGCCGCTACTTTTCCTACTTCCTCCTTTGCGAAGAAAACACTTTTCGATGATAACCTTATCGAAGGTTCTTCGAGTGAACCCTCCTCGCAAGATTTGTAAGAACTTCGCCAACAACTTCAATCCATGAAAAAGCAAATGCTTGTACTAATGGAACAGTCTCGAAGATCTTCGGAGAGGGAAAAAGTTGCTCTTCAATAGGCTCAGGATGCTATGGCTGTGAAGGATGCCGCGGTTGCTGAGGCTACCGAAGCTTCTTCTCGAGAAAATTACATGCTTCAACTGATGAATGACGCCAGCCTGGATATGACAGGTATGCTTCATGCATTTGACCATGCTTGATGTTGTTCCTACTATTTTTCCTTCCTTAATAATTTCTTCGCTAAAACAGGCTCATTTTTGGATACTGCTGCCGAAGATCAACGTGTTGAAGCTCGAGCCAATGTGCTACTCAGACTTGCTGCAGAACATGGTTCTAACTTTTGGGTTACGCCTGAGCGTACCCGCCAAATTGTCAGATTTCAAGATCGCGCGGGTCAGGTCCGTGATTTCCTCGACTTCTGTACAAGGACATTGTTTTTAGTTTATGGGACCATGTTCCCGCGCAACAAGATGCCAGAAACCCTTCCTGCTTTGATGGAAAAATTTCGAGATGCCCCTCGAATCCATGGCTTTGTGCGGGCCCAATTATCTGCTGGCGCAAGATTTGCTATGATGATGATAAAAATTTGCTATCCAAAATTGCCCATGAATCAAGTTGTTGCCAAGTGCCTGGCCAAGATGTCAAAAAGGAAAAGAAACATGGGCAGAATTGACGACATTGTGACTCCTGTAGCAGAAGATATGATGGATGAACTTCTTCGGATGGACACTGAGTTTTTCGTGAAGGGTAGCTATGCTGAACATAGTACTCGTGCTACAAATGAGCGAATAACCATAGATCATGTGCTAGGCATCCACTGAGGGTTTTTCTTTTATCTTGCTGTACTTTCTCCATGGTTGCGTCTTGTATGTTGTGAACATAATCTATATTGTAAAGCCGCCAAATATGTATATATATGTATTTTTTATTTTTGATCGTCAAGCCCTCGAGTGTTTTGGTGGCGACTTTCTATATTGTTTTTGCGAGGTTTTAAACCAAGGCAATCGAATTGTAACGAGTATACTATATTTATGGGTGTTAGCCCCCGATCTTCTTTTTATTTGGCGAGGTATTTTGTACCAAGGCGAAATATTTTTTGCAAGTTGAATTCATCTATGTTGTGTGTATATTTTGTAACCTCGAAGGCGTTAGCCCCCAAGCGTGTCGAAGAACAAGAAGTATATCTCCACTATTTTTATTATATTGCAGCACCGCGAGCCCGCCTCATTAAAAACCTTTCCAGCCCCACTCGGTGCCCTGAAAAGGAAAAGCGTGCGTGTGAAAACTCGCGGGCGTTTCAGTACATTGTATTTTTACAGCGGAGGACTATATTTCGACTCTAAGCGTAGAACCGCCTGAGTTGCGCCACGTTCCAGGGATTTTTCTCTGGAGCTCCTGTCTTCTTGTCCTTGATCCTGTACGCTCCTCCTTCAATTACTTCTGTGATGATGTAAGAGCCCAGCCATGGCGACTCGAGTTTTTCAGTACTTTGCTGATTGAGCCGTAGGACTAAATCTCCGACCTGGAAAGATCTTGGCCGCAATCGTCGACTGTGGTAATTTTTTAGGTCTTGCTGGTACTTGGTGACCCGTGAGAGTACTTCATCTCGAGCTTCGTCGAGTGCATCTACATCGTCCTCCAAAGCTCTTTTTGAAGTTTCTTCATCATACTCTGTGACTCTTGGGGAGTCATGCTCTATTTCAATCGGTAGTACTGCCTCAGCTCCATGTACTAGGAAGAACGGAGTTTCTTGTGTCGCCGTATTTGGTGTTGTTCGAATACTCCACAAAACACTTGGCAATTCCTCTGGCCAAGTATGTCGAGCCTTTTCAAGCGGTCCCAGCAGGCGCTTTTTAATACCATTGCAGATGATACCATTGGCTTTCTCGACTTGACCATTGGTTTGCGGGTGCCCAACTGACGCGAAGTGCAATTTGATGCCTACTTCTGCACAGTACGCCTTGAATTCCTTGGACGTGAAGTTGCTGCCATTATCTGTGACGATGCTATAAGGTACTCCAAATCGAAAAACAATGCTCTTCACGAATTTTATTGCTGACGCTGCATCTGGTGAATTTATCGGCTTTGCTTCTATCCACTTGGTGAATTTATCGACAGCAACCAGCATGTACTCATATCCTCCTGGCGAGGCCTTGTGTAATTTTCCCACCATATCGAGACCCCATTGGGAAAAGGGCCAAGACAATGGTATTGGCATCAGTTCTACTGCCGGAGAGTGGGGTTTTGCGGCGAATCTTTGGCACGCGTCGCAGGTTTTTACTATCTCCTTCGCATCCTCAATTGCTGTCAACCAGTAAAATTCAGCCCGAAAAACCTTGGCCGCAATAGCTCGACTGCTCGCATGATGACCACATATTCCTTTGTGTACATCCTTTAAGATTATCCTTCCTTCTTCGGGTGTGATGAATCTTTGTAACACGCCCGAGATACTACGCTTGTATAATTCCCCTTTGACCACTGTGAAGGCCTTGGATCGTCGAATAACTCGCCTTGCTTCGACGGGATCATCGGGTATTCTTTCCTTAGGATATACGATATGTACGCTTGCATCCATGGGACTTCCACCATCATCACCAGCTCCTGGTCCTCTTCTTCTTCTGGTGCGTCTTTAAGAGCTATCGAAGTTTTCTCCTCCTTTTCCTTCTTCTGCACCTTCTTTGGTTTGGTGGATCTCTCGGTTATTTCTTCCCAATACTCCTGGCGGGATTGCAAGGCACTGCGACCCGATATTTGCGAGAACATCAGCTTCATCGTTGCTTAGCCTGCTAATATGATTTACTTCGCATCCATCAAATAGCTTCTCAAGCTCGTTGTACACTTCCTTGTATGCCACCATACTGTCATTGACTGCATCACATTGGTTCATAACCTGCTGAGCTACCAATTGTGAGTCGCCAAAGATTTTTAATCGGGTTGCACCACAAGCTTTCGCCATCTTCATCCCGTGTATGAGAGCTTCGTATTCTGCTTCATTGTTAGATGCATTTGGGAACGTCATCCGTAGGACATACTTCAGTTTGTCGCCTTCAGGTGATATAAGTATCACGCCTGCACCAGCTCCTTCTACCCTTTTGGACCCGTCAAAATTCATGGTCCAAGTTCTCGATAAATCTGGAGGTCCTGTGTTTTGCAGCTCCATCCACTCTGCGATGAAATCTGGCAGAATTTGCGACTTGATTGCCTTTCTCTTTTCATACGTGATGTCCTGAGGAGAAAGTTCTATTCCCCAAAGGGAGACACGCCCTGTAGCTTCTGGATTGCTCAGTATATTTGATAGAGGTGCTTCATTGACCACTATTATCGGGTGTGCCGAAAAATAGTGGCGCAATTTTCTTGCTGTTGTGAACACTCCATATGCTAACTTCTGGTACTGCGGGTACCGCTGTTTGGAAGGCGATAAAACTTCACTGATGAAATATACCGTCCTTTGTACTCCATGGAGTTTTCCTTCTTCTTCTCTTTCGACGACTAGCGCCGTGCTGACCACCTGAGGCGTAGCTGCAATGTATAACAGGAGAGGTTCCTTCTCTTTTGGCGCCACCAAGATTGGTGGTCTCGAAATTGTGCGCTTTAGATCCTCGAAGGCTCTATCTGCCTCTTCGTTCCACTGGAATTTCTCTCCTTGCTTGATTAAAGCGTAGAACGGTAACGCTTTTTCTCCCAGCCTGGCGACAAATCTACTTAAAGCTGCGACTCGCCCAGTTAGTTGTTGTATTTCTTTTAACTTTGTTGGCTTCCTCATTGTGACGATAGCTTGGATTTTTTCGGGATTTGCTTCAATCCCTCTTGCTGAAACTAGAAACCCAAGAAGTTCTCCTGCAGGGACACCAAAGGAACACTTCGTCGGGTTCAACTTGAGGCAAAACTTGTCGAGGTTATCGAAAGTTTCCTTCAGACCCTCGATTAGTGTTGTCCCCTTTTTTGATGTTATGACGACATCGTCAATGTACACTTGTATGTTTTTCCCAATCTGTATTGCTAAGCACTTCTGCATCATCCTCTGGTTTGTTGCTCCCGCGTTTTTTAGACCAAAAGGCATTGTTCTATAGCAAAACACGCCATACGGTGTGATGAACGCTGTTTTGACCTCATCTTCTTCTTTCAATCTGATCTGGTTATAACCAGAATATGCATCCAGGAAGGAAAGACGTTCACATCCTGCCGTGGAGTCGATAATTTGATCTATCCTCGGGAGGGGAAAGTGATCCTTTGGACAATGTTTATTGAGACACGTAAAGTCGACGCACATGCGAAGGACTTTAGTGTTTTTCTTCAGCACCAACACTGGGTTTGCTACCCATGTGGCCTCTGTATGCAGCTCCTTGATAAAACCAGCTTCTCTCAATCGATCGATTTCTGACAGCATGGCCTTGCGGTTTGGCTCCGAAAAACGCCGCAAAGGTTGTTTTATTGGTCTCGCTAATGGATCCAAGTTTAGGTGGTGCTCGGCAAGTTCCCTGGGTACTCCTGGCATGTCAGCTGGGCACCATGCGAAGATTTTCCAGTGCTCACGGAGGAACTCGACGAGCGCGCTTTCCTATGCGAGGTCCATGTCTATCGCGATGGACGTCATCTTTTTTGGATCTGTCGGGTGAATCTGCACCTCCTTAGAATTTTTCTCAGTGTTAAAGGTTGATTCTTTGTTGGGCCTTCCTACATCTGGCAGCACATCATAATCAGTCGTGAGCCTTGACGCCATGTACTCTGCTTGCATCCCGAAGGTTTCTGATAGTCGATGAAAATCCTTATCACACTTATCGGCTAGCGCAAAGCTTCCTTTGACTGTGATTGGTCCCTTAGGTCCAGGCATCCTCCACAACAGGTATGTGTAATGTGGTACCGCCATAAACCTGGCATATGTTGGTCGTCCCAACAAAGCGTGGTATTGTGATGGGAAATCCACAACTTCAAATTCCAGCCTCTCTATTCTGTAGTTTTCTCGGGTCCCAAACTGAACGTCGAGATTAATCTTTCCCAGCGGATAACTTGGCTTCTCCGGTGTGATGCCATGGAATCGCGTGTCAGTTGGTTTCAGGTTTGCTAGGGATATGTTCATCTTCCTTAGTGTATCTGCATACATAAGGTTTAAATTGCTGTCGCCATCTATGAACACTCGAGATACATCGAATCCTGTGATTACTGCTGGTAAGATAAGTACTGACTGCCCTGGTCGAGGAACTTGCTGTGGATGATCCGCTATTGTGAATCCAATGTCTTGCCCTGACCAGTTAAGGTACTCAACCGTTGGTGGAGGCATCTTCTCTGCCATGAACACCTGTCGCGAGATTACTTTCTGAGCTCTATTGGATGGCCTGCCTTTCTGAATCATCGAGACCGCTCCATTAGAATTGGGATCAACATAAGGTGGTGGTGCAGGTGCTGCCGCTATTCTGAGCTGATGTCGATTTTCGTCCGTAATTGCGGGAGGAGGTGGCAAGTGGATCTCACTTCTGGGTCCTTGAGGATTTCTGTGTGCTGCCTGGGCATTGGCGTGCCCTGCCCACCTTAACATTGCTTGGAAATTTTGGCAATCCTTTTGCAAGTGTCCTGACTATCTCTTTCCGTTGTTGTCGAGATAAAAATGCATCTGACACGGCCCGTTCATCATCTCCTCGGGGGACACGAAAGGTCTTTGGAACCTTGGCCCAGTATTTTGCCTATTGTTTCGAGAGTCATCTCTATTGTCGCCTCGCAGCTCGTTGCTCCTCTGATAATCATCTCTATTGTTTCCTCCGGCGCTTGCTCGAAAGCCAGCCGAAATTTGTCCAGGAGCATCATAGCTCGAGTACTGCCGAGGAAATCATCGCCTATTTTGATAATTTCGACCGCGGTCCTCCTCTGGTGACCTATGCCGTTTGTTGTGAACAACATCTTCTCCATCTGCCCATCTGTTTGCTATCTCCATTAATGCGGATACTGTCTTTGGGTTGGTTCTTCCCAAGTCCTCGACAAAATCTCCTCGCCTGATTCCTGCGACAAACGCATCTATCGCTCTCTCATCAGATATATTCTCTGCCGAGTTTTTAATGATATTCCATCTTTGGATGTACTTCCTCATTGATTCATCTGGCTTTTGTCGACATGCCCTCAGTTCCTCCGGTGATGCTGGTTTTTTGCAAGTGGACCGGAAATTCTTGACGAACACGTCATCGAAGCTATCCCAGTTGTCGATGGATCCTGGAGGAAGCTTTTTTATCCAAGATCGCGCGGCTCCACTTAAATACACCTGGATGCTTTGCATAGCTGTTGCTCTAGTTCCTCCTGTGAGCTTCACCGTCTCGAGGTAATCAACTAGCCAATCCTCTGGATCTTGCAAACCGTCGAATTTTTTGAAGTTATCAGGTAGTTTAAACCCCGAAGGGACTCGAGTTTTTGGAACCCTCCTTGTGAAGCATGGCAACCTACACATATCCTCGTCATTTAGTTCTGGGGAGTGTCGATGTTCTCTTCTATTTTGCCGTGCTCTGTCCACCCTTGCTTGCGCTGCTGTGTCTCTTGCTCCACTTGTTCCTTCGGGAACTGTTGCTGCTGCCGCAGGTCGTGGACTATTTTGCCTTGCTGTTCTTTCGGGAGGTGTTGACACAAACGCCGTTCCCATGGCTCCGACTCCTGCCATCGCCATGTTGTACAATGCCTCCCTTAGATCTCCTGGAGGTGGCCTGGACGCCAGGATAAAGGCCTGTGTCGCCATATACCCAGCTTCCGGTGTCTTGGGGATAATGTTCCCTCTCGTGTCTATCGACATAAAAGACATGTCGAGGTTTTGAACCAAGTGCTCTCTTTCTCCTTCAGGTATGTTTTGCAGCCTTGATCTCACTCTGTTCCGAGCTTCCCTGTGGCTATCTCCCGAAGTTCCTGATTGTCGACTTAACTCCACCCTTCGTCAGCTTGATGCGGAGGCTGCCTCCCTTCTTCTGTTCAGAGCAGCTGTTTGTTTTTCCAATTCCCTTGCAGCTCGCGCGAGCCTATATTGATATGCTTGCAATTCTTCTGGCGTGGCTGTTGTGGCCATTGGTTCTGAGCCATCCATAGCTCTTGCGGCTCTATCCCATGCTGCTTGTGGGAGTTGAACCCTAACACGTGGTGTAGGTCCAACATATTTATTGCCTAAACCTCGTCTTAGATCGGAGGGATCGACGTATGGATTTCCCAAATCGTCGAAAGCCTCAGATATTTCTTCCTGATCGCGACTTGGCTCTTCGATGGCATAAATCTGATGATATTTTGAATTCAGATCTTTGCTGGGTTTGGTGACACCATCATAAAGATTGGTGAAGACCTTGCCCACAGTAATGGATTTGTCGATGAAGTTGAAGCTGTCGACGCTGCTCGAGTCATCGCTTATATAGGAGTCCACAGATGACTCGAAGGACAGGTCGCTGAAGATCTTGGCGAGATTTTCGCTTGCCCTGGTGCTGATGAAGCGTGGCGATGAAGTCTTCTCTTCGCCTGACTCGATTAACGATGCTGAGTTCGAAAAATCGGAATCGACCGCCGATAATCCCGACGAGATCGGAATTTCGAGACGATACGCTCCCTCCTTCCCGACGCGAAAGTGGAACCTTCCGAACGTCATCTCCATAGGCTCCTCCAGATACGCATATGCATCCAAACGGGAGGGCGGGTGAGGAACAAAATCGACAGGACCAGTTGCGATCTGTTTACCTCGATCCATCGCGTTGCTTGCTGTTGATGAAGTCGACGATCTTGAACGTGCCATCGAGATCAGATCCTTGACGCCTCTAATTCCCACAGACGGCGCCAATTGACAAGGTATCAACTTATCAATGCCTACGGGTTGTAGACTAGGGTTTAGTTAGAGGTAGAGGGCAAGTAGATCTCGAAGGTTTCAGCCGAAAAGTACTCGACGATATGAAAACTAGGGTTTGTGAGACAATGATTCGATGCTTTCTTTGTCCCTCGACTCCCCCTTATATAGGAGGTGGAACCGAGGGATTCGTAATGTACAAGTTACAGAGTCCGGGAGGGTTTCCAACTCATCCCGTAATATTACAAATGTCATCTCCTAATACAACTCTAGCTTTCCTTAATAGTAATTTGGGCTTCCGATTCTTCTTATTCTTCGAGTCGTGGGCCTTCAGTAAACCCCGGGTACTATCTTCGGCAGGCCCATTGGGGATGCCTATGTCACCTGGTCCCCTCTAACCCTAAACCCTGCATAGCAACCCTAGGAGAAGGGCAAGCATGGCCAAACCCTAGCCATGCCAGCCATGTTCTCCATGGACATGCCTTCTCTCTCTCACCACTCTAGCCCTAACAACCTTGCCATACTGCATCCCCTTGGTCCCCTGAGCATGCTCGTATGTGCCAATGGTCGAACGGTGGACCACAACGCCCAGACCAGCACGCGCCCGCGACGCTCTGGCGCGAAAGGAGCGGCATGGCCACGCCATCGCGTGTCAGCCGGCGCGCGCCACGGCCACACGTCGCCTCGCCACCTCGCGCCACCCCTGGCCCCCTTCTCTCCACCTCGAGCCTCCTCGTGCCACCGCGAACCCGCTAGACATGCTCGCGACACCGACCCGCGCCCGCCGCCGTCGGAGACGACGACCGCATCCCGCCATTGCCGCGCAGCACTCCGCGACCACCAGACCAAGTTGGGCACCGCCTAGCCTAGCTAGCACCGCCCAGAGGACCGCCTGGACACACTGAACAGGACGCCGCCCTCGCCTAGCTCGCTAGCTCGCCGTGACGCCCGCGCCGTGGTCGACCTTGCCGCAGCACCTCGGTACCCTTCCGCGCCTATAAAAGGAGACCCCCTCACGTCGATTTCTCCACACATCAAGCTTCCAACTATGTATCTTAGTTAACTGCAAACCATGAACCCCACCCATGTGGCTGTGTCTGCTCAACCTCACCATGGTCTTCATTGTTCTCTCTCTTCGGTTATTGCTATGTGAAGCAGCATATCCACGTCTCCACCCAGAGGTTTTGTGAAAGTTCTATATATGATTCAAAATTTTCCAGTTATATTTATTTATTTACGGAATAGTTTCAGTTCGTTTAAAATATAGAAAAATACTTTAAAATTTGTGAGCTACTCTAATCAAACGAAACATATTCACAAATCATAAAGTACATACCTCACAATTTCATTTGTTAGTGAAATTTATCCCAACTAAATAACTAATAGCTATTCCCAGTAAAATTTTGAAATCATGATTTTACTTATTCTTTAAAAATATATAGAAGAAGTTCAGTTAGTTTTGTTCACACGTATTCCAGTTATATTATTGTGTTCACACAAATATGATTCACACATATTTCAGTTATTTTCATTACAAAAAATAGGTTTAGTTTGTTTCAGATTTTTCGTAAAATATCTTCAAAAATATTTCGTCTAAGTATGGGTTCAGTAACATTTTGGTGTCATAGAAGTATGGCACATATATTTACTGAATTCTATGCATCAGTTTGAATATATGTTCACAAATATTACAATGAAATATCTCAGCCACTTATCGCAAGTTTCCTAGTTTTCATAGAAAATATATTTAGCATTCACACATATAGAAATTATGTATTTCTTTTAGATTTTGTTTAAGTTCAATTTTAGAAAAAAAACATATAGTAACACATTTGTGAGCTTCCAATAAAAGCAAGTGTGAGCTAGTTTCTCACTCCAATGTATGAAATATAGCAAATGTTTCATCTTTATGTTTTTTGTGCCATACCAAGTACGATCTAATTACATTTAGATGCAGTAACATTTTTGTATCAAAGTGATAGGACATATATTTCATACGTTACACAAATTTGTCACATACCCAAACAAGATACAGTTACGTTTCATAAGTCATTTTTTTATTGCAGATATCATTATTATATCAACCAATTATAGCATACAATACTGACATTTGAGACATCCTATTCAGAAATCCATCCATATTGGTTGCATCACCAACTTGGTATATATTCCAAAAATGTTCTAGAAAATCCATCCCTTTTTTATGTAGAAAGATTTTCCACAGATTGTTCACACATCACAATCTTTTCATTGAAGCACAAATGTTTCACAAAATTTCGAAGAAATAGATGAATCGAATTCGATTGAAATGTTAGAGCAAATGAAGAAGTACTTCCCAGATGGATTAACCACCACCAAATCTGGATGCAGTAGATTTGACATGGAATAGTAGACTAAAATTCAGACCGAACCAAAATAGTCATCACCAAAAGGGATATTCAGATTAATATCCTCTTCAGATCGAAACAAAAATCCCTAGATCGAGAAGTGAATCCCAAACCTAGAACATGGCACCGCCACTGCGTCTCGAGAAAGCTTCTTAAACGGCGCCGTCGATGAACGCAACCTGATGCTGCCCGGCGACCGATGCGCGCTGCGTCGTGCTTTTGCACGACCTTGCGCCGCGCGGGAGCTCCTTCTCCCACTCTCGCCGTCGTCCGCAGGCCCGCACTCTCGCCGTCAACTCGTGTGCCGTCGCTGCAGCGTCGCCGTTGTGTCACGCACAGACTCGAGCACTCCGGCCACTGCCCGCCGCTTTTACTGGATCGAGAGTTCCAGATTGAGAGAGAAGGTCACAGGGGGCATGTGCGGTTTTTTTTTTTTTTGTTGTTGTGTGCTGATATTATCAGAAGTGGTGGGCCAGGCATGTACTTTATACGTATCCTATACGTATATCCTATAGGCAGCAAGATATGCCTAACAAGAAAAAGAAATACCCAGGTCCCGTTCCGAATCCTAACGAACGAGGGAATGGCCGATTCTTGACCGGTAGTTACCGGCTCCGCAAAATCCGCGTTCTACCCCCCTTTCCCTATATAAATACAAGACGATTCATCCGGAAAAGGAAGCACATCGATCAGCGTCGAGCCGGGGCAAACTACTGCTCCCTCCACCCTCCCTCCATATATTTCTCCAGGCAGGCCTCCACATCGATCCAGCCATGTCGATGAAGCTCCCCGCCGTCGCCGGCCTCGTGCTCCTCCTCGCTGCTCTAAACGGTAAGCGAATGTCGTGTAATCAGATCAGATGCTAGCTAGCTTACCTATTTACTTGGAGTACTATCGATGGATTAGCTAATGTTTTCCCGCGTGTACCTTGGCAGCTGCTGGTGTGGAGAGTCAGAGATGGTTTCCTCCTCCTGGTCGTTGTCGCTATCGTTTTGGGGAGTGGATCTGTGACGGCGCCGTCCCTAGCCCTGAAAACCCAACGCCTTCGCCTCCTGCTGCTCTCACTTCGCCTAGTATGTTCGTCTTCGGCGACTCCTTCGCTGACAACGGCAACATTCCCAAGGACACGCAGCAGCTCAGCCTCATCTCACGCCAGTGGTACGATCCATACGGGGCCTCCTACGGCAAGGACAATGGCACCGCCGCCGGGAACTTCAACGCCACCGGACGCTTCTCCAACTACTTGGTCCAATCCGACTTCATCGGTACGTACCTACGCTGTTCATATCTATATATCACACTAGCTAGCTCCCAACAACCATATATACTTTGATCGGTGCATATATAGTTATATACATGATGTGCGTTGCTTGATCGATCGATTTTGCCATTTTCAGGGAGGATCTTGGGGATGAACGAAGCGCCGCCCACGTACATTTCCTCGGGCATCAACGGGAACTGCGACAACGCCGGCATGACGTTCGCCGCGGGAGGCTCGGGTGTCTTCCCCGTGCCGCTCGGGGTGCCCAAGCTGAGCGACCAGCTGGACAACTTCGAGCGCCTCGTCGCCTCCGGCTGCATCACCAAGGCCCAGATCGACGCCTCCGTGGTCCTCATCGCCGTCTCCGGCAACGACTACGACCGCGTTGGGGTGGCCCAGCCCAGCGCCTTCGGCGACGTCACGGTATTCATCAAGAACGTCACATCCCAGATCGCGGCGGCGGTCGACCGCCTCGAGAAGGTCGGCATGAACAAGATCCTCGTCAACAACCTCCACCCGGTCGGCTGCACGCCCGCCCAGACGGTGCCCAGCAAGTACGCGACGTGCGACGGCGCCGGCAACACGGCCTCCAAGACCCACAACGAGAACCTGCACCAGCTCCTCGCCGACAACGGCAACGTCATGCTCCTCGACCTCTACGGTGCCTTCATCGGCATCGTCGACAAGGAGCACGCCGGCGACAAGGGGTCGGACCTGTCGCGGCAGTTCAAGAACAAGAAGACGCCGTGCTGCATTGGCAACGACCCCACGGGCTTCTGTGGCCAGATGAGCAGCGACGCGCAGAACCCCGTGGAACTCTACACGGTGTGCCCCAACCCGGAGAGGCACTTCTTCTGGGACGAGATGAACCCCACGCAGGCTGGCTGGACCGCCGTCATGACGCAACTCGAGGGGCCAATCAGGCAGTTCATCTGGCCCTCACAGTCCTAGACATTATTGTACTCATCGATCTTAGTGTAGTAATTAGTTTCTCGTTTAGGGTTTTGGGCACTGCTTGTGCCATATCGATCTGTCCGGATTTAGTTTTTTGAGTCAGTTTTGTGAGCTTTGTGTTGGCCAACAAAGTTGGCCATATATACAGTATTATCCATCGAATCAATATAGCAATCTTTTACTCATATAAATTTGGTCACAACAATCGATCGTGATGATCACACAAAAACAGTCCGGAAAGATCGAAGACGGAGCTAAGAGCATCTCCACTCGTTGGCGCTCCCCATGCTCAAATTCGGCGAAATTTTCGTCCGGATTGGAGGAAAATTTGGCCTGGGGAGCGCCGAAGTTCCAGCCGTCCCCCCGGCAGGAAACCCCCAACCTCGACTATTTTTTTCGATAAAGGGAATATATTAATATCAAAAGATACCAATTACACTCAGCCTCTGCAACAACGCCCCACCCTAATGGCAGTACGGATGCACACAGCCAAAAAAGAGAAAAGAAAACTAAGAAATAAAAGTCCCGCTACAGCCTTCTAGACCTAGCAACAGCAATACAACCACCACCGTGACAACACCTGAAGTACAGACTCTCCAAAAGCGACGCCTCCAAGAAGGAAACAGTGCACCAGCGCCGTCGTCGCTCGACCAATGGTCTTAGGATTTCTCCCTGAAGATAGTCCCCACTCTCAAAACAATGCCTCCAACAAGAACATTGCCAGGCACAACCAGTTAAGGCCAGACCTTGGGTTTTCACCCTGAGAGGTAAGACTCCGAACTTCCCCTGTGCTACCGTCCCCACATGCATACCACTGCTGCAAGCCCGGAACGCCAAGCAGATCTCTCAGCATCACGTTAACTCGAACCTCCTTTAGTCAGTCCACCAATCCGGCCTTCATGATATTCCTTCTTCTGACTTCACCATGGACCAAAAAGTCACCAGATGTCAACACAGAATATAGCTTCGCGGCGCTCCCTCCGGAACCAAACGGTCGGAATAAAAACATGGGTGCGCGCGACCGAATACCACCCGATCCAAAGAACTGCGGGCAAAATATGCACTGTTCCATTCGCCAGCGGAGCTTTCCGGAACTCATCTCTCCAGCCAGATCAAAGCAAACTGACCTCCGGTAGATCTTCATCTTCGCTTGCGAGAAATCCGAGGACCGTCACCAAAAACAAAGCAAGACCAGCAGCCCCCACGCCGCCAGTCCCTCCTGCCGGATCACCAGGGAAGAAGACGGCGGCGCGGATCATGCGTACCACCGCTGAACCGTCACCGGGGCGGAGGCCGCCACCGCTCCACCGAATCCTCCATGGCTACCGACGGAGAGCATCAGGCCCCGGCCAAGTAGCCGTGCCGCCCGGCTTCCTCCACCGGCGCTTCATCACCTCCCATGGAACGCCACCGTGGAAACCCTCTCCGCCCCCTCGTCGTTCGACGGAAGGGGCGCCGCCACCGCCGTCGTGGCCGAGGCCGGGGCCGGGGCTGTGGCCGGGCCGGGGCCGAAGCCGGGGCCAAGGCCGGGGCCGGGGCCGAGGCCGGCAGCAGCGGCGGCTGAGGTGTGGCGATCTGGGGGCGGCTGCTCGGAGCGGGGCGGGTAGATCCTCCGCAGCCGCCCGGGAGGGGGGCGGGAGAGGAGGAGGCGGTGGCATCAACCTCGACTATTTGACGTATTTCAAACAAATTCGACATAAAATTTAACAAGTTCGGCCAACAAGAGTCAGAAAATTGCTGAAACAAATTCGGCGATAATCAGTAGAATGTTTAACAAGTGCTGAAACAAATGAAGCACACAATTTCACAAGTTTTGAAAAAAATTAAGACAGACTAGTTGGTGTCGGCGTTGGCGTTGCCTCGGAGCGCCCATATGTGCTCCACCAGATCATCTTGCAACTGTTGATGCATTTTAGAGTCTCGAATCTCCTGGCGCATAGCAATGAAGGCGGCCCATGATGTCGGCACCTGGTGATTAGGTTGTGCAAGAGGACCCTCTCTCTCATATGGTGCTTGTTGCTCAGCCAGAGGAACCGGATGTTTTCGCTCATTTTCAATAATCATATTGTGTAAGCACACACAACAATTCATCACCTCCCACATCTGATCTTTGGACCAAGTCATAGCGGGAAACCGGACGACATCAAATCTATGCTGGAGGACACCAAATGCACGCTCGACGTCTTTTCGGCAAGCTTCTTGTTTCTTGACAAACTCGCAAAGTTTGGGGGTGCTAGGTTTCGAGATAGTCTTCACAAATGTTGTCCACTTTGGATAGATATCGTCTGCAAGGTAATATCCTTTGTTGTAGTGCCGACCATTGATCACACAGTTCATCGGGGGAGCATGACCCTCAACAAGCTTGGAAAAGATCGGGGAGCAGTTTAGGACGTTCATGTCCTTCTCCCTCCTCGCGAACGCACCAAACTGACCGCTCAGTCTGTTGAGTGTGTTTTTCTCGGATACAGTGATGAGCATAAGGGCTACCGCTGTTGGGACCCCGTTGGTCATCGGATGCGCATCTCTCGTGATGTCACTTTTGATGAGACGCGTCCCTTCTATCCTCGCCCCACCTCTGGTACTTACCCGGTGGATGATATCTCTTTTCTTCTTTTTCCGGATGCACCTCCTGCTGTCCCTTCTCCTCCACCTTCTAGTTTCGATGCGCCCCTTCGGTTTCGGCGCCATCCTCTCTTCCGTCTAGTTCCCCTAGTACTCCTCGTTCTCCGGCTTCGGATCCTTCCGATGCTGTTCCTTCTTCCTCTTCTTCTGATGAGTCGTCTTCCGCTGATGAGCTTCCCTCTTCACGGCCTGTTCGTCAACGTCGGGCTCCAGACTGTTACTCTCCTAGTCAGTATGGTCTCTCTATCGTCTCCGAGCCGACTTCGTATCGGGATGCAGAGCGTCATCCTGAATGGCAGCTTGCCATGGCTGAGGAGATCGCTGCGCTTGAGCGCACTGACACCTGGGATCTTGTTTGTACCCCTTCTGGTGTTCGCCCCATCACGTGTAAGTGGGTCTATAAAATTAAGACCCGCTCTGATGGTTCTCTTGAGCGCTATAAAGCGCGTCTTGTTTCTCGTGGTTTTCAGCAGGAGCACGGTCGTGACTATGATGAGACTTTTGCCCATGTGGCTCATATGACAACTGTGCGTACTCTTCTTGTTGTTGCTTCTGTTCGACGCTGGTCTGTGTCTCAGCTTGATGTTCAGAACGCTTTTCTTAATGGCGAGTTGAGTGAGGAGGTTTACATGCAGCCTCCTCCTGGGTATTCTGTTCCTGATGGGATGGTTTGTCGTCTTCGATGCTCTCTTTATGGCCTCAAACAGGCTCCTCGTGCCTGGTTTGAGCGTTTTGCCTCCGTGGTGACTGCTGCTGGTTTCTCTCCTAGTTTTCATGATCCAGCGCTTTTCGTTCACACTTCTCCTCGTGGACGCACTCTTCTTCTTGTCTATGTTGATGATATGATCATTACTGGTGATGATCCTGAGTATATTGCCTTTGTCAAGACTCGTCTTCGAGATCAGTTTCTTATGACTGATCTTGGTCCTCTTCGCTATTTTCTTGGGATTGAGGTTTCCTCCACTTCTGATGGCTTTTATATCTCTCAGGAAAAGTACATTCAGGATCTTCTTGCTCGTGCTGCTCTTGGGGATGAGCGCACGGTTGATACTCCTATGGAGCTTAATGTTAAGCTTCGTCCTACTGATGGCGATCCTCTTCCTGATCCCACTCGTTATCGCCATCTTGTTGGGAGTCTTGTTTATCTTGCTATCACTCGTCCTGATATTTTCTATCCTGTTCATATTCTTAGTCAGTTTGTCTCAGCTCCTACCACTATTCACTACAGTCATCTCCTTCGTGTTCTTCGTTATCTTCGTGGCACGATCACTCGTCGCCTTTTCTTTCCTAGTTCCAGCTCTCTCCAGCTCCAGTGCTACTCGGATGCTACGTGGGCGAGTGATCCTACGGATCGTCGTTCACTTTCTGCTTAATGTGTGTTTCTTGGTGGTTCGCTTGTTGCTTGGAAGACGAAGAAACAGGTAGCGGTTTCCCGTTCGAGTGTTGAGGCTGAGTTGCGGGCTATGGCTTTGTTGATTGCTGAGGTGACCTGGTTACGGTGGTTGCTTGCAGATTTTGGGGTCTCTGTTACGACACCCACACCACTTTTGTCTGACAGTACAGGTGCTATCAGTATTGCACGTGATCCGGTCAAGCATGAGCTGACCAAGCATATTGGTGTTGATGCTTTTTATACACGTGCTCAGGTGCAGGATGAGGTTGTTGCGGTTTGTTATGTGCCTTCAGATTTGCAGTTGGCGGATTTCTTTACAAAGGCACAAACTCGAGCGCAGCATGACTTCTTACTCTCCAAACTCAGTGTTGTGGATCCACCCTGAGTTTGAGGGGGGGTGTTAGATGTATATATATATTGTAGTTTCCCCATATGTTAGGGGGCTTCCTGTATATTTGCACCTGTACCTGTACTATATATTGTGGCCCTTTGGCCCCATGGTAATACAAGCTGTCTATTCCTAACAATGGGTTGCCACTGCTTCAAGTATCACAATGCAGCCGTTTTTGTGACCCTTGTACATTCCCTGCCACGCAAACGGACAGTTCTTCCATTTCCAATGCATGTAGTCAATACTTCCAAGCATCCCTGGAAAACCCCTAGCTTCATTTGTTGCAAGGATCCTATGAGTGTCTTCGACAGTGGGTGATCTCAAGTAAAAGTCCCCGAACACTGCTATGACGGCCCTGCAGAACCGGTACAAACAATCAAGGGCGGTGGACTCCGCCATCCGAAGATAGTCATCTGCACCATCACCGGGAGCTCCATACGCCAGCATCCTCATAGCCACTGTGCACTTCTGCAGTGACGAAAATCCAACCAAGTCAGTGCAATCCGCCTTGCATCTGAAGTAGGGGTCAAAGTCTCGGATGGCATACACAATTTGCAGAAATAGCTTTCTGCTCATCCTGAAACGACGCCTGAAAACAGTCTCACCGTCCAATGGATTGTCGGCGAAGTAGTCGGCGTACAACATGCAGTAGCCCCCCATTCGCTGTCTCGGCTTGCACTTCCGGCGACCTGGTGCCGACCCACCACGTCGACCAGTTGCCACCCCGACGTACAGGCTTGATAAGCAACCGAGGATGAGCATGTGCTCCTCGTCTTGGGCAGCGGCTGCCATCTCTTCTCGCATAAGCTCGACGAACATCTGCTCCTCCTCTTCGTCCGAGTCCATGGCCGGCGAGGCAAATGGACGAACACCTGACGGGCGTGGTCGAGGCAACCCGAGCCGCAAACAACAAGGACTAGGCCGTCGTCGGAAAACAGGCCGGCGGAGGAGCAGCCAGATAGGCTGTCGTCGAAAGACGGTGGAATATAGGTAGGTGGGGAAGGAGGGATGGCGGAATCTGGGCAACAAGCCGGCGGGGTGGGGGAGATTTTGAACGAGGTGGTGGTGGGGTTCGTGTGTCGAGTCGCCGACAGATCGGGCCCTTCCCCGCTTTTCACTCGTCCGGACTCCCCGATAGAACCCCGGGGGACCGGGGTTGGCGTGGGCTCGCCGGATGAATTTAGGCCCGAATCCGGACGAAATCGAGGAACCGGGGACGCGACTGGACCGAATTACGCCGTCCGGATGGGAAAATCGTCGCTCGGGGGCCTCGTCGGGGAGACGAGTGGGGGTGTGATGTCTACGGGGGCTTCTATTCTTGTAGACAGTGTTGGGCCTCCAAGAGCAGAGGTTTGTAGAACGACAGCAAGTTTCCCTTAAGTGGATCACCCAAGGTTTATCGATCTCAGGGAGGAAGAGGTCAAAGATATCCCTCTCAAGCAACCCTGCAACCACAAAGCAAGAAGTCTCTTGTGTCCCCAACACACCTAATAGGTGCACTAGTTCGGCGAAGAGATAGTGAAATACAGGTGGTATGAATATATATGAGCAGTAGCAACAGCGCCAGAAAAGTGCTTTGCTATCCAGGACTGGCGTGTGGATGATGGTGGTAATATTGCGGACAGTACAGATGCAGTAGAAAAGTAAACAAGCAGCGATAGCAGTATTTAGGAACAAGGCCTAGGGATCATACTTTCACTAGTGGACACTCTCAACATTGATCACATAAATAAATAGATAGATGCTAGACTCTACACCCTCTTGTTGGATGATGAACACCACTAATTGCGTAGGATTACACGAACCCTCAATGCCGGAGTTAACAAGCTCCACAATATTCAATGTTCATATTTAAATAACCTTAGAGTGCAAGATAGATCAACATAACCAAATAGATCACATCAATACCATCATAGTAATAGTTAACTTCATAATCTACAAGAGATCACAATCATAAACTACGTCAAGTACTACATGATGCACACACTGCCACCTTTACACCATGCAGGAGGAATAGAGTACTTTAATAACATCACTAGAGTAGCACATAGATGAATTGTGATACAAAACTCATATGAATCTCAATCATGTAAGGCAACTCATGAGATCATTGTATTGAAGTACATAGGAGAGAGATTAACCACATAGCTACCGGTACAGCCCTTAGCCTCGATGGAGAACTACTCCCTCCTCATGGGAGACAGCAGCGTTGATGAAGATGGCGGTGGAGATGGCAGCGGTGTCGATGGAGAAGCCTTCTGGGGGCACTTCCCCGTCCCGGCGGCGTGCCGGAACAGAGACTCCTGTCCCCCAGATCTTGGCTTCGCGATGGCGGCGGCTCTGGAAGGTTTCTCGTACCGTGGCTTTTCCGTATCGAAGATTTAGGTCAGGGACCTTTTTATAGGCGAAGAGGCGGCGTCAGAAGGTCAACGAGGCGACGACACAATAGGGGGGCGCGGCCCAGGCCCTGGCAGCGCCACCCTGTCATCTGGGGCCCCTGTGGCCCCCCTCTGGCGGCTCTCGGGTGTTCTGGATGCTTCCGGGGATTCTAAGATGCTGGGCGTTGATATCGTCCAATTCCGAGAATATTTCCTTACTAGGATTTCTGAAACCAAAAACAGCAGAAAACAGGAACTGGCACTTCGGCATCTCGTCAATAGGTTAGTTCCGGAAAACGCATAAATATGACATAAAGTATGCATAAAACATGTAGATATCATCAATAATGTGGCATGGAACATAAGAAATTATCGATACGTCGGAGACGTATCAGCATCCCCAAGCTTAGTTTCTGCTCGTCCCGAGCAGGTAAACGATAACAAAGATAATTTCTGGAGTGACATGCCATCATAACCTTGATCATACTATTGTAAGCATATGTAATGAATGCAGCGATCAAAACAATATAAATGACATGAGTAAACAACTGAATCATATAGCAAAGACTTTTCATGAATAGTACTTCAAGACAAGCATCAATAAGTCTTGCATAAGAGTTAACTCATAAAGCAATAATTCAAAGTAAAGGTATTGAAGCAACACAAAGGAAGATGAAGTTTCAGCGGTTGCTTTCAACTTGTAACATGTATATCTCATGGATAGTTGTCAATGCAAAGTAATATAACAAGTGCAATATGCAAGTATGTAGGAATCAATGCACAGTTCACACAAGTGTTTGCTTCTTGAGATGGAGAGAAATAGGTGAACTGATGATGGCGTGTAACTCACACGTTCGTTGGGAACCCCAAGAGGAAGGTATGATGCGCACAGCAGCAAGTTTTCCCTCAGAAAGAAACCAAGGTTTATCGAACCAGGAGGAGCCAAGAAGCACGTTGAAGGTTGATGGCGGCGGGATGTAGTGCGGCGCAACACCAGGGATTCCGGCGCCAACGTGGAACCTGCACAACACAACCAAAGTACTTTGCCCCAACGAAACAGTGAGGTTGTCAATCTCACCGGCTTGCTGTAACAAAGGATTAACCGTATTGTGTGGAAGATGATTGTTTGCAGAAAACAGTAGAACAAGTATTGCAGTAGATTGTATTTCAGTAAAGAGAATTGGACCGGGGTCCACAGTTCACTAGAGGTGTCTCTCCCATAAGACAAACAGCATGTTGGGTGAACAAATTACAGTTAGGCAATTGACAAATAAAGAGGGCATGACCATGCACATACATATCATGATGAGTATAGTGAGATTTAATTGGGCATTACGACAAAGTACATAGACCGCCATCCAACTGCATCTATGCCTAAAAAGTCCACCTTCAGGTTATCATCCGAACCCCCTCTAGTATTAAGTTGCAAAGCAACAGACAATTGCATTAAGTATGGTGCGTAATGTAATCAACAACTACATCCTTAGACATAGCATCAATGTTTTATCCCTAGTGGCAACAGCACAACACAACCTTAGAACTTTTGTCACATCGTCCGGTGTCAATGCGGCATGAACCCACTATCGAGCATAAGTACTCCCTCTTGGAGTTACAAGCATCTACTTGGCCAGAGCATCTACTAGTAACGGAAAGCATGCAAGATCATAAACAACACGTAGATATAACTTTGATAATCAACATAACAAGTATTCTCTATTCATCGGATCCCAACAAACGCAACATATAGAATTACAGATAGATGATCTTGATCATGTTAGGCAGCTCACAAGATCCGACAATGATAGCACAATGGGGAGAAGACAACCATCTAGCTACTGCTATGGACCCATAGTCCAGGGGTAGACTACTCACACATCACACCGGAGGCGACCATGGCGGTGTAGAGTCCTCAGGAGATGATTCCCCTCTCCGGCAGGGTGCCGGAGGCGATCTCCTGGATCCCCCGAGATGGGATCGGCGTTGGCGGCGTCTCTGGAAGGTTTTCCGTATCGTGGCTCTCGGTACTGGGGGTTTCGTCACGGAGGCTTTAAGTAGGCGGAAGGGTAGGTCAAGAGGCGGCACGGGGGGCCCAAACCATAGGCCGGCGCGGCCAGGGGTGGGGCCGCGCCGCCCTAGGGTTTGGCCACCCCGTGGTCCCTCTTCGTTTCATCTTCGGACTTCTGGAAGCTTCGTGGAAAAATAGGCCCCTGGGCTTTGATTTCGTCCAATTCCGAGACTATTTCCTTACTAGGATTTACGAAACCAAAAACAAGTAGAAAACAAAGAATCGGCACTTCGGCATCTTGTTAATAGGTTAGTTCCAGAAAATGCACGAATATGACATAAAGTGTGCATAAAACATGTAGATAACATCAATAATGTGGCATGGAACATAAGAAATTATCGATACGTCGGAGACGTATCAGCATCCCCAAGCTTAGTTACGCTCGTCCCGAGCGAGTAAAACGATAACACGGATAATTTACGGAGTGACATGCCATCATAATCTTGATCATACTATTTGTAAAGCATATGTAGTGAATGCAGCGATCAAAACAATGTATATGACATGAGTAAACAAGTGAATCATAAAGCAAAGACTTTTCATGAATAGCACTTCAAGACAAGCATCAATAAGTCTTGCATAAGAGTTAACTCATAAAGCAATAATTCAAAGTAAAAGATATTGAAGCAACACAAAAGAAGATTAAGTTTCAGCGGTTGCTTTCAACTTGTAACATGTATATCTCATGGATATTGTCAACATAGAGTAATATAATAAGTGCAATAAGCAAGTATGTAGGAATCAATGCATAGTTCACACAAGTGTTTGCTTCTTGAGATGGAGAGAAATAGGTGAACTGACTCAACATTGAAAGTAAAAGAATGGTCCTCCATAGAGGAAAAGCATCGATTGCTATATTTGTGCTAGAGCTTTGATTTTGAAAACATGAAACAATTTTGTCAACGGTAGTAATAAAGCATATGCATCATGTAAATTATATCTTATAAGTTGCAAGCCTCATGCATAGTGTACTAATAGTGCCCGCACCTTATCCTAATTAGCTTGGACTACCGGATCATCACAATGCATTGTTTTAACCAAGTGTCACAAAGGGGTACCTCTATGCCACCTGTACAAAGGTCTAAGGAGAAAGCTCGCATTGGATTTCTCGCTATTGATTATTCTTCAACTTAGACATCCATACCGGGACAACATAGACAACAGATAATGGACTCCTCTTTTATGCATAAGCATGTAACAACAATTAATAATTTTCTCATTTGAGATTGAGGATATATGTCCAAAACTGAAACTTCCACCATGGATCATGGCTTTAGTTAGCGGCCCAATGTTCTTCTCTAACATATGCATGCTTAACCATAAGGTGGTAGATCTCTCTTACTTCAGACAAGACGGACATGCATAGCAACTCACATGAAATTCAACAATGAATAGTTGATGGCGTCCCTAGTGAACATGGTTATCGCACAACAAGCAACTTAATAAGAGATAAAGTGCATAATTACATATTCAATAACACAATAGTTTTTAAGCTATTTGTCCCATGAGCTATATATTGCAAAGGTGAATGATGGAATTTTAAAGGTAGCACTCAAGCAATTTACTTTGGAATGGCAGAAAATACCATGTAGTAGGTAGGTATGGTGGACACAAATGGCATAGTGGTTGGCTCAAGTATTTTGGATGCATGAGAAGTATTCCCTCTCGATACAAGGTTTAGGCTAGCAAGGCTTATTTGAAACAAACACAAGGATGAACCGGTGCAGCAAAACTCACATAAAATACATATTGAAAACATTATAAGACTCTACACCGTCTTCCTTGTTGTTCAAACTCAATACTAGAAATTATCTAGACCTTAGAGAAACCAAATATGCAAACCAAATTTTAGCATGCTCTATGTATTTCTTCATTAATGGGTGCAAAGCATATGATGCAAGAGCTTAATCATGAGCACAACAATTGCCAAGTATCACATTACCCAAGACATTTATAGCAATTACTACATGTATCATTTTCCAATTCCAACCATATAACAATTTAACGAAGGAGAAACTTTGCCATGAATACTATGAGTAGAAACCAAGGACATACTTGTCCATATGCTACAGCGGAGCGTGTCTCTTTCCCATAAAGTGAATGCTAGGATCCATTTTATTCAAACAAAACAAAAAACAAAAACAAACCGACGCTCCAAGAAAAAGCACATAAGATGTGATGGAATAAAAATATAGTTTCAGGGGAGGAACCTGATAATGTTGTCGATGAAGAAGGGGATGCCTTGGGCATCCCCAAGCTTAGACGCTTGAGTCTTCTTGATATATGCAGGGGTGAACCACCGGGGCATCCCCAAGCTTAGAGCTTTCACTCTCCTTGATCATGTTGCATCATACTCCTCTCTTGATCCTTGAAAACTTCCTCCACACCAAACTCGAAACAACTCATTAGAGGGTTAGTGCACAATATAAATTGACATATTCAGAGGTGACACAATCATTCTTAACACTTCTGGACATTGCATAATGCTACTGGACATTAGTGGATCAAAGAAATTCATCCAACATAGCAAAAGAGGCAATGCGAAATAAAAGGCAGAATCTGTCAAAACAGAACAGTTCGTATTGACGAATTTTAAAATGGCACCAGACTTGCTCAAATGAAAATGCTCAAATTTAATGAAAGTTGCGTACATATCTGAGGATCATGCACGTAAATTGGCTTAATTTTCTGAGCTACCTACAGGGAGGTAGACCCAGATTCGTGACAGCAAAGAAATCTGGAACTGTGCAGTACACTACAACAAAAATGTGCAGTAGAGACATTTTTATAAAGATAGTTACCATTGTGTCTCTTAAAATCTAATCCAGTTTGTTATAGTGTCATTTAGAGAGACATTTTGAAGAATGCCTTAGCGGCAGAGACATCAACCCAGAGACATTCTTGAAAATGTCTCTTAGTCTACATGTAAAGGCATTGTACGAGTCCTTTTCGAGAGTGTCTTAAAGATAGAGACATATCCTTGGAGACGCTCTTCATAATGTCTCTAAGCACATTTGTATAGACACTAAGAGAGACATCTCTTAGAATTCCTTTAAAGTAGAGTCATTTCCTAGAGACAGTGCATGTCTCTTTTACCAAGAGAGACATGATGCAAAATGTCTTAGAAGTGATATGTGTGCAATATCGATCATTTCATCCACACCGGAGAATTAATCTTAAATCTACTTCTATTTCCAAATAATGCTGATTTTATGTAGTTGGTTAGATTCAATAATCGGATTAAGCTCATACTCTCGTGCCATGCCAACCTGCCTTGAGCTTACACCCAAACCCAATCAATGTCTTGTATTCTAGGACTATCGACGTAATCTTTTTGTGGGTATCATGTTTTACTACATGGTTGTCAATCTTTGGCTCTTTATCCAATCCCGTTGTCGAAAGATTCAGGCCTTTCTTATGAAGTTTCGCCCACTTAAAAAATAAAAACAAATGAAGAAAATATATGGCAATGAGTCATTTTATGTGTACTACTAGTTGCTATGAAAAATGATGCATGTGCCATTATTTTCAAATCGTTCGGCCTGTCGTATCCATATTTTTATTTTCTTCAAGGTTTCAAAATTGGATCGAGTGCGTGTGTGAGCGGGTCGAAGAGAATTTTGGAACGCGCTCGGCCAATTTTTTTTGCAATTTCCGCGCGCGGGGGGAGGGAAAATTTCGCCTTATATCTCTCCACCACGCCGGAAGTAGTCGGTTACTGCCACCACACCACGCACTGTCTTCTCCCGAAAAGTCCCCTTCTCGCCAGTGCCCACTGCCGATCTGATCTGCCGCCATCATGATGGAGAGGAGAAAGCGGTGTGCCTTGCTACTCCAATCGACCCCGTCGTCGATCTTGTAGCCGTCTTGCCCCTCTCCTTCCCACCCGCGCATGTAGATCGGCGAAGAACAACTGAACAAATGCCGAAGACGAGCGCAGCCGTATGCTCCGCTGTTGCACCCGCAAAGGTCTGTCCGTCCTTGCCCTGCCCTCACCCTATGCCGCCTCATGCTTGGCTAACTTCAAGTCTCTGGTTTTTTCTTCTTCAGAAACGATGGGTACACCAGAATTTCAGCGTGCGCGTTCGCCGTGACCTCCAACAACGAGGAAAGGGAAAGGAGGATGCGTCTACCTCGACGTCGCTGTCCATGAACGGCTAGCTGCGAAGCCAAGGCTCGCATCAGTTTCTTCGTTCTCGCTCAGCCCTATACCATTCAGTTGGAGGCAGGGGATAGATTTACGAAGGACTCGCTGCTGACAATGAACAACGTCGGGGAACAAGAGTCGACGTCCACGCCCGCCACCAGCACGTTGCGGCGACACTCTTCACCACTGAGAGCAAGATTACCTTCGTACCAGAAGGTAGCAAACACCATCCTTGCGTCTGGCTCTCCTTTTATTGTCTATTCATGCTGCGTCGTTGATGAAAAGGTGTTGCTAGTTGCCACTGCTGCAGATCTTGATGTGTGGAAATTAGATGGTGTGCTCCTTTGGGTCAGATTGATTTGGTTTGTAGTTCTCAACAAAGATGATATCAAACTTTGCTATAGCTATTGTAGCACTTCAGGTGATATGATGAATTAATCTAGATGTCCTTGTACACCATGTGCTCTCATCTTTGCATGTATATATTTCTTATCTGCTTCAAATAGCTTGCATTTGATTCCAAGATGACCTTTTGACACCCCAATCTGGACACTTCATTAACAACATATAGGATGGCCAAAGCTTCAACTTGTAATGATCTAGCAATGCTTCTGATTCCGGCTCCTTCAAGCGGCGTTGTCTCAATATAACATTTATTATGTAACGCACCATCCCCCTAATCTGGTTGACTGCCTAAATGCTCTATCTGCATTGCTTTTAGAAAATCATCAGGAGGAGACCAAATATCGTTTTCAGCTGGAATATTCTGCTTCTTTGGCTTACGGTATGTAGTATCTACACCTGCATCATACGTGGCAATATTGTTGGTGAATAACTGAAGATCTTAGGGGTTAACCTTAGACAGGGTAATGCTAAATGATTGTTGCTTTGTTTCTATGTTCACTTGTTAATCCATATAACAATTGATTCATTACCTCATCACTTTGTCGGATGGAAGTAGACTGTTGATACATATATGAGTAGCCATCCATTTGCTACTTGAATTCATTGGAAGACTGGCATTTTATAATTGAACTAATTGCATGCACCGTAAGGTTTCAAGAGACACTTGCTTGCATATGTAGTATTTGCCTCATTGATTATTTCTTCCTCTATTAATTTCTTTCACCACCTAAAGGGTTCCTCTGTTCTGTGTACCTGATATGGTGTCCCGTTTTCAGTATATACGTACGCAAGTCAAGCAGGCACTCACCGAGTCCATAGAGGTCGTGAAACAGGCAGAGGATAATCATTGGAGTGTGAGGGTGTCACATATATAGGTCTAGGACACTGATGATTCTTTCATCGCCGACCTGGCTGTTGGTGCAGCAACTAGACAGGTCGAAGCTTGCCTCGCTGTGGAGAGTTCCTCACTAAGTACATTCAGGTTTTCTGTTGAATCCTTTATGTATTGTATGTGCATCGATGTATCGTAACATTGTTCTAATTAGCTTCTTGCATTGTCTTGAGTGATCTTTGACTTTTGTGCACATCATCTTGCAGCCTCTAGGATCTAAAGCCAAGAGAAGCAGCTTGCAAGCGGGATCTAAAGCCAAGAGAAGCAAATCCTTAAGAACCTAATGGTAATCAAGGACCAGAAGCCAAAAGCCAAGAAAATTACCCAAGACGATGTATTATGGATGAACACATGTCGAGGGAATTAGAAATTTTTTCTAGAGAAAGCGCCATTATAGCCTCACACTAGAAGTGGCGTGTAAAACAAATATTTTGTTTAGCTGATCTGTTCTATGAAAAAAGAGATTAGTGGCAGTAAGTGTTTTCTGAAAGTGTAACCCCTGAACACTTTCCCTGGCATTGTTGAATCCATGTTGTCACAGGACAACCAATGGTTGTTCATATACAACCAATTTGACTGTCAAAATAAGAAAAAATAGCACATGTGTCGTCATAGCGTTCAGATTGGGATGTAGATGATTATCGAGAAGACACCCAGCCTCTAATAAGAACAAAATGCCACAACAAGGTGCCTCTAAATTTTTGAATGGGCAATATTTATGACTCTATGCACTGTCTTTATATTTTCAGAGACTGAATAAAATGCCTCACTAAAATGTCTCAACATTATTTCGGACGGATAAGCTGCCACAACAAGATGTCTCTATGATTTAAGAGGCAAAGTAAACTGCGGCATAATCTGTCTACATTCCTATACATACATGGTCCAAGTGTATCTTTGAAGTGCCTTTGTGTGTGTGTGTGGATACACAACTCTTTGTCTCTACAAAGTGACTTCAGTTCATATATAGGCATTTTGAAAAATGACTCTATAGTCTAAGACACACTGCACGTAGTGACATTGTTGAGACAATGTGTAAAATGCCTCTACAACTACGTAGAGGCAATATAAGTGTCTCTACAGGACTAAAATAGTGCCTCTACGGGGCTGTTCTCTTGTAGTGGTAATCCAAATCTAGTACTTACTTTACTATCAAAGACTTTATTTGGCACAACAAAACACAAAACTAAGATAAGGAGAGGTTGCTACAGTAGTAAACAACTTCCAAGACACAAAATAAAAACAAAGTACTGTAGGTAAAAACATGGGTTGTCTCCCATAAGCGCTTTTCTTTAACGCCTTTCAGCTAGGCGCAGAAAGTGTGCATCAAGTATTATCGAAAGATGGTGTATCGTTATCACAAGCTACCCCATCCGTGGTGGTACTAAGGGCTTTATCAATTTTAGGCCTATAGTAATATTTCTTTGGTTTAGCCACTTTAGAGACATACATAAACTTTTGCTCCTTACCCACATAAGCTTTCTCCTTATATTTAAGAGAAGAAAATGTTGAACCCAAGGTTCACATAGCTTTTTCAAGTTCATCAATCCTATTAATTTGATCATCATGGACAACACAAGTTCCTAGGACACTAATTCTTTCATCAATTCCTCCTAAGGATTTATCAAGTTCATCAGTTTTATCAAGTAACATTTCCAATTTAGTTTCAACACTTGGAAATTTTTTCTCTATGGTTTCCAATTTTTTTATAACATCTTCAAGAGAGATTTCAGTTTTAACTTCATCAACAGGGGGTATTCCAAATAGACTTTCAATAATGCAGCTAGCTTCTAATGCAGGAGTACTTAAGAAGTTACCTCCTGCGAGACAATCAAGAACATACCTATTCCAGCTAGAGATACCAACATAAAAATTCCTGAGTAAAATAGTGGTGGAGTGTTTCTTAGTGCACCTATTATGGGCATTACTAATTCTATACCAAGCATCTCTTAAACATTCTCCCCCTTGTTGCTTAAACGAACGAACTTCAACTTCAGGGTTACTCATTTTAGCAACAGTAAATAAAGCAAACTAGATAAAGTAAATGCAAGTAAACTAATTTTTTTGTGTTTTTGATATCGCAAACAAGATAGCAAACAAAGTAAAACTAGCAACTAATTTTTTTGTATTTTGATTTAGTGCAGCAAACAAAGTAGTAAATAAAACTAAGCAAGACAAAAACAAAGTAAAGAGATTGAGAAGTGGAGACTCCCCTTGCAGCGTGTCTTGATCTCCCCGGCAACGGCGCCAGAAAATATGCTTGATGGCGTGTAACTCACACGTTCGTTGGGAACCCCAAGAGGAAGGTATGATGCGCACAGCAGCAAGTTTTCCCTCAGAAAGAAACCAAGGTTTATCGAACCAGGAGGAGCCAAGAAGCACGTTGAAGGTTGATGGCGGCGGGATGTAGTGCGGCGCAACACCAGGGATTCCGGCGCCAACGTGGAACCTGCACAACACAACCAAAGTACTTTGCCCCAACGAAACAGTTAGGTTGTCAATCTCACCGGCTTGCTGTAACAAAGGATTAACCGTATTGTGTGGAAGATGATTGTTTGCAGAAAACAGTAGAACAAGTATTGCGATGGGATTGTATTTCAAGAAAGAGAATTGGACCGGGGTCCACAAGCTCACTAGAGGTGTCTCTCCCATAAGACAAACAAGCATGTTGGGTGAACAAATTACGCTTGGGCAATTGACAAATAAAGAGGGCATGACCATGCACATACATATCATGATGAGTATAGTGAGATTTAATTGGGCATTACGACAAAGTACATAGACCGCCATCCAACTGCATCTATGCCTAAAAAGTCCACCTTCAGGTTATCATCCGAACCCCCTCCAGTATTAAGTTGCAAAGCAACAGACAATTGCATTAAGTATGGTGCGTAATGTAATCAACAACTACATCCTTAGACATAGCATCAATGTTTTATCCCTAGTGGCAACAGCACAACACAACCTTAGAACTTTCATCACTTGTCCTGTGTCAATGCGGCATGAACCCACTATCGAGCATAAGTACTCCCTCTTGGAGTTACAAGCATCTACTTGGCCAGAGCATCTACTAGTAACGGAAAGCATGCAAGATCATAAACAACACGTAGATATAACTTTGATAATCAACATAACAAGTATTCTCTATTCATCGGATCCCAACAAACGCAACATATAGAATTACAGATAGATGATCTTGATCATGTTAGGCAGCTCACAAGATCCGACAATGATAGCACAATGGGGAGAAGACAACCATCTAGCTACTGCTATGGACCCATAGTCCAGGGGTAGACTACTCACACATCACACCGGAGGCGACCATGGCGGTGTAGAGTCCTCCGGAGATGATTCCCCTCTCCGGCAGTGGTGCCGGAGGCGATCTCTGGATCCCCCGAGATGGGATCGGCGTTGGCGGCGTCTCCGGAAGGTTTTCCGTATCGTGGCTCTCAGATCGGGGTTTCGTCATGGAGGCTTTAAGTAGGCGGAAGGGTAGGTCAAGAGGCGGCACGGGGGGCCCAAACCATAGGCCGGCGCGGCCAGGGGTGGGGCCGCGCCGCCCTAGGGTTTGGCCACCCCGTGGCCCCTCTTCGTTTCGTCTTCGGACTTCTGGAAGATTCGTGGAAAAATAGGCCCCTGGGCTTTGATTTCGTCCAATTCCGAGAATATTTCCTTACTAGGATTTCTGAAACCAAAAACAGTAGAAAACAGCAACTGGCACTTCGGCATCTTGTTAATAGGTTAGTTCCAGAAAATGCACGAATATGACATAAAGTGTGCATAAAACATGTAGATAACATCAATAATGTGGCATGGAACATAAGAAATTATCGATACGTCGGAGACGTATCAACTGACTCAACATAAAAGGTAAAAGAAAGGCCCTTCGCAGAGGGAAGCATTGATTGCTATATTTGTGCTAGAGCTTTGGTTTTGAAAACATAAAGAGAGCATAAAAGTAAAATTTTGAGAGGTGTTTGTTGTTGTCAACGAATGGTAGTGGGTACTCTAACCCCCTTGCCAGACAAACCTTCAAAGAGCGGCTCCCATTTTATTTTATTTTTGGGTGGCACTCCTTCCGACCTTTCTTTCACAAACCATGGCTAACCGAATCCTCGGGTGCCTGCCAACAATCTCATACCATGAAGGAGTGCCTTTTTATTTTAGTTTTATTATGATGACACTCCTCCCCACCTTTGCTTTCTCAAGCCATGGCTAACCGAATCCTTCGGGTGCCGTCCAACAATCACATACCATGGAGGAGTGTCTATTTTTTTGTTAATTAATTTGGGACTGGGAATCCCATTGCCAGCTCTTTTTGCAAAATTATTGGATAAGCGGATGAAGCCACTAGTCCATTGGTGAAAGTTGCCCAACAAGATTGAAAGATAAACACCACATACTTCCTCATGAGCTATAAAACATTGACACAAATCAGAGGTGATAAATTTTGAATTGTTTAAAGGTAGCACTCAAGCAATTTACTTTGGAATGGCGGAGAAATACCATGTAGTAGGTAGGTATGGTGGACACAAATGGCATAGTGGTTGGCTCAAGGATTTTGGATGCATGAGAAGTATATTTCCTCTCGATACAAGGCTTAGGCTAGCAAGGTTTATTTGAAACAAACACAAGGATGAACCGGTGCAGCAAAACTCACATAAAAGACATATTGTAAACATTATAAGACTCTACACCGTCTTCCTGGTTGTTCAAACTCTTACTAGAAATTATCTAGACCTTAGAGAGACCAATTATGCAAACCAAATTTTAGCAAGCTCTATGTATTTCTTAATTAATAGGTGCAAAGTATATGATGCAAGAGCTTAAACATGAGCACAACAATTGCCAAGTATCACATTATTCAAGACATCATACCAATTACTACATGTAGCATTTTCCGTTTCCAACCATATAACAATTAACGAAGCATTTTCAACCTTCGCCATGAAAATTAAAAGCTAAGAACACATGTGTTCATATGAACCAGCGGAGCGTGTCTCTCTCCCACACAAGCATTTATTCAAACAAAAACATAAAAAAAAGCACACAGACGCTCCAAGTAAAGTACATAAGATGTGACCGAATAAAAATATAGTTTCAAGAGAAGGAACCTGATAATTTGTCGATGAAGAAGGGGATGCCTTGGGCATCCCCAAGCTTAAATGCTTGAGTCTTCTTGAAATATGCAGGGATGAACCACCGGGGCATCCCCAAGCTTAGAGCTTTCACTCTTCTTGATCACATTGTATCATCCTCCTCTCTTGACCCTTGAAAACTTCCTCCACACCAAACTCGAAACAACTCATTAGATGGTTAGTGCATAATCAAAATTCACATGTTCAGAGGTGACACAATCATTCTTAACACTTCTGGATATTGCTCAAAGCTACTGGAAGTCAATGGAACAAAGAAATCCATCCAACATAGCAAAAGAAGCAATGCGAAATAAAAGGCAGAATCTGTCAAAACAGAACAGTCCGTAAAGACGAATTTTATTGAGGCACCAGACTTGTCAAATGAAAATGCTCAAATTGAATGAAAGTTTCGTACATATCTGAGGATCACTCACGTAAATTGGCATAATTTTCTGAGTTAACTACAAAGAATTTGGCCCAGATTCGTGACAGCAAGAAATCTTGTTCTGCGCAGTAATGCAAATCTAGTATGAACCTTACTATCAAAAACTTTACTTGGCACAACAATGCAACAAAATTAAGATAAGGAGAGGTTGCTACAGTAGTAACAACTTCCAAGACTCAAATATAAAACAAAATTACTGTAGCAAAATAACACATGGGTTATCTCCCAAGAAGTTCTTTCTTTATAGCCATTAAGATGGGCTCAGCAATTTTAATGATGCACTCTCAAGAAATAGTATTTGAAGCAAAAAGAGCATCAAGAGGCAAATTCAAAACAATTTTAAGTCTAACATGCTTCCTATGCATAGGAATCTTGTAAATAAACAAGTTCATGAAGAGCAAAGTAATAAGCATAGGAAGATAAAACAAGTGTAGCTTCAAAAATTTCAGCACATAGAGAGGTGTTTTAGTAACATGAAAATTTCTACAACCATATTTTCCTCTCTCATAATAACTTTCAGTAGTGTCATGAGCAAACTCAACAATATAACTATCACATAAAGCATTCTTATCATGAGTCGCATGCATAAAATTATTACTACTCCCAACATAAGCATAGTCAATTTTATTAGTAATAGTGGGAGCAAATTCAACAAAGTAGCTATCATTATTATTTTCATCATCAAATATAGGAGGCATATTGTATTCATAATCAAATTTATCCTCCATAATAGGTGGCAACAAAAGACTACTATCATTATAATCATCATAAATAGGAGGTAAAGTATCATCAAAGTAAATTTTCTCCTCAATGCTTGGGGGACTAAAAATATCATGCTCATCAAAGCCAGCTTCCCCAAGCTTAGAATTTTCCATATCATTAGCAACAATGGTGTTCAAGGCGTTCATACTAACATGTTCCATGGGTTTTTTAATTTTCGGATCAAACCATCCATGTCTTAAATCAGGAAATAGAGTAAGAAGCTCATTGTTGTCCATTATGCCTTACTAGTGTAAACAAGAAACAAAAAGATGCAATTGCAGGATATAAAGGAAATAGCTTCGAGCACACACGCAATGGCGCCAGAAAAGTACTGTTACCTGGAACCGGAGTATGAGTGCCTTTTACCTTTCCTCCCCGGCAACGGCGCCAGAAAAGTACTTGATGTCTACGGGAGCTTCTATTCTTATAGACAGTGTTGGGCCTCCAAGAGCAGAGGTTTGTAGAACAGCAGCAAGTTTTCCTTAAGTGGATCACCCAAGGTTTATCAATCTCAGGGAGGAAGAGGTCAAAGATATCCCTCTCAAGCAACCCTGCAACCACAAAGCAAGAAGTCTCTTGTGTCCCCAACACACCTAATAGGTGCACTAGTTCGGCGAAGAGATAGTGAAATACAGGTGGTATGAATATATATGAGCAAGAGCAACACAAGAGAAAAGTGCTTTGCTATCCAGGACTGGCGTGTGGATGATGGTGGTAATATTGCGGACAGTACAGATGCAGTAGAACAGTAAACAAGCAGCGATAGCAGTATTTAGGAACAAGGCCTAGGGATCATACTTTCACTAGTGGACACTCTCAACATTGATCACATAAATAAATAGATAGATGCTAGACTCTACACCCTCTTGTTGGATGATGAACACCACTAATTGCGTAGGATTACACGAACCCTCAATGCCGGAGTTAACAAGCTCCACAATATTCAATGTTCATATTTAAATAACCTTAGAGTGCAAGATAGATCAACATAACCAAATAGATCACATCAATACCATCATAGTAATAGTTAACTTCATAATCTACAAGAGATCACAATCATAAACTACGCCAAGTACTACATGATGCACACACTGCCACCTTTACACCATGCAGGAGGAATAGAGTACTTTAATAACATCACTAGAGTAGCACATAGATGAATTGTGATACAAAACTCATATGAATCTCAATCATGTAAGGCAGCTCATGAGATCATTGTATTGAAGTACATAGGAGAGAGATTAACCACATAGCTACCGGTACAGCCCTTAGCCTCGATGGAGAACTACTCCCTCCTCATGGGAGACAACAGCGTTGATGAAGATGGCGGTGGAGATGGCAGCGGTGTCGATGGAGAAGCCTTCCGGGGGCACTTCCCCGTCCCGGCGGCGTGCCGGAACAGAGACTCCTGTCCCCCAGATCTTGGCTTCGCGATGGCGGCGGCTCTGGAAGGTTTCTCGTACCGTGGCTTTTCCGTATCGAAGATTTAGGTCAGGGACCTTTTTATAGGCGAAGAGGCGGCGTCAGAAGGTCAACGAGGCGACGACACAATAGGGGGGCGCGGCCCAGGCCCTGGCCGCGCCACCCTGTCATCTGGGGCCCCTGTGGCCCCCCTCTGGCGGCTCTCGGGTGTTCTGGATGCTTCCGGGGATTCTAAGATGCTGGGCGTTGATTTCGTCTAATTCCGAGAATATTTCCTTACTAGGATTTCTGAAACCAAAAACAGCAGAAAACAGGAACTGGCACTTCGGCATCTCGTCAATAGGTTAGTTCCGGAAAACGCATAAATATGACATAAAGTATGCATAAAACATGTAGATATCATCAATAATGTGGCATGGAACATAAGAAATTATCGATACATTGGAGACGTATCAGCATCCCCAAGCTTAGTTTCTGCTCGTCCCGAGCAGGTAAACGATAACAAAGATAATTTCTGGAGTGACATGCCATCATAACCTTGATCATACTATTGTAAGCATATGTAATGAATGCAGCGATCAAAACAATGTAAATGACATGAGTAAACAACTGAATCATATAGCAAAGACTTTTCATGAATAGTACTTCAAGACAAGCATCAATAAGTCTTGCATAAGAGTTAACTCATAAAGCAATAATTCAAAGTAAAGGTATTGAAGCAACACAAAGGAAGATGAAGTTTCAACGGTTGCTTCCAACTTGTAAAATGTATATCTCATGGATAGTTGTGAATGCAAAGTAATATAACAAGTGCAATATGCAAGTATGTAGGAATCAATGCACAGTTCACACAAGTGTTTGCTTCTTGAGATGGAGAGAAATAAGTGAACTGACTCAACATAAAAGGTAAAAGAAAGGCCCTTCGCAGAGGGAAGCATTGATTGATATATTTGTGCTAGAGCTTTGGTTTTGAAAACATAAAGAGAGCATAAAAGTAAAATTTTGAGAGGTGTTTGTTGTTGTCAACGAATGGTAGTGGGTACTCTAACCCCCTTGCCAGACAAACCTTCAAAGAGCGGCTCCCATTTTATTTTATTTTTGGGTGGCACTCCTTCCAACCTTTCTTTCACAAACCATGGCTAACCGAATCCTCGGGTGCCTACCAACAATCTCATACCATGAAGGAGTGCCTTTTTATTTTAGTTTTATTATGATGACACTCCTCCCCACCTTTGCTATCTCAAGCCATGGCTAACCGAATCCTTCGGGTGCCGTCCAACAATCACATACCATGGAGGAGTGTCTATTTTTTTGTTAATTAATTTGGGACTGGGAATCCCATTGCCAGCTCTTTTTGCAAAATTATTTGATAAGCGGATGAAGCCACTAGTCCATTGGTGAAAGTTGCCCAACAAGATTGAAATATAAACACCACATACTTCCTCATGAGCTATAAAACATTGACACAAATCAGAGGTGATAAATTTTGAATTGTTTAAAGGTAGCACTCAAGCAATTTACTTTGGAATGGCGGAGAAATACCATGTAGTAGGTAGGTATGGTGGACACAAATGGCATAGTGGTTGGCTCAAGGATTTTGGATGCATGAGAAGTATTTCCTCTCGATACAAGGCTTAGGCTAGCAAGGTTTATTTGAAACAAACACAAGGATGAACCGGTGCAGCAAAACTCACATAAAAGACATATTGTAAACATTATAAGACTCTACACCGTCTTCCTGGTTGTTCAAACTCTTACTAGAAATTATCTAGACCTTAGAGAGACCAATTATGCAAACCAAATTTTAGCAAGCTCTATGTATTTCTTCATTAATAGGTGAAAAGTATATGATGCAAGAGCTTAAACATGAGCACAACAATTGCCAAGTATCACATTATTCAAGACATCATACCAATTACTACATGTAGCATTTTCCGTTTCCAACCATATAACAATTAACGAAGCAGTTTCAACCTTCGCCATGAAAATTAAAAGCTAAGAACACATGTGTTCATATGAACCAGTGGAGCGTGTCTCTCTCCCACACAAGAATTTATTCAAACAAAAACATAAACAAAAGCACACAGACGCTCCAAGTAAAGTACATAAGATGTGACCGAATAAAAATATAGTTTCAAGAGAAGGAACCTGATAATTTGTCGATGAAGAAGGGGATGCCTTGGGCATCCCCAAGCTTAAATGCTTGAGTCTTCTTGAAATATGCAGGGATGAACCACCGGGGTATCCCCAAGCTTAGAGCTTTCACTCTTCATGATCACATTGTATCATCCTCCTCTCTTGACCCTTGAAAACTTCCTCCACACCAAACTCGAAACAACTCATTAGATGGTTAGTGCATAATCAAAATTCACATGTTCAGAGGTGACACAATCATTCTTAACACTTCTGGACATTGCTCAAAGCTACTGGAAGTCAATGGAACAAAGAAATCCATCCAACATAGCAAAAGAAGCAATGCGAAATAAAAGGCAGAATCTGTCAAAACAGAACAGTCCGTAAAGACAAATTTTATTGAGGCACCAGACTTGCTCAAATGAAAATGCTCAAATTGAATGAAAGTTTCGTACATATCTGAGGATCACTCACGTAAATTGGCATAATTTTCTGAGTTACCTACAGAGAATTTGGACCAGATTCGTGACAGCAAGAAATCTGTTTCTGCGCAGTAATCCAAATCTAGTATGAACCTTACTATCAAAAACTTTACTTGGCACAACAATGCAACAAAATTAAGATAAGGAGAGGTTGCTACAGTAGTAACAACTTCCAAGACTCAAATATAAAACAAAATTACTGTAGCAAAATAACACATGGGTTATCTCCCAAGAAGTTCTTTCTTTATAGCCATTAAGATGGGCTCAGCAGTTTTAATGATGCACTCTCAAGAAATAATATTTGAAACAAAAGAGAGCATCAAGAGGCAAATTCAAAACAATTTTAAGTCTAACATGCTTCCTATGCATAGGAATCTTGTAAATAAACAAGTTCATGAAGAGCAAAGTAATAAGCATAGGAAGATAAAACAAGTGTAGCTTCAAAAATTTCAGCACATAGAGAGGTGTTTTAGTAACATGAAAATTTCTACAACCATATTTTCCTCTCTCATAATAAATTTCAGTAGTGTCATGAGCAAACTCAACAATATAACTATCACATAAAGCATTCTTATCATGAGTCGCATGCATAAAATTATTACTACTCCCAACATAAGCATAGTCAATTTTATTAGTAATAGTGGGAGCAAATTCAACAAAGTAGCTATCATTATTATTTTCATCATCAAATATAGGAGGCATATTGTATTCATAATCAAATTTATCCTCCATAACAGGTGGCAACAAAAGACTACTATCATTATAATCATCATAAATAGGAGGTAAAGTATCATCAAAGTAAATTTTCTCCTCAATGCTTGGGGGACTAAAAATATCATGCTCATCAAAGCCAGCTTCCCCAAGCTTAGAATTTTCCATATCATTAGCAACAATGGTGTTCAAGGCGTTCATACTAACATGTTCCATGGGTTTTTTAATTTTCGGATCAAACCATCCATGTCTTAAATCAGGAAATAGAGTAAGAAGCTCATTGTTGTCCATTATGCCTTACTAGTGTAAACAAGAAACAAAAAGATGCAATTGCAGGATCTAAAGGAAATAGCTTCAAGCACACACGCAATGGCGCCAGAAAAGTACTTGTTACACAGGCCGGAGTATGAGTGCCTTTTACCTTTCCTCCCCGGCAACGGCGCCAGAAAAGTGCTTGATGTCTACGGGAGCTTCTATTCTTGTAGACAGTGTTGGGCCTCCAAGAGCAGAGGTTTGTAGAACAGCAGCAAGTTTCCCTTAAGTGGATCACCCAAGGTTTATCGATCTCAGGGAGGAAGAGGTCAAAGATATCCCTCTCAAGCAACCCTGCAACCACAAAGCAAGAAGTCTCTTGTGTCCCCAACACACCTAATAGGTGCACTAGTTCGGCGAAGAGATAGTGAAATACAGGTGGTATGAATATATATGAGCAGTAGCAACAGCGCCAGAAAAGTGCTTTGCTATCCAGGACTGGCGTGTGGATGATGGTGGTAATATTGCGGACGACAGTCTGATGCGAGGAACAGTAAACAAGCAGCGATAGCAGTATTTAGGAACAAGGCCTAGGGATCATACTTTCACTAGTGGACACTCTCAACATTGATCACATAAATAAATAGATAGATGCTAGACTCTACACCCTCTTGTTGGATGATGAACACCACTAATTGCGTAGGATTACACGAACCCTCAATGCCGGAGTTAACAAGCTCCACAATATTCAATGTTCATATTTAAATAACCTTAGAGTGCAAGATAGATCAACATAACCAAATAGATCACATCAATACCATCATAGTAATAGTTAACTTCATAATCTACAAGAGATCACAATCATAAACTACGCCAAGTACTACATGATGCACACACTGCCACCTTTACACCATGCAGGAGGAATAGAGTACTTTAATAAC
The DNA here is from genome assembly GCF_019359855.2 of Lolium perenne. NCBI lineage: Eukaryota > Viridiplantae > Streptophyta > Magnoliopsida > Poales > Poaceae > Lolium > Lolium perenne. The sequence continues at coordinate 10,600,933 of NC_067249.2, forward strand.
ATCACTAGAGTAGCACATAGATGAATTGTGATACAAAACTCATATGAATCTCAATCATGTAAGGCAGCTCATGAGATCATTGTATTGAAGTACATAGGAGAGAGATTAACCACATAGATACCGGTATAGCCCTTAGCCTCGATGGAGAACTACTCCCTCCTCATGGGAGACAGCAGCGTTGATGAAGATGGCGGTGGAGATGGCAGCGGTGTCGATGGAGAAGCCTTTCGGGGGCACTCCCCGTCCCGGCGGCGTGCCGGAACAGAGACTCCTGTCCCCCAGATCTTGGCTTCGCGATGGCGGCGGCTCTGGAAGGTTTCTCGTACCGTGGCTTTTCCGTATCGAAGATTTAGGTCAGGGACCTTTTTATAGGCGAAGAGGCGGCGTCAGAAGGTCAACGAGGCGACGACACAATAGGGGGGTGCGGCCCAGGCCCTGGCCGCGCCACCCTGTCATCTGGGGCCCCTGTGGCCCCCCTCTGGCGGCTCTCGGGTGTTCTGGATGCTTCCGGGGATTCTAAGATGCTGGGCGTTGATTTCGTCCAATTTCGAGAATATTTCCTTACTAGGATTTCTGAAACCAAAAACAGCAGAAAACAGGAACTGGCACTTCGGCATCTCGTCAATTGGTTAGTTCCGGAAAACGCATAAATATGACATAAAGTATGCATAAAACATGTAGATATCATCAATAATGTGGCATGGAACATAAGAAATTATCGATACGTCGGAGACGTATCAGGGTGCTCTAAGGCGCGGGAACTCTACTCGATCGCGGCTGGCGTCTAGTCAGTCTTCCAAGTGAAAGTGGCAAAACGCCATGCCATGTTTTCCTCTCCTCGCCGTACCTGATCATGCTCTACACTAGGTGTTACTGTTACTATTGCTCTCATATTACTGCTGCTTTCACATCACCCCTGTTACTAGTGCTTTTCCAGGTGCAGCTGAATTGACAACTCAGTTGTTAAGGCTTATAAGTATTCTTTACCTCCCCTTGTGTCGAATCAATAAATTTGGGTTTTACTTCCCTCGAAGACTGTTGCGATCCCCTATACTTGTGGGTTATCATGGCGGTCGGGGTTGAGGCAGAGTCCTCCTCCTTTAGTTTCCACGGGCAAGGGTGCAGGGGTCGAGCGCATCACTTAACGGCGGAGCGGTAGCCCTAGGACCTTTGGGTGGCTGGTCCAGGGAGCTCGTGTTTCTGCATCCGCCGGCTCTACCTTGGATCACCATGTCAGCGGCCATCGAAGCTCCCTCTCTGTGGCGGTTGGCGGCGCCCGTGGTGCTATTCTCGATGAGCTTGGTTGTCCGCAGTGGTGCAGCTCGGCTCATCACCCCCGCATGGTGCGGGCAGTGGCAGTGGAGCTAGTTGAGTTCCCAGGTCTGGTTGTGGAGGCGGTGGTGGCTCATGTGCGGCGGTGGCGCTGCTGCTACATAATAGGTGTGTGTCAGTGGGGTGCGGGCTAGCGGCGGGTTCGATCTTCGCCTCGTTGTCCGGTCGCATGGGGGTGTGGAGTCTCAATTACTCCGGGCAAAAATCTGGCCGTGCGGCGTCCGTGGATGTTGCCGTCCTTCTTGAGGGCGGTTGTGGATCTATGCGACCTTCGCTACTCTCGTGTACACGTCTTCTGAATGCCTAGATCCCGCTTTGCTCCAAAAAAATATCCGGTGTCTTCCACCCATAGTTGGGCCGTATTCCAAGGATTAATGGGCTATTCCCATAAGGCCCAGTCATCCCCCTCCGTTGCTATTGGATTCCCCCAACATTTCTCCGCTTCTTCGTTTCCCTCTCATTCAAAAAAAAACCCCCGACAAATCCCCATCTCAGATCAGCGACGAGGGCGGCGCCGAGATGACCAGCCGCCGCCGCCTCCACTCGGCGCCGGCGGCACCGCTGGACGGCGAAGACATCCTCTGTCAGATCCTCGTCTGAATCCCCCCGCTGCCCTCTTCGCTCCCGCGCGCCGGCGCCATCTCCAAGCTCTGGGAGCGCGTGGCGGCCGACCCAGGCTTCCGCCGCCGGTTCTTCGCCCACCACCAGAAGCCGCCCGTCCTGGGCGTCTTCGAGAAGCTCGGCCAGGATCTGGTATTCTCCCCCATCCTCGACCCCCCGACCGCATCCCTCGGGCGCGCTTCTCCCTGTGCCCCGAACATGAGGCATCGTTCACTCACTGGACCCTGCTCGGGTGCCGCCACGACCGCGTCCTCGCCATCGGCATCTTCAGTAGTCACGCTACGCTCCTCGTGTTCGATCCCGTCTCCCGCGGCCGCAGCTACGTGCCCGTTCCGATGGATTTCCGGTTCAATCTGTGCAACGTCAGGGGAACCGTGCTGTGTGCTGCCAGCAACGGCGAGGGCCACGTGCACGGAGACTGCCACTCATGCCCCTTTAAGGTGGTCTTGCTAGGCACCAGGAGCCGCCAAGAGCCAGCCATGGCCTGCGTGTACTCCTCGGAGACCGGCGTGTGGGGACCACTTGTCTCGACGGCGGAACCGTGTGGCGCTCCGGTTAGCCGTTTCCCCTGCACCCTTATTGGCAGCGCCCTTTACTGGTGGCTAAGGGCCTGTTTGGTTCCTAGCCACACTTTGCCAAGCCAAAGTTTGGCAATTTGGCATGTGATTGGTTCTTGCCACACTTTAGAGCTGCCACACTTTACTAATCATATGGCCCACTTGTCATAGAGTGACTTTTTTTGCCAACTTTTGCCACACGTTGTGGCTTCCAAAATCCTAGCCACACTTTTGTGGTTGCCACACTTGCCAAAGTTAGGCTTGGCAAACTGTGGCTGGGAACCAAACAGGTCCTAAATGATTCTGAGGATGCAATGCTCGAGTTTGATTTGGATGTCCAGAGACTAGCTGTGGTCAGGAGGCCTATGTTTGCAGGCATTGGCAGCAGCTGTATCCGGATTATCAGGGCAGAGGGTGGTGGTGTAGGCTTTGCTGTCTTGGTGTACCCTAGCTTCCAATTGTGGGGCCGCAAGGTCAGCAGTGATGGCGTCGCCACATGGATGCTGCAGAGGACTGTTAACATGCATGAGGTCATTGGTCTGCCGTCTGGGATCGAGACACGCAATGAAGCTATAGTGGGGTATTCCGAGGATGCTGATGTGGTTCTCATATCTGTGTCCACTAAGCAAGAACACTCCACTAAGCATCAACACTCTGCCTTCATCGTTCAGTTGGATTCGATGCAGTCCAGGGAGCTTAGTCGGAGTTTTTTGGAGCATTCATACCATCCGTTCGCGTATTTCTATACTGCAGATATTTGCTTACCTTTACATCACAAGATCCACTTATTTTTCGTACATGGTTGCATGAATGCCTTGCTGTGCTTAAGTTTTTGCTGACAACTTAGTTATCCTTTTTTCTATTTGCTTGAGAGATGAAATTAATGGTTGCTGTTTTCTTGTGTTATATTTGAACAGTATTTTCCCTGAAGGTACCAAACTATTTGGACCAGTTATCATATCATTCTTGCATAGGTTCGCACAGGTCCTTTATAAAATTATTATTGCTGGGAACTACTCGTTAGAACAGATAAAATTAGTCGGATTGATGAGTGCCTAATGCGGGGAACCTGGGCTTGATTTCGGGTCCTGGCATCCAGTGGTTGCACCATTTCAAAGCACTAATATAAAATCAGTATGAAAATTGGTCAATTTTTTTAAGATAAAGTGTAGCCAAAGACACAATCATTATAAATCTTACAACTTAAAAGCTGAGCATACAATGCTATTAAGATAACTCCATTGCTTCTGTTTACATATTTCCATTGTGGCAGCATAATTTGATCGATAATATAACATGAAGATACCATTAACTGTGGCAGGTTTACTTGAGCCCAGGAGTAACTAATAATCCATTACCTGTTGTTAAGTTGCTGGCATGTACAAATAAAATGCTGATATGTCACAAAGACCTTGCCCTGTTTCAGGGTCGTGGCGGTGATATGCTTTGCTTTGTTATCCATGTGTCAGTGTATCCTGTCATCTTCCACTCCATTTTAACTTGTTGACCGAGTGCTTCACGGAAAGCCTAGAAAGTTGGTTTGTGAGGCTGATTGTCAGTCATTATTTGTTAAGTTAGTGATACTTGTATCTAGTTTAGTCATCTCTTTGTAGTTTCATAGTTTGTGTTTTGGACTAGATATTCTGCGTTTGATATGGCGATCACACCTACCATTTTAACGAGAATATTATCCATATGTTGTCCCTTAGCTGCCGTGCAACTTCCAATGGTTAATAGTTGAGGTTTCACCTCTCATATGCCCCTAATTTGAGGTATCAATTGCTATTCTGCCATGCTGAAATTTGTCATGTGAATTTTATTTTGGTTGTCATTTGGCTGAGTGAAAAGACCAAACTTCCCATGTGTTTTTATCCTCTCTTTTGCTACAAAGTTGGCTAGCAAATAGCTCAAAATAATCTGATCATTCCTTTGCAACAATAGCTCAAAAGAAAACTAACTGGCATGACTGTTTTGGGCCTCTAGAGTGGGTTTCGACCAACTGCCAACACACATACAAGGGCCCAAAAATTGCATAGGAACTTACCTCTGAATCTTCAAGTCTCCAAGGGCCGGGATGTCTGGCCCTTTGGAGTGCCTTTTGTCCACGGCCACCCCCCCCCCCCCCCGAAATGTCCGGCCCTCACTTACCCTGAAATATCCAGCCCTTTGTATGTGCAACGGCCAAAAATTCATGGGGACCTATGATGACGCGTAAAGCACACGCCCGTTGGGAACCCCAAGAGGAAGGTGTGATGCGTACAACGGAAAGCTTTTCCCTCAGTAAGAAACCAAGGTTATCAAACCAGTAGGAGTCAAGAAGCATGTTGAAGGTTGATGGCGGTGAAGTGTAGTGCGGTGCAACACCAGGGATTCCGGCGCCAACGTGGAACCTGCACAACACAACCAAAGTACTTTGCCCCAACTTAACAGTGAGGTTGTCAATCTTACCGGCTTGCTGTAACAAAGGATTAGATGTATAGTGTGGATGATGATGTTTGCAGAAAACAGTAGAACGAGTATTGCAGTAGATTGTATTCGATGTAAAAGAATGGACCGGGGTCCACAGTTCACTAGTGGTGTCTCTCCCATAAGATAAATAGCATGTTGGGTGAACAAATTACAGTTGGGCAATTGACAAATAAAGATGGCATGACAATGCACATACATGTTATGATGAGTAGTGTGAGATTTAATTGGGCATTACGACAAAGTACATAGACCGCTATCCAGCATGCATCTATGCCTAAAAAGTCCACCTTCAGGTTATCATCCGAACCCCCTCCGGTATTAAGTTGCAAACAACAGACAAGTATGGTGCGTAATGTAATCAACAAATACATCCTTAGACATAGCATTGATGTTTTATCCCTAGTGGCAACAACACATCCACAACCTTAGAACTTTCTGTCACTGTCCCAGATTTAATGGAGGCATGAACCCACTATCGAGCATAAATACTCCCTCTTGGAGTTACAAGTAACGACTTGGCCAGCGCCTCTACTAATAACGGAGAGCATGCAAGATCATAAACAACACATAGATGATAGATTGATAATCAACATAACATAGCATTCAATATTCATCGGATCCCAACAAACGCAACATGTAGCATTACAAATAGATAATCTTGATCATGTTAGGCAGCTCACAAGATCCAACAATGATAGCACAATTAGGAGAAGACGACCATCTAGCTACTGCTATGGACCCATAGTCCAGGGGTGAACTATTCACTCATCACTCCGGAGGCGACCATGGCGGTGAAGAGTCCTCCGGGAGATGATTCCCCTCTCCGGCAGGGTGCCGGAGGCGATCTCCTGAATCCCCCGAGATGGGATTGGCGGTGGCGGCGTCTCTAGAAGGTTTTCCGTATCGTGGCTCTCGGTACTGGAACTATTATCGACGAAGGCTTAAGTAGGCGGAAGGGTAGGTCAGGGGGCGCCACGAGGAGCCCACACAGTAGGGCCGCGCGGCCAACACCTGGGCCGCGCCGCCCTAGTGTGGCGTCGCCTCGTCGCCCCACTTCGTTTCCCTTTCGGACTTCTGGAAGCTTCGTGGAAAAATAAGATCCTGGGCGTTGATTTCGTCCAATTCCGAGAATATTTCCTTACTAGGATTTCTGAAACCAAAAACAGCAGAAAACAACAACTGGCTCTTCGGCAGCTTGTTAATAGGTTAGTGCCGGAAAATGCATAAATATGACATAAAGTATGTATAAAACATGTAGGTATTGTCATAAAACAAGCATGGAACATAAGAAATTATCGATACGTTGGAGACGTATCAGCATCCCCAAGCTTAGTTCCTACTCGTCCCGAGTAGGTAAACGATAACAAAGATAATTTCTGAATTGACATGCTATCATAATCTTGATCAATACTATTGTAAGCACATGTAATGAATGCAGCGATCCAAAGCAATGGTAAAGACAATGAGTAAACAATTGAATCATATAGCAAAGACTTTTCATGAATAGTACTTTCAAGACAAGCATCAATAAGTCTTGCATAACAGTTAACTCATAAAGCAATAAATTCATAGTAAAGGCGTTGAAGCAACACAAAGGAAGATTAAGTTTCAGCGGTTGCTTTCAACTTGTAACATATTTATCTCATGTATAGTTGTCAATATAGAGTAATATGATGAATGAAAATATGCAGTATGTAAGAATCAATGCACAGTTAACACAAGTGTTTGCTTCTTGAGGTGGAAGGAAATGGGTAAACTGACTCAACATAAAAGTAGAAGAAAGGCCCTTCGCAGAGGGAAGCATTGATTGCTATATTTGTGCTAGAGCTTTTATTTTGAAAACATAAACAGAGCATAAAAGTAAATTTTGAGAGGTGTTTGTTGTTGTCAACGAATGGTAGCGGGTACTCTAGCCCCCTTGCTAGACAAACCTTCAAAGAGTGGCTCCCATGAAACATTTTTATTTTTGGGTGGCACTCCTTCCAACCTTGCTTTCACAAACCATGGCTAACCGAATCCTCGGGTGCCTGCCAACAATCTCATACCATGAAGGAGTGCCTTTTTATTTTAGTTTTGTTTAGATGACACTCCTCCCCACCTTTGCTTTCTCAAGCCATGGCTAACCGAATCCTCGGGTGCCGTCCAACAATCACATACCATGGAGGAGTGTCTATTTTTGTAAAATTATGAAGGTTAATTAATTTGGGACTGGGAATCCCATTGCCAGCTCTTTTTGCAAAATTATTGGATAAGCGGATGAAGCCACTAGTCCATTGGTGAAAGTTGCCCAACAAGATTGAAAGATAAACACCACATACTTCCTCATGAGCTATAAAACATTGACACAAATCAGAGGTAATAAATTTTGAATTGTTTAAAGGTAGCACTCAAGCAATTTACTTTGGAATGGCGGAGAAATACCATGTAGTAGGTAGGTATGGTGGACACAAATGGCATAGTTATTGGCCCAAGGATTTGGATGCACGAGAAGTAATCTCTCTCAATACAAGGCTTAGGCTAGCAAGGTTATTTGAAGCAAACACAAGTATGAACCGGTACAGCAAAACTCACATAAAAACATATTGCAAGCATTATAAGACTCTATACTGTCATCCTTGTTGCTCAAACCCTTACTAGAAAATATCTAGACTTTAGAGAGACCAATCATGCAAACCAAATTTTAGCAAGCTCTATGTATTTCTTCACTAATAGGTGCAAAGTATATGATGCAAGAGCTTAAACATGATCCTTATGAGCACAACAATTGCCAAGTATCAAATTATTCAAGACATTCTACCAATTACCACATGTAGCATTTCCCGTTTCCAACCATATAACAATTAACGAAGCAGTTTCAACCTTCGCCATGAACATTATGAGTAAAGCCTAAGGACATATTTGTCCATATGCAACAGCGGAGCGTGTCTCTCTCCCACACAATGAATTCTAGGATCCAATTTTATTCAAACAAAACAAAACAAAAACATACAGACGCTCCAAGTAAAGCACATAAGATGTGACGGAATAAAAATATAGTTTCACTAGAGGAACCTGATAATATTGTCGATGAAGAAGGGGATGCCTTGGGCATCCCCAAGCTTAGATGCTTGAGTCTTCTTGAAATATGCAGGGATGAACCACCGGGGCATCCCCAAGCTTAGAGCTTTCACTCTCCTTGATCATATTGTATCATCCTCCTCTCTTGATCCTTGAAAACTTCCTCCACACCAAAGTCAAAACAACTCATTAGAGAGTTAGTGCATAATCAAAATTCACATATTCAGAGGTGACATAATCATTCTGAACACTTCTGGACATTGCACAAAGCTACTGAAAGTTAATGGAATAAAGAAATCCATCAAGCATAGCAAAACAGGCAATGTGAAATAAAAGGCAGAATCTGTCAAAACAGAACAGTCTGTAAAGACGAATTTTTAAAAGGCACCAGACTTGCTCAGATGAAAATGCTCAAATTGAATGAAAGTTGCGTACATATCTGAGGATCACTCACGTAAATTGGCAGATTTTTCTGAGTTACCTACAGAGAATTTAACCCAAATTCGTGACAGAAAGAAATATGTTTCTGCGCAGTAATCCAAATCTAGTATGAACCTTACTATCAAAGACTTTAATTGGCACAACAATGCAACAAAATTAAGATAAGGAGAGTTTGCTACAGTAGTAACAACTTCCAAGACTCAAATATAAAACAAAAGTGATGTAGTAAAATCATGGGTTGTCTCCCATAAGCGCTTTTCTTTAACGCCTTTCAGCTAGGCGCAGAAAGTGTGAATCAAGTATTATCAAGAGATGATACATCAACAGCGGGGTTTGGAGTTTTCTCAACCATGCACTGTATCTTGTATATGTAAGTTTCAGAGGCTCCCTTTTCATTAATCTTAGGCTTGCTATTCTCATCAAATAAATTTTCAGGGACAAGCTAAGCATAATTATCTTCTAAAGCTTCATGCATTCCTAGGAGCTTGCAAGGTATTGGTGCTTTAATCTCCCCACCATCATTAACATTATTAGTATACCTTATTCTATCCATGTCCATCTTTTCAAGTGTTCTTTTAAAATCGGTGAACAAACCAAGCCTCTTATGCTTAATAAGAACTTTTCTAGCTTCTTTAGCTATATCCTCAAATTCTCGAACAAGGACTTTTAAAACAAAATATCTCTTTTCTCCCCTCTCCATATCAGAAAGTGTAAGAAACATGTGTTGTATCATGGGGTTGAGACTAATAAATCTAGTTTCTATCATGTGTACCAAATAGGCAGAGACACTTTCATAGGTAGGGACAGTTTTTGCCAAGGGTATATCTTCAAGATCTTCATTCATGCTAACATGGGTGAAAAATTCTTCTATATTATCTCTTCCAATGATAGACCCTTGTCCTACCGGTATATTTTTCAGAGTAAACTTAGGAGGAAACATGATGAAATAAGTAAAGTAAATGCAAGTAACTAATTTTTTTGTGTTTTTAATATGGAGATTGCAAACAAGACAGTAAATAAAGTAAAGCTAGCAACTAATTTTTGTGTGTTTTGTTTTAGTGCAGCAAACAAAGTAGTAAATAAAATAAAGCAAGACAAAAACAAAGTAAAGAGATTGGAAGTGGAGACTCCCCTTGCAGCGTGTCTTGATCTCCCCGGCAATGGCGCCAGAAAAACAGTCTTGATGACGCGTAAAGCACACGCCCGTTGGGAACCCCAAAAGGAAGGTGTGATGCGTACAGCGGAAAGCTTTTCCCTCAGTAAGAAACCAAGGTTATTGAACCAGTAGGAGTCAAGAAGCATGTTGAAGGTTGATGGCGGCGAAGTGTAGTGCGGTGCAACACCAGGGATTCCGGCGCCAACGTGGAACCTGCACAACACAACCAAAGTACTTTGCCCCAACTTAACAGTGAGGTTGTCAATCTCACCGGCTTGCTGTAACAAAGGATTAGATGTATAGTGTGGATGATGATGTTTGCAGAAAACAGTAGAACGAGTATTGCAGTAGATTGTATTCGATGTAAAAGAATGGACCGGGGTCCACAGTTCACTAGTGGTGTCTCTCCCATAAGATAAATAGCATGTTGGGTGAACAAATTACAGTTGGGCAATTGACAAATAAAGATGGCATGACAATGCACATACATGTTATGATGAGTAGTGTGAGATTTAATTGGGCATTACGACAAAGTACATAGACCGCTATCCAGCATGCATCTATGCCTAAAAAGTCCACCTTCAGGTTATCATCCGAACCCCCTCCAGTATTAAGTTGCAAACAACAGACAATTGCATTAAGTATGGTGCGTAATGTAATCAACAAATACATCCTTAGACATAGCATTGATGTTTTATCCCTAGTGGCAACAGCACATCCACAACCTTAGAACTTTCTGTCACATGTCCTGCATTTAATGGAGGCATGAACCCACTATCGAGCATAAATACTCCCTCTTGGAGTTACAAGTAACGACTTGGCCAGAGCCTCTACTAATAACGGAGAGCATGCAAGATCATAAACAACACATAGATGATAGATTGATAATCAACATAACATAGCATTCAATATTCATCGGATCCCAACAAACGCAACATGTAGCATTACAAATAGATTATCTTGATCATGTTAGGCAGCTCACAAGATCCAACAATGATAGCACAATTAGGAGAAGACGACCATCTAGCTACTGCTATGGACCCATAGTCCAGGGGTGAACTACTCACTCATCACTCCGGAGGCGACCATGGCGGTGAAGAGTCCTCCGGGAGATGATTCCCCTCTCCGGCAGGGTGCCGGAGGCGATCTCCTGAATCCCCCGAGATGGGATTGGCGGCGGCGGCGTCTCTGGAAGGTTTTCCGTATCGTGGCTCTCGGTACTGGAACTATTATCGACGAAGGCTTAAGTAGGCGGAAGGGTAGGTCAGGGGGCGCCACGAGGAGCCCACACAGTAGGGCCGCGCGGCCAGCACCTGGGCCGCGCCGTCCTAGTGTGGCGTCGCCTCGTCGCCCCACTTCGTTTCCCTTTCGGACTTCTGGAAGCTTCGTGGAAAAATAAGATCCTGGGCGTTGATTTCGTCCAATTCCGAGAATATTTCCTTACTAGGATTTCTGAAACCAAAAACAGCAGAAAACAGCAACTGGCTCTTCGGCATCTTGTTAATAGGTTAGTGCCGGAAAATGCATAAATATGACATAAAGTATGTATAAAACATGTAGGTATTGTCATAAAACAAGCATGGAACATAAGAAATTATCGATACGTTGGAGACGTATCAACCTACAAAAGGCCGCCTTCTTCCCCGTGAGTTGCAGCTCTTCCCCACTCTCTCTCTCTCTCTCTCTCTCTCTCTCTCTCTCCTCCATTGCTAACCTTGAAGATCTTGCCTTGTCTATTGATTCATCCTATAATTATTGAATATTTCTAAAGGAAAAGATAGAGGAGATCTAGATCTACTTTTCCATCAATCAAAATCTTTTCTTTGGGAGGGGAACATATTATATCTAGATCTTGGAGTCTTTTAATTTGTAGATTTTTTCCTTTGTTCTTCCTCCCTTATTACCCCATAAGCTTTTGTAGCTTTGCTTGAATTTGGGAGTGAAGGGCTTGAGTACTTGTGTTCTTGTCATTTGATGTTGCTGGGACTCCAAGTATTTCCCCCACAAGGGTGACTCGAGGGTTATATCGAACTCTCGGGAAACTGAGCAAAGAGTATTATCTTCTCTCTTCTTCTAACAATTCTGCAAAGTAAAATAAAAGCCTTGTGTCCCCAACTCCACCATGTGGTTGTGAAGCACAAGGTTTCGTGTAAGTAAATAAAACACAAGTAAAAATAAAGCGAGTAAAACAAGAGAAAATATAGTAACTAAGTAAAAAATGTTAAGGGGTTGATTTTTTTGGTGTTTTGGATGAATAAGAAAAGAAAATATTTTTGTATGTTCGGATTAAAATAGTGCAACAAATAGAAAACAAGATAAAAGCAATATAAGTGTGTTTCTTATGATAAAAGTGGATCGGAGTTCATGGGTTCACTTGACTATTCTCTCTTTTAAGTTGTAGTGGACAAATAGTAATCCATCAGTGAGATATGAGAATGCAAAATAATAACATGAGTAAGATAAGCATTCATATGGGCATCACGTCCTAACATAGAGAAGATACATCACATCTCTCTTATACTCCACAATAAAGGGAAAACTCCATGCAATCTTGTGTTAACAATTAACATAGTATAGCCATAAGTACTTTGACATGATGTTTGAATATCAAATATGCTACCTTGACCAAACAGGATCATCACTTTTGTCTCGTGACGAATATAGCACATGCATTCACTTTATCCCTAGCGAGGTAGCGATCATGAATTTATTGTCACTATTCAAGCACTAAAACCATGCTACTTCATCTAATACACACACCATCCCACACACGCTTTTGCATAGATGTTGGATCAGAATAAATACTTAAAAACGGGGTACATAATATGCATCTATCAATACATCTTACACATAATACGGCCAGATCTCATAGCACAATATCATAGAATAAGGATCCACCATATAGGTATTACAAATATGGTCATAATCATGTTAATCTGCTCATGGCTACCATGAAGTTCGACATTCCATTGCTGGATGGTGACAAAGGTTTTCCTATGGCATGCTAAGATGCGAGCGATTGTTGGTGCGAGCCAATTATGACGATGCACGGTTGCAGATGGAGTTTGTTATATTATGGCTTGTCAGGGCATATGATGGATACATTTTCAGATGTTATGTTGCTGCATTTACATGAACACAATTCAATCACCAGAAGGAAAAAAATAGGAAGGAGATAATTTTTAATGTTGTTTGTAGCCAACATTATACTCTTTGCTCTCCGAGTTTTTGTTGTTATGCATGTGAAGGTTTTGCTTTGTTACTTAAGTTCGTGATGAGGATTATTTGAGGTGTAAGAAGGAGATTGTTTTCTGCTAGATACTACAACATTTGGTACTATAAGTTTCAGTGCAATTCAGTTGTCTTTGCTCTTTCAAGAGGGGTCTATTGCAGAGTTGAAGCTCCATTGCATGTTGAGGTTCCTTTATTCGACAATTATTCTATAGAGACAATTTTGACCATGTCATGGATTTTTCATTAACCATTTTAAGTCGAGAGTTTTTGGTGTATGTGATGCCCTTTGTACCATATGCTCTTGTATGAGTATTCTTGCCGAGGTTTGTGTTTTCTGTTTGTAGCACGTTCAGATTCCATGAGATGAGTTCTTCACAATGTTATGTGCACCAAGATGTTGCACTATGAGCAATGCGCTCGCTGAGGCACCACAGAAGATATGATGACTTATGTCATTTGATGATTGAGCAATTTCTTTATCTGTTGAGGTCAGTAGCACAGACTTTTGGATTTTGTGGGAGACCTATATTCATTTGTCTGCTTTGTTGATAACTGTGTTGTTTTCTGGACGACCCAAGATTGATTTGCTCAATTTGACTTCATGAGAAGTTTATAAGCCCTATGGACATTTCAAGGCACAAGGTTTACTTGTGATGACTTTAGTTGAGGAGTTGAATGCTATATATGACTGTTGCAAGGGATTTCGGCTCAAGGTGGAGATTAATTGTTGAATATGACCCGAAATCTATTTACATGTTGTGCTATGGAAGGAGTCCTAACGGACTACAACGTGCCAACCGTGCTAGACGTAGCACATCTACAATTCTATTTCGTATCCGCCAATAAAGAGAGTTGTCCGCCCCTATATATAGTTCCAGGTTGTCATAGAATAGATGAGAGAGAGTTTCACCATATTGATAGCACGTAGAGGGTCTGTCCTCTCGTGTATTGTAATACTACTCCCAATTATAGTAATACGCCGTTGTGTGTTCCGTGGTTTTCCCGTTTGGGTTTTCCACGTAAAAATCCATGTTTTTGTTCTTTGTTTGATCTACTTTTATTGTTATATTACACAATCTAAACATGTAACTGAGGCAACCCCATGGGCATAAGCCTAGTAGCTAAGTAACTAGAGTTTTAGCACAGTTCTTTAGCAAGCTAAGTAACTCTAGAGTTAGAGTTAGCAATACTTTAGTCTACGAGTTATTCTTTTGGAGCTTTATTTGCAGTTTTACCTCATTGTAAAGTAGGAGGTTGTGTTGATTTTCTATAAAGAGTTTATGTGTAATTCTATAGACATGCCTTGGACTCGCTTATGTTTTTGTTGTACCATTCCGAGGGATGTAATACTAGTGAAACGGTGTTCCATTGGTGACATTCTGTCAACGAATTGCGTACTACAACATACAGTGGTATGCTGGATCACCGCACACAATTACTTCAAAACAATCTGGCGGTTCAGTTTTATAAAGAGAAATGAGAAGATAAATTGGCGGGAAAGAGGTTGGCGGGAAAGAGGTTGGTGTAAAAGGCGTTGGTAGGAGAGGGGTCAGTGGAAAGGGCAGGTGGAAGGGGAACAAAAACACTGTCAAATAGTTGGGTGCACGTAGCCCAACCACCGGAATCGGGTGCTCCTAGCCCGGTGGCATCCTATCGGGGAAGCCTATCTTGACGGGCCCGATCGGTGAAGCCTTTTCCGATAGGTGCCCAGCCTGCTTTGCGCAGATCCTGACCCTGAGATCTGCACAAGTCGGGGAAGCATGGCCCGACAAGTCCCTCTCGGAAAAGCCCTCCCAAACTGGTATTATTTCCGAAGAAAAACAAAAATAAGTATTATTTCTAGAATTACTGAAAAAATATATTATTAAAAAAATGGTGCAGATTACCACATCCACCAAACGAACCGAGAGAACCTTTTGTCCTACTAAACACATACCGGAGACGCTCCCATTGAATTGGTTTGCATTGCACCAAACATTTGGCCGTTTGGCAATCCTTGTATTGGGAAACCACGAGACTGCATGCATGCGTTGAGTGCAGACCAGTGGCCAACTTGCAGCCAAAGCATCCCGATATGGCGACATTTCCATATGGGCGTGTTATTTAAAAACTGTAGCCCCAGTTACGATGGCGTTTTCTAGTTAACTCATGGACGCGCCGATGCATGCATGGTTGCTTCCAGGACCTCACCTCCATGAATCGGCATTTGGTTCTTTCCATGGAGAAGACCTCCACCAGACCACGACAACAACAGTTCACACAACTAGTGAATGACGCGCTCAAGACAAGATGTGCATTAGCAACAGTATTCTCTCCTTCCATAAAAGGGGGTGTTAAACTTGTCTAAATTTCATGAAACTGCACACTAAAGCACATTTAGATACATATATATTTTGATAAAATGAGATATCCTTTTATGAATGAAGGGAGTAGTACATATATACTACGCACCCACCAATTTTTTGTTCGAGGAAGCTGGAACAATAATTAATTAATCTTGCTACATCTCATATGAGTAATGGCCGTGGGCAAAGGAACTATAGATGTTGGATTTTGGGTTTAAGCTAGGTTTAGTGTTTGTAGTGCACTAGTATAGTATTATATGCATATGATACTACTACTTCCTCAGTCCTAAAAATGTCGTTTTAAGTTATAAGTCACCTAGTTTATGGGTGTCGGCTCAACAATACGATCACCAACGAGTCGCCTTGTTTGACCTCTGGTCAAATAGTCCCAAAACCGCATGCGCCTACCTTTTCTCGACCAAGACGCGCCGTGGCATCACCTAGTTGCCAAAATGAGTAAGCATCTTATTACAGAAAGGAGAGAGTACAAATAGTGGAAACTTTCTGCCTGTGTAGTGCAAACATGGGCAGGTTTAGGATGCCCACAGTCTTCTTCCTTCCTGCAACTGCAATGCTGCTTCTTTCTGCCATCGCAGCTCACGGCCTCACCGTGAAGGCAGGATGCAAGGGGAGCTGCGGCGGCGTGGATATCCCCTACCCATTCGGCATTGGCGCCGGCTGCTTCCGCCCCGGCTTCGAGATCCTCTGCTCCTCCAACACCTCGTATCTGGCCGGGAAGACCACCCTGTCGTCGGGCATACGGGTGCTCAGCCTGTCCGTGATGCCGCGCCCGGAGGTCCGGGTGCTGCTGCCGGTGGCGTTCCAGTGCTTCACCGCCGCCAACCGCCGCACCGGCCACTCCTTCGGCGAGGTGGACTTCAACCCCGTCGGCGTCTACCGCATTTCCAGCACCCACAACGAGCTCTTCGTCCTCGGCTGCAACACCCTCGTCTACATCAGCAGCGGCCCCACCGGCCGCTACAAGTACAGCTACTACGCCGGCTGCGTCGCCTTCTGCAACGACTCCCAGAGCGCGAGGGACGGCGCGTGCGCCGGCGTCGGCTGCTGCCGCGTCGACATCCCGCCGGGGCTCACCGGTAACTCGATGCATCTCCAGGAAAGCGTGGGCACTTGGAGCCACATCGACCAGGAGTTCAGCCCCTGCGACTACGCCTTCATCGTCGAGAAAGGCGCCTACCAGTTCAAGGTCGACGACCTTACCAAGATGCCTACCACACAGGCCATGCCGATGAGGCTCGACTGGGCCATCCGGGACAGCGACATCCAGTCCACCGGCTCCATGTACACCTGCGCACAGGTGGTGAACAAGACGGGATATACCTGCGTCAGCAACAACAGCGAGTGCGTCGACTCTACTAATGGCCCAGGCTACATCTGCAACTGCACCGCCGGCTATGAAGGCAATCCATATCTTCTCAATGGATGCAAAAGTAAGTCTCGACCCCTTTCACATTTTCTAACTCATTTTTTGAGATTTTCCATGTTTATTACATATACTAGCACTTGTTTTTTGAATACTACTACGACACCACATTTCATAGTGCTACCTTTGTTCCATGATTCTTATCACGGATTTGAATGTATCTATACATAATCTTGTCACAGATTTCAATGTGTCTATGTATATATATGCTTCCAAATCTGCGACAAGAGGTATGGAACTCAGAGAGTAGCATCTCAATGGCTGGGCCTTGGGCAGAGCACAATGGCTGACCCTCTCAGGCCAAGGAATACCGATCCATGAATAAAAGAAACTTTTGAGATTTTTGTAGACAACAAATACTTGTTAAATGATGAAATTTATCCATAAAACCCTCATTTTACATATTTACGGTGCACCCAAAATTCTTTTGCTTTTTCCAAACATTAAGTTCCTATATATAGCGGATCTCGGATCTAGGATTTGATTGGTGTGGGCTTTGCATTTAGCTAGAAAATACATGTGGTGCTTCACTACTTCTGGAGAAACATGTCAAACTAGGACTAATAGGAAAGATCACTCCGGCAGCATATATACCTAAGGCTTTTTTTTCAGCTTGGATATAACAATCGGCCCAAGGCTTTTAAACTAGAACATGGTCTTTCTGAACCAAATCCTATGTACAAATTATGCTCTTCATCGTAGACCCCCTAGTGTTGCAGCAAGATCCGCTTTATCTTCTTCCAAACAACAAAACTTGAGAGTATAGTTTTCAGATTCTAACATGCTATTTATCATTTTACATATAATTTTGCTACATAACAACATCTAACAACTGTGCGTGATAATTTTCTTGGCTTCCAATCTTATAGCTGACCCATTCATGGTACAGATATCAACGAATGTGCACGTCCAGAGGAATTCCCTTGCAATGGAGAATGCCATGACACCGAGGGTTCTTACAACTGCTTCTGTCGCCGCGGCTACCAAAGCGATGGAGATCCAAAAGAAAACCCATGCAATCCAAAATTCTCGCGCACAGCAAAGCTTGCACTAGGTACACCTTTCACTTTATATCTTCTAAGTCGTGGATACCTCCAACACGATAATGTGAAATTTATTATTTTAATTCATGGCAATTTTTATCCTTGAGTACCTCCTATATCTTGATACAAGTTTTAAAATATAAGTTGCTTATAACCTTTACGGACTACTAGTAATCATGCAATTGCAAGGCACATCTCACTAATCTATATCAGTCCCACCATTTCAATGGGAATAACAGACATAAATTATAACTCGAGCAACTTAAGCCCCATAATCATACACCTAAGGGAAATCAGTATGGGATAGTGTCATTGCACACCATTTTATTTTAAATGTGAGCGGTGTCGGAGGTTTATTTTAACTATACAGGAAATTGCAAAAACATGGTTATAAAATCAAACGGTGTCACATTCGGCCGAAATAGAGCTAAGTGAGAGTCCGAAAGTTCCACCATGAATAGCCTAGGTACAAAGTCTATTCTAGAATCTTTAGAGATTTACAATACAAACTATAAGAGGCAAATAGATTGTTTATGTCCTCTTTGGTAATATGGCCGGCTTTAAAACCAATGATCCAAAATACTGCTCTCACTAGGTTCTGATGTGCTTCTGTGTTCTATCACCCTCTCAAAATGGTAGCCATAGTGTCGTCCTACACTCAGATAGGGTTTTCTTGTACTTTCCTTTTTCAGGGAGACAACTCAACCGTTGGATGCGAAGTATGAAAAACAATTCATGTGTGTTGAACCTCACGGGATGAACTTGGCTGTCAACACACCTCCATGTGGAGGGACATAGCCCAATATTGGGTCCACTGAGTTCTTAAAACATGACTCTTGCACATATCACACATCCATCCAGGGTTCAAATTTCAATGAATGTCAGATTTGGCGGGTTCTGAAATATAGTTTCTAAAATGAAAATTTGGACTAGGTTTATACCAAACTTAAGTAAACTCCAAATTTGATCAATTTAGGTAACATTTTGATGAAATTTAGATAGAATATTGCTTGGATATTTACATAGATGTAGATATAGGGAAAGTCATCTTTTTGTGGTAACATAATAATATACTCCCTCTATGACATAACATAGTGCATATTAGGTTTGGTTAAGTTCAAACTTTATAACGTCACACCAAGTATATAGAAGTAATATCAATATATAGAATATCAAATACAACTATACAAAAGTATATTCGTGATGATTCCAATAATAATGATTATATGATTATTAGAATCATCACGAATTATTTGATGTTGTGAGAATGACCAGAGAGTCAGATGGTTAGCTCGAGTTGGTGGCTACCCCGCAACCCTGGTTCGAATCTCCTCGGACGCGGGTTTGTGACTCATTTAGCTTCTTCTATAAGAATATGCCCTTGTGCTAGTGCCCATGGGTCTCGTTTTTTTTAAAAAATTTTTATTTGATGTTGTAGCTGCTATCTTTTTTTCTATATACATGGTCAAACTTTATGAAGTTTAACTTTAACCAAAACTAAATGCACTACATGTTAGCATAGAGGGAGTACATACCAGTACAAAATAAGAAGCCCTAGTGCGCATGGCTAGGGGTTGGTCGGCATAGTTGGATCGAAGGTTGCATGCTGAGACTGCGTGGTGGGTTTGAGTGGGTTGCACGTGTGTGTATTCCATTAAAAATATAGATGCTTTGTGATCAGGTTTGTACTGTATTTTAATATATCTGAAAATTCTCATCACGATGATTATCAGATACCTGTGTGGTATGTAGTATCCACTTAATTAGCACATAAGGTGTTTTGTCTGATCTTCATAGACCTGGCGTGTATACTAGTCTGTAATGACCCTTTCACAAAGGAATCACTTTAAAACATTACTTAATTACATATGTTTCATTGCAGGACTTACTTTTGGCGTGTCCTCCGTGATTGTTGCAATACTTACAACAGTCATAAAGCTCGAAAGGAGTAAACGGAAGGAACTATTCAGAAAGAACGGTGGTAAGGCACTCCAGGATGTGACAGGGCTGGTCATTTTCACAAAGGAGGAACTGAGGAAAATAACGGATAACGATTCAAATTTTCTTGGTAAAGGAAGGTTTGGTAATGTCTACAAAGGGACTCTTCGTGACAATACAGTGGTAGCAGTCAAGGCCTCTATTAAAGTAAGTAAAGAAACAAAGGATGAATTTACAGAGGAAGTGAAGATTCAATCAAAAATGATTCACAAGAACATTCTCAAACTCATTGGTTGCTGCCTTGAGGTGGATGTTCCAAAATTAGTGTATGAATTTGCTGCTAATGGGAGCCTTGAAGATACCCTTTACCGCAGAAAACGTCCACTTAGCTTAAACTTGCGTTTGGACATTGCAATTGGGTCAGCAGAAGGGTTAAAGTACATGCACTCCGACGCACCTCTAGTCATAAGACATGGTGATATCAAACCAGGAAACATACTTCTAGATGAAAATTTCACACCAAAAATATCCGATTTTGGTTTGTCAAAACTTCTTACACTGGAATATTGCATTGCTGACTCTGTGGTTGGGCCATTTGCTTACATAGACCCAGTTTACAGGAAGACTGGCCTTTTAACACAAAAGAGTGATGTCTACAGTTTTGGAGCAGTTCTTGTGGAACTGGTTACCCGGGAGCAAAATGATAATGGGCAGGAGAGGATCAAAAGGTTCTGTAGACTTTATGCTGAACAAGGGAGTGCACAGGCCATGTTTGACAAGGAAATTGAGACTGATGAAGATATCTTTATGCTGGAACAAATTGGCAAGCTGGCAACCGAATGTCTAGAAGAGGATACACACAATCGACCATACATGACGGAGGTAGTGGAACGGCTTGTGATGCTTAGGAGACGCAGGAAGCATGGGATTACACAAGATAGAAGTGACCCCGAAGACACTATCACCCATGGTAGTGAATCTACTAGTGCCTCGGTTTTAGTGCCATCCACTCCAGACTGCTATAGGCCAACATAACAAGTATCAAATGGTTTACAATCTTATCAATATATTGTTGTACCTAGTAAGTTTCGAGCATGCCCACCATTACAGTGATTGTGTGTAACACATGTGTGTTCTGACATTGTAATGAATTGACAAGATAAGAAATGTATAATTAAATATGCAGAATACATTACTTGTGTATGGCTAACTTTTGCAGGCACAAACCCAACAGGCAGGCGTATGATTAGTCTGCAAACAAGAATTAGAAATTTCGTTTCTTCCGTGTAAGTTGTAACATCATTGGGCATTTTTAATGTGATAGTGCGGACTACAAACAACTGATATTCTAGTCATGAGACTAATCTCCAAAAGATGATTGCCTAATTATATGACGGATATATTTGTGGATAGGTGCACCTGCAGTTGAAGATCCGGATACTCTGTTTCTACTTGAAATGCCGTAGTACTGAAATGAGATGGGGAAGGAGGAAGGAGGTACCTCTCTCAGTATCCGGCTTAAAATGAAAGCGATATGGACGGAGGGCTGTACACCTCTCTGTATCCAGTCGCCCTTTTCTCCCTTCCCAGACTCCAGGGAAGCAGGAAGGAACCCACAGAAAGAATATAATGTCTCACGAAAAACTTGTTACTGTGAGTCAAACATTCAGATTTCTTCAGCTAAAAAAAACATTCCCTCTGTCCAAAAAAATTTTTACTCATCTTTTTCTAGATACGAATGTATCTGCTATCTATACATTAAAATGCGTCTAGATACATCTGCATCTAGACAAAGCGAAGTCACTTATTTTAGGATGGAGGCAGTACATATTAAGATTTATTTTTTTTCTAGGGAAATTTAGATTGGAACTTTATGAATTTGTTTGTTTCCAAATAATGAATCACGCCAACAAAATTATGCTCTTGGTATTCAGTAATAAAAGAAATGATACAAAACAAGGTTCATACTCAAATTAGAGGAAGCGCATCTAAGACATTCGGTCGAACAGTTGGTGGGCGTGGAGCCACCTAGTTGCTGTACATGACCAGCGTTTAAATTAGCCAGGAACAATGTTCGAGGGCCGCGGAATGATAGATGGAGAAGAAGGGGTGGATAGGACGCTTACAGGAGATGTGGTTCCTTCTCCTAAAGACGGCGTTGAGCACCGGCGGCATGAGGCAGATTGGGGACAACCAGTGTGAGAGTGGGAGCGACAACCAGGTGAGCAGCACTTGCCGCTTATTGGGCCGACTTCGAGGTTCCAAATTGTCCCAGTGAACACGAAATCCAGTCCATAAAATAAGCTTATATGTAGCTAAAAAAAAGCAATTTTGCATGGAGTCACAATCGATCCGATGCATGAACACAACAATTTTGCAAATGCACCATCACAAGCTAAACACCTCTTATACATACTTTTGCTTCGGCGTAGTTTTTTTCCGCGAATGATAGGATCAGACGGCTGTAAAATTGTATCAGCCGCCTTTCTAGCCGTCAGATCTAGTTAAATGAGCGAATTTCGCGCGTCCGATCATGGTACAAAAACGACTCGTATGTAACAAATTTTTGTGTCATATGTAACAGCAGTCTCCAATATTTTTTATTTTATCACAAAAAATGTACACTTTATTTTTGCTAATGGTACAAAAAAAATTCAAAGGGACTCTGCCTACGTAACATTTTAAAACAAGTTATATTGTAATACAATTTTTCATTGCAATGCATCGGATAAATTTGTCCATCATTAGGCATTAACATTGGTGCAATTTTTTCTCTATCATATACACAAAAATAATTATTGTACAAGAGCCCAATTTTTGGTAAAAACCGGCTCCTCTCACTGCCTCCTTCGGGCGATAGGGGGCGAACCCTAGCCCCTCACCGCCGCCACCCCTCCCCACCTTCTTCCCCCCTCGTTACTACCTGAGGCTACTACCGGGCAAAGCTGCGCGACGCCGGTGAAGGGGGCGAAGGGGACCTAGTCCCTCTAGGCTCCTTGTGGGGCTGCTGGCGGCTCGCTGCATGCGGGCGTGGTCGTGAGCGGCCAAGACGCGGCGGAGGAGCAGCGGTGGTGGGGCAAGACAACGAAATGTGGCGTGCGCGGGCCTAAATGGCTTTGTGCGGAGTTGGTTGGGCTGCGCGGGCTTGCCTCGAGGTCGCGTTACGACTTGTGGCGGCCGAGGCAGAGGCAGAGTGCTCCTTCTTCCGCTTCCACGGGCGAGGCTGCAGGGGATGAGCGCGACGCTGAACATCGGGATGACGGCCCTGGGACCTTTGGGCAGCTGGTCCTGGGAGATCATGTTTCTGCGGCCGCCGGCTCTACCTTGGATCACCATGTCAGTGTCCGTCGAAGCTCCCTCTCTGTGGCGGTTGGCGACGCCCGCGGTGCTCTTCTTGGTGAGCTTGGTCGGCAATATTCGTGCGGCTCGGCTCGTCAACCCCGTGTGGTGCGGGCGGAGGCACTAGAGCGCGATGAGTTCCCTGATCTGGTTGTGGAGGCGGTGGTGGCTCGTGTGCGGCGGTGGCGTTGCTGCTACATAATAGGGGTGTGTCTGCGGGGTGCGGGCTGGCGGCGGTTCGATCTTCCTCTCTTTATCCGGCTGCATGGGGTGTGGAGTCTCGATTGCTCCGGGCGAAAGCCTGACCGTGCGACGTACGTGGATGTTGACGTCCTTCTTGGGGGCGGTCGTGGAGCTATGTGACATTCGCTACTCTCGTGTACACGTCTTCTGGTGAATGCCTAGATCCCGCTTTGCGGTATCTGACGATGGTGTCGTTCCATCATCGTTCCCCCCTTGAGGGTGTCGTCTTGAAACCGGTGATCCCCTTCACACACACTCCAGTGGGCTTGACACACTCGGCATCTCGGTTTGCAGGAGGTCAACCAGAGATGTGGGGGTCCGGGCGAAGGCATGTGAGGCAACGCCAATGGTTAAGAGCAAGGTTGGGTTGCGGCAAGACCGTGTTAGTCGGCTTCGTTCCGACGTGCTTATTTTTTGGGGTGTTACATCCGGCCGCCGCCACACCCTCCCTACACCGCAACCGCGCTGGAGATGGGCGGATCTTCCCGCCGCCGCTCCCCTCCGCCCATCCGCAGCTCCAGGGGCATGCCGCGTCGTTGAACTAGTGCCCCCGCCAACCACCCTCCGCCACCGCATAGCCACTACCATGGCGTACGGCAACGCGAGTGGGGAACGTGGGTGGCCGAGATCACCAACCGGAACACCGATCGACACATCTGGCTTGACATATTTCAGTCGGCGGCACATGAGGCATGGAGGCACGATGTCGAGAACGTCCGCCTCCGCAGCATCAACTGCGGCGCCCTCAACTTCCTGCTCGGCTCCGAGGATCCCATGCCGGAGCTCTTCGCGCCGCCACACCGCGGCGCGGCGCCCAGCTCGCGAGGGTGGACCGCGAGGCATGAGAATGCCTAGAGGCCGAGCGCTCCAGCCGGTGCATAAGGAGAGTCTTCATGTCAATGAGGGAGGAGTACATGGTGAACCTCCAACGCCAAAACCCCGAGCGCGTGGCGGCAGAGGCGGCGGCGTACACCATGTACGAGCAGTGCCGCAGAGGGAGGAGACGGCGCGATGATGACTTCAACTTCCTTCGAGGACTAGACGGCTGCGGAGAGGCACAACCGACGACTTCCTCGATTTAAACTTTACTTTAGGGTTTTGTTTAGGTTAAGTTCCATTCATGTTTTAGTTAAATCCTATGAACTATGTGTGAATTGTATGAAACGCGGTCGAAATCGTTTAAAATCATATGAAATTTGTCCAAATGATGTTCTAGTTTTAGGGGTTCCAATCTCGCGGCCACCATTTAGAGGAGCAAAATTATTTTTCTCTATTTTTATCCGCCCGTTTGCTCCAAATTTTTTTTGGTTGGGCCGTATTCCAAGGATTAATGAGCTTTTTGATTCCCCAAATATTTCTCCTCCGCTTCTTTGTTTCCCTCTCATTCCAAAAAAAAAACTCCCGAAAACAAAAATCCCCATCTCAGATGAGCGACGAGGGCGGCGCCGAGATGACCAGCCGCCGCCGCCTCCACTCGGCGCCGGCGGCGCCGCTGGACGGCGAAGACCTCCTCTGTCAGATCCTCGTCCGAATCCCCCCGCTACCCTCTTCGCTCCCGCGCGCCGGCGCCGTCTCCAAGCTCTGGGCGCGCGTGGCGGCCGACCCAGGCTTCCGCCGCCGCTTCCTCGCGCACCACCGGAAGCCGCCGGTCCTGGGCGTATTCGAGAAGCTCGGGCAGGATCTGGTATTCTCCCCCATCCTCGACCCTCCCGACCGCATCCCTCCGGGGCGCTTCTCCCTGTGCCCCGAGCAGGAGGCGTCGTTCACTCACTGGACCCTGCTCGGGTGCCGCCACGGCCGCGTCCTCGCCATCGGTAGCTTCAGTAGGCACGCTACGCTCCTCGTGTTCGATCCCGTCTCCCGCGGCCGCAGCTACGTGCCCGTTCCGATGGATTTCCGGTTCAATCTGTGCAACGTCAGGGGAACCGTGCTGTGTGCTGCCGGCAACGGCGAGGGCCACGTGCACGGAGACTGCCACTCAGGCCCCTTTAAGGTGGTCTTGCTAGGCACCAGGAGCCGCCAAGAGCCAGCCATGGCCTGCGTGTACTCCTCGGAGACCGGCGTGTGGGGACCGCTTGTCTCGACGGCAGAACCGTGTGGCGCTCCGGTTAGCCGTTTCCCCTGCACCCTTATTGGCAGCGCCCTTTACTGGTGGCTAAATGATTCCGAGGATGCGATGCTCGAGTTCGATTTGGATGCCCAGAGACTGGCTGTGGTCAGGAGGCCTATTTTTGCAGGCATTGGCAGCAGCTGTATCCGGATCATCAGGGCCGAGGGTGGCGGTGTAGGCTTTGCCGTCTTGGTGTACCCCAGCTTCCAGTTGTGGGGCCGCAAGTTCAGCAGTGATGGCGTCGCCACATGGATGCTGCAGAGGATTGTTAACATGCATGAGGTCATTGGTCTGCCGTCTGGGATCGAGACACGCAATGAAGCTATAGTGGGGTATTCCGAGGATGCTGATGTGGTTCTCATATCTGTGTCCACTAAGCAAGAACACTCCACTAAGCATCAACACTCTGCCTTCATCGTTCAGCTGGATTCGATGCAGTCCAGGGAGCTTAGTCGGAGTTTTTTGGAGCATTCATACCATCCGTTCGCGTATTTCTATACTGCAGGTATTTGCTTACCTTTACATCACACGATCCACTTATTTTTCGTACATGGTTGCATGAATGCCTTGCTGTGCTTAAGTTTTTGCTGACAACTTAGTTATCCTTTTTTCTATTTGCTTGAGAGATAAAATTAATGGTTGCTGTTTTCTTGTGTTATATTTGAACAGTATTTTCCCTGAAGGTACCAAACTATTTGGGCCAGTTATCATATCATTCTTGCATAGGTTCGCATAGGTCCTTTATAAAATTATTATTGCTGGGAACTGCTCGTTAGAACAGATAAAATTAGTCGGATTGATGAGTGCCTGATGCGGGGAACCTGGGCTTGATTTCGGGTCCTGGCATCCAGTGGTTGCACCATTTCAAAGCAGTAATATAAAATCAGTATGAAAATTGGTCAATTTTTTTAAGATAAAGTGTAGCCCAACCATTATATATCTTACAACTTAAAAGCTGAGCATACAATGCTATTAAGATAACTCCATTGCTTCTGTTTACATATTTCCATTGTGGCAGCATAATTTGATCGATAATATAACATGAAGATACCATTAACTGTGGCAGGTTTACTTGAGCCCAGGAGTAACTAATAATCCATTACCTGTTGTTAAGTTGCTGGCATGTACAAATAAAATGCTGATATGTCACAAAGACCTTGCCCTGTTTCAGGGTCGTGGTGGTGATATGCTTTGCTTGTTATCCATGTGTCAGTGTATCCTGTCATCTTCCACTCCATTTTAACTTGTTGACTGAGTGCTTCACGGAAAGCCTAGAAAGTTGGATTTGTGAGGCTGATTGTCAGTCATTATTTGTTAAGTTAGTGATTCTTGTATCTAGTTTAGTCATCTCTTTGTAGTTTCATAGTTTGTGTTTTGGACTAGATATTCTGCGTTTGATATGGCGATCACACCTACCATTTTTAACGAGAATATTATCCATATGTTGTCCCTTAGGTGCCGTGCAACTTCCAATGGTTAATAGTTGAGGTTTCACCTCTCATATGCCCCTAATTTGAGGTATCAATTGCTATTCTGCCATGCTGAAATTGGTCATGTAAATTTTATTTTGTTAGTCATTTGGCTGAGTGAAAAGACCAAACTTCCCATGTGTTTTTATCCTCTCTTTTGCTATCAAAGTTGGCTAGCAAATAGCTCAAAATAATCTGATCATTCCTTTGCAACAATAGCTCAAAAGAAAACTAACTGGCATGCTGTTGACAATTTATAATGCCTCCATCTTAGAATTTTGCGTGGATGTGAAGGTGACTTTTTAAAAACAAGCAAAAAATGCTGCGAAGATGATATCTCTGCTAGTTGCAGTACTTCAATGTTTAAGACTATTGTTAGCAGCTTCCAAAGGCTCATATAGGTAACTCCTAATTAATATATTTGATCATGCTTGGGAATCTGGAAACTTGTGAAACACCAGTGAATGTTATGTTGTTTAAAAATAATGTGGAATCTTTTTTTGACTGTTTCATACTTCAGCGATGTTAGAGTGGATTCAAACCTGAATTCTAGCTTGTTGAACTATTTTATGTAGCATTGCTGGAATGACCTAACTTCAAAATTTCAGTCATTAATTCTGTTATAGTGAATTTAATTCTGCCCGCTCTTTCTGAGCTACGGCTTGTGCACTTGTCACTTATTAGATTGGTTGCCGCGCAGGTACTGCTAAAGCGTGAAGTTCTGCTTCAGCCATCGAGTCACCGCAGCAGCAGGGTCTATTCCTATATCAGCATACATCTCTTGAACCACTGATCTGACTTCAAAGGTTGAGCCATTAATTCGTATGATCTGCGTATTTCTTATAACCTGGTTGATACAGTGAGATTGTTGACTCATATGGGCACCCTGCGATTAGCTGAGAGAGAGAGCCTTGTCACTTTCTCAATTATCTCTCTGTTTTACTAGTTAACTCTGTCAGTTGTTCTTTCCGTATAATACCATATGAGGTATGAGTACTTTCACAGCAATCCCGATGCTGTGTTACCTGGGTTATGTTTTTGTTTTAATGTGGAGACAATATGTTTATGTGCTAGTTGTTACTGGCTGCCACTTGTAGGAGGTATAACCTCATTCCCTGTGCAATCCATATCAAAAGATGAAGTCGCCTGCTGGGTGCTGGGGTTCTGGACTGAAATTCAAATTCTTAAGCCATGTCTTGGTACTCTGGACTTTTTCCCTCTAGAGTTGACACCTTAGTTTCAATAGTTGAGGGCCCTGGGTGCAAACTTTGGATGGTTTTGAGTTTGGGTGTAAACTAAACCAAGGCAATAGTCAAGGAAACAAAAAAGCAAACATATCCCTTGATTAAAGTGGGCATGCCAATGCAAAATCCCGTCACATGTAGTACAACCTGAGTGTATTAGTTTCTTTAAATGGTCCTAGACTACCCGGTCTAGGAGACCAGTGATTAGTGATCATGGGTAGTTCCTTCTGGTAGTTGTTTCTTTCTTTCCCGCTGCTGGACTCCCGTTTTCATCAAAGTTCATGTACTTTGGTCATTTAGTCGCTGCTTCTCCACCATTGGGGCCTCCGTTCTTGTTGCCCCCGCTGGCAACGACAACGTTTTTGTTGCGTCGCATGTTCCGTCGCTCGACTTCATTTTCGCCGCATCTCCTTTTCGAATTGGCTTTTCCTCCATCGCTCCGGATTGGCCATGAGGTACAGAATTGGGTTTGGTAGCTAT
Organism: Lolium perenne; assembly: GCF_019359855.2. Lineage (NCBI taxonomy): Eukaryota > Viridiplantae > Streptophyta > Magnoliopsida > Poales > Poaceae > Lolium > Lolium perenne. The sequence continues at coordinate 10,629,455 of NC_067249.2, forward strand.
TCTGCTTCGTGTGCACGGATTATCTAATAGGTCATATCAGCAGTGTCCATGTTGTGTAGTTTTTTGGGATAGCTTATTCGCCTTTTCTTTTGCACACAACCCTCTCCTCGTTTGGCGTGCGTATGCATGCTCCGGGTTGGTGCAGAGCTGCAATGTAGTTTTCACCTGATCTTCTCTGGTTAAGCTGCCTAGTGCTTGACACGGGGCCATAGCAACTGTTGGGCCTACATGGCAGCCGTGTTCTCCTTCTGACGGTACGAACCTATCAAGCAATACGAACCTATCAAGCAAGGGGTCAATGCCGACCCATCCCCTCTCCTCCCAACTCTGCGCTCCCTCCTTTCCTTTCCTGTCGTGGCATCTCGCATGATGTCGAGCTTCCGCGCCAGTAATGGTACTGTTTTGGAAAGGGGCTCACAGCGTGTAACCGTCATATGAGGCTCTTTTGAGGGCTCGAGGCAACAACATCCACATACACAACGATGGACGATGGTGAAGCACCATGCAAATGAATCCATCCGGATATTTTCCTTTTTTGTGCAGCAATATTTTGTTCATAAATGTGACCCATCGTTTTGCTATTCCATCATTAGACTGAAGCGGAGTTACTATTCGGTTACATCCACATTTTAGGGAAAGATCTTAATATGGTGTCCGACAATGCTTTTGTGGTCGCTATGACAGTGTACAAAGACCCACAGTATAGTAGGTGCGTCCAATACCATCCCTGGTAAAATTGTTGAAATTTCAGCTGTGATGTGCTCTGCCAGAGAGAAACTGAGCCTAGATCAGTTGGTGCAAGCCGTGGGTGCACACCCCCGCCACCCAGGTTCGAGTCTTCTTCAACTCGAACTTGGGTGTCTATTTCTTCTATAAAATATTACCCAGTTCCTCCTAGGTAATCTCTTTTTTTTGTGCGCTCGAGGTTTTTTCCTATTCAATTTACCTCTTCTTGTAGCCTTCTTTGTCTCAGTCCAGAGAAGTAGGGCCATGCAAACCTATGAGCATAGCATGAATCTATCGTCTCCTCTGCCTCTCCCGATAAATGAAAGCACCAACATGAATTAATTTGACTTATAACTTAAATAAACTATGTTCGTAGCATAGCACGGGCATCTTACTAGTAGTTACAAAATCTGGAGCTCTTGTTAGTTTGTCGGCTAGCGGCACGAGTAAGAATTGGATACATTTTTTCTGTTGCGGAATGAGAATTGAATTCTGGATTCAGTAGTAATAATTATTTATTTTTCTGCTTGATGCAGGTAGTCGCATGGTTCAATTGATCAGTAGGTTTCTTGGCACCAGCCACCAGGTATATAATGCTTCCTTAGTATGTTTCAGCCTGTATTACTGTGTATCACCATCAATCATATGAAACTTCACCAATAGTTGATGGCAGAATCACATATTGATGATTTCATAAAATACGGAGTTTTTTAATTCGTCTCCTATATTAATACCAATGTAAGAAAAATGCTCCTAAAATTTGGACAGCAGCTCCAAATTTCGTGCAACTGCTATCTCAAAGCTACTAAAATTCATGCGTCTTTTTCAGTTGCCTCTGGTTCTTTTATCAGCACTTGGTGGTCGAGTTGAATCGAAGATTAGGAATTAAGTAAGCACTAGTCCTTACTCTTATTATGATCTCTTTGCAGGTTACTAAAAACGAGTGTTCTGTCATGGTTATTTGACAGAAGTAAGAAAACACAGAAATGTAGGCTGACAGAAATGGAAACTGTGTTTTCTTTTGAGAGATGGATACTGTGAGTTGCCTTGCGACCTTGCTTTGAAGCAAAAGTTCATTTATTGTTTCCTAGTTTTAGGACAGTAATAAATACCAGTGCAAACAAAAGAAGGGTTATAAGCCAGTTTTGAACTCGTCAAAGAATATCAGTAAAAACTAAAGCATACCTTGACTGTACATCAAAAAAATTCCTTAGCAGATACTTTACGTTGCTTTTTTTTTTGAACCATAACTTCGGATTTGGGGCAGATGGAAAGTTGCTGGTACAAAATATTTATGTGCTCCTTGAATTAGATATTTTTATGATGTAGAGCCCGCTGTGTTTTTATCGACCAACTGGTTCGCCCTTTTGCTACATGTAGCTTAATTATAAATGTTCTAGAATTGGGGGTTTCGGTTTTCTGCAGTTTCCTTGATTCAGTAGATGCGTGGTGTGCTAAATACGCTGCGCTGGTGCTTGATCGATCGTTTTTTCTGCTCACATCAATAGTTTAGGTCTAAATTTATTCATCCATGCATTCAAGGCAAATATTTGTTTGTGTAGAATTGGTTGTTTGGGGTATGCCATCTTTTCATACATGGCATGTTCATTGTTATATCTCTGTTACATTTATCATCTAGGATACTATAATTGAACATCATGTTTGGTAAAACTGCAATTACCGAACATCATGTTTGTCCCTTATTTCTTGTTATATAATTGTTACTATTACTATGTTTTAAACTTACATGATATATATCAAGTCTACTAGGTATCTTTATTCTTTCCTGTTTTGTGCTCTGCCCCATTTTTGGTTGCCTTCCTCTCATGTTTTGTATTTTCAGTTTGCACAAGATATGCATTTTTACTTTGACCTTTTGCTTTGTTCACACTGTTATGCATTAATCTTTGGTTATGTTGCTGTTATTCAGTTTAGATATGTACAGTTACAAGCATATCTTTATTTAGGTGAATAGCCATTGTATACTGAATCAGTGGGCTAAGAAATTTTAGAGAGAAGTGCATATTACAATCTTGAAATAATGCCCTAGTTTAAGTTACAACCATAAACTTGAAAACTGGTTAGAACACATCCCTGAATTATTGAAACCGTCTAATTTACTCCCAGGGATACAGTTGGCAGTTGGTTTCGTAGCTGCATCTCTCTGAGATTTCTCTGGAGAGCAGGCCGTCGCTGCATCCTCCTGCCTCGACCAGCGCCGCCCCCCACCTCACCTCAGGCCCTCAGTCTCCAGCCTCCCTCACCTAGGACAGTAGGACTCCGATGGACCATGTTGTCACCTCGGTCCCGTGCGCAACCCCCACAGTTTAACCTTAGCCACCACCACTGCGTGTTTCCGCCGTTGGCACGCCATCCAACTGCGTCGTTTCTGGCCGATTCCTCGCACCAGCGAGATTGCAAGGACACGGGGAGTCCAATACCGTGGTCAGACGCTCGATTCATATCGAGCCAATTGATGGAATTTTGGCTATCCTCGTCAATGCTTTCGAGCCATCACGAGCAAAACCCGCCGATTAATTTTGAGAATCCACAGTTGGAGCTCCATCAAACATTGACCACCACCCAGCATCTCTTCCGCGAGACTGAGGCTGCCCCGAGTCATCTTCTAGCCCAGCTCCTCTATCCCGAGCTCCTCCACATCCTGGTGCATGGTCACCACCACCGTGCCTCCGCAGCCGCTGGCCATGCAACAAAGCATGCCGACGATCCTGGCTGTGGTAATGGAGTTGAGCCAGGAGGTGGGCTCGTCTTGGAGCAGCAGGCTCTGATCCACTGGCCAGCATCTCTAGCCCAATTCTGATCTGCTCGTGCTCACAGCTGGAGAGGCCATGGACGCCGCTGACCATGATGTGAGCCACTTTGGTGAGGCCTGGCTCCTGCACCACTCCTCCACCTGGGCGTGCTTCTCTTGAAATTTTATCCCCTCACAAGGTTGGTTGGTTTCAAGATTATTACTCCCTCCGTCCCTACACACTAAAACGACATGCGAATCTAGACAAACCTGCGTCATTTAATTTGGGATGGAGGAGTATTGTTTTCTCCTGATGGAAACTTTTAGGAAAGCACAAATAAGAATTATCTCGGTAATGTCCAAGCCCTGTAATATTGTTTTGAAGATTAAATTGAGTTAGCTAAGTTTCACTGTAAATATTTCTAATGATGTAATCTTTAAGAATGTTACAAAATTTCAATCGATTTGCTCTAAGGATACGAATCATGAAGAATTGTCCCTGTTCGGTTAAGCAAGCTAAATTCACTATTTCGCCATTGCTTGTTGCTTATGTTTGAATTATCTTTATATTTGACTAAATGCCCTACTAATAGTACTTCCTGCTTTGGTGAAGAAGTATGACCCTATTGCTTTTAACTCTTAAATTGCCATTTTTCTAATTGCCTTTTGACACAAGCAAGGACTATGTCTCTAGGATTTTGTGATATCCTTTTCCTATGGTTTTGCTGGATATAATCAGGTCAGTGCATTTTATTATTTTCTTCAAAGCCTACCTACATGGTTTATTACCATCTCTCTTTGGTACCAGCGAGAACTCTGTCTATGATTTTTGGTATGTAGGGATGCTGTTGAATCCTCGGTTGCTTGGCCTGGCAAAAAGCTGTAATCTGGAACTGGTCCTGCAATCATCTGAGATCTTGTGGGTTTACGAAGGTGAACGCTCGTTGGCAAAATAAGGAATGGGGTTGTCTTATGTCAAACCCTTGTTAATCACCTGTCCTGGAATGTCTATGAATGTACATAACTGGAACGTTGCTCTATTTTCTAATCCCTCGCTGCTGGTGCAGGCTTGAATTCCTCCATTACTCTGCTGTTACTTCGTGTTAAATTTGGGTGTGCTAATTTGCCCCAACTGAGACATAGCCTAAAGACTATAGTGGGTCTTCATTTTTCTGTGTGGTTCAGTACAATTTAACCCCTGTAGACCGAAAACTCTGAAGCCAAAGAGGGCAGCGACGCAGCTCTCAAGCTTACAAGAAGGGTTGAAGATATAAGTTTTTTTCTGATGGTTGAAGATATCATTTCTTTTTGTGGTGGGTTGAAGCTACCAGGCTACTAATAAGGAACAATCTTGGACCTTCATTGCAGGCTCTTGCAAATGGTATCCACGGATGATTAAAGTCAAGATGTTCTACTGAGAATTCGCAACGATCACAAATTCTGGGCGTCCAAAGGAACTGTAGTACCTCCTGATGATGAGGGAGAAGAGCAAGGAAGTATTGCTTTAGACAAAAGGTATCAACAACTCAATCAAGTGATAGCTAACTATACGATACGGCGCAGAATTTGTAATACACGTTTTATTGGCAAGTATAAGTCAAAAGCTTTATACAGAACATGTTTGTGTGATAATTTGCAAACAGCCTACCAGATTTTAGTTCTTGTACCACATGGTCCAGCATTGTGAGAATGGCACGGTCAATTTGCCACTCAAGTACATGGTCCAGGCTTGTCAGAATGGCAAGCTGGGTTGAGCTAAAGGAGCACCAAACCTCTTCCTACGACCATATGGCTCCCCATTCCACCTAAATTGCTGAACATGCGGGGGTGTAAATGGTACGGATAATTTTTGATCTGGATCCGCATTTGTTTTTAAGGATAAGTAATGCACTTTCAGAAATCCGTCGAATATGAATATGGATGTAGATATTGATTAAGCTGATATCTGACAAATATTGTATTTATATTGTCCATTATCTGATTTTTTTGCGGACTATCCGAGGTATTTAAAGAGGATAATCTGATAAAATAAGCTCAACCGCAAATATCCAGACAACATAGTTAGTTTGGCGACCCAACTATGTATGCTACTATCACGGAACTTCCTTTGTTGTATGAACAATTGTGCATGTTTCTCTATAGCCTATTGTTATACGTTCTGTTCTCATATGTTTTACATGAGAGAAAAATACTTTTAATTTTCTGTGTATATTTGCTCAATTGTCCGTTTCGTGTCTAAGATCGTTTCGAATCTGCTCCATATCCCCAATCCGATATAATCCGCATTCGGATCCTCATCTGATTATTATCCACTCTTATCTAAATCTGCTATAAAAATATGGTAAAGGATATGGAAATATCAATATCCGATCTGATCCGATCCGTTTACATCCTTACATGCAAGTCGGGTTATGGAATGATAATTTTTATTTGCTTCGGGGTTAGATATCAAACTCGTTTGTAGGTCCGATATGCGGGGTGAACTTGGAGATGACGTCCCACTTGCAAGCCCATGTGGGGAGCCACAACTCGTTGCCATGATCTTCGTTGTCATTGAAAGGAAAAAATTTCGAGCGTCCAATAGTCAGCTTCACTTCTAATACTACAACAAGCTTCGTCCAACTATACATGGAGGCAAATAAAGTTTTGTCATGGTAGAAGTTGGAGATGTCATGTTGAGATGGCTACAATAGAAATAATTGATTACCTAGTGGTACAAGGAGGCCAATACTATCGAAACCCAACTCCATGTAGTCTCCATAATGGTTAACTCCTAGAGCAAGTGCACTGAGCGGTCTTCCCACTGCTGTCAGGAAAGAGTGTCTTGATGATAACACACCACACTTACACACGGATGTACAACTTAATCCGATCCTTGTTGGCATCCTGCAAGCAGGTCTTGAAGTTCCATGAGATCTAAGAGAAAGTATCCCTGGCGGAGACCCTTAATTTCCCCCCTTCTTGTTTATGATATCCCAGGTAACCTTACTAATAAGATCAAACATCTTCCCACGTTAGTCGTCACAAGATGTGTCAATACGCAGAGGCTTCCCCTCAATGGGGAGTGCAAGGGTCATCGACATGTCCTAAAAAGTCATGGTCATCTCCCCGATACAAAGGTGAAAAATGTGCGTCTCCAGCCTCCGACGATCGACAAACGCGGTGATCGCAGAAGGGTTCATGTTCGGTGTAGACCGGATGACCATATGGATGAATGGGAGGAGTCCTAACTTCTGGATGTGCTCCGTGTATCGCTCATTACATGGCATCTTCGTTGAGGAGGCCTCATGACACCTAAGTCGAAGGGGTCCCAGGACCGGCACATATACACGTTTGATTATTCCATATCCATATTAACACAGCAAAACTATATGTACTACTTGGTTCATTTCTATTACCTTCTTCTTCTTCTCAAACATCAAGTAGGCACATTATTTATTATCGTAGTAAGGATCGAGAAGCATCATCCTATACATGTGAGCATATAAAAACTAATAGGGTGAGCAAATGCGAGAATATACGAACTAACATGTGAGCATGTGACCTTCATATGTGAACTACAAAATCTAGATCATACAATACCTAAACATAGTCACACAAGTGCTATCCACATGCTACAAGATTAAAAGTGCATATAAATTTCTAGATTTTCTGATGAACTAGGGTTTCCTAAAATAGCAAAATTAGGCAGATTTGATAGAATTTCGGATGGAATTGAGAAGATTTGTGATCATGTTTGATGAACTAGGGTTTGCTAAAATAGTAAAATTAGAGAAAATGTTATAAAATGCACCACGTCGTGACAAGGAGACAAGTGTGGCTAAAAAGATAGATCTATGAATTTGTTTCGCTGGAAGTTTATTCCTCGAAATCCTTTTGCCAATGAGCTATTTTTGTCCATTTTGCACACTGAAGTAGCCTGTCTTGACATGTTTAAATCTTAAGCATTCTAAATGCTCATTTGATTCAATTTGATTCATAGGATAGGAAAAAACATATGAATAAAAAAAGCATAGAATTAAGATGTCATACATATGTGAATCCTAAGGGGAGATGGAGTGTGTTTAATTGTAGCAAATGAATTTTTCCATGAGGTATGACCTAATGATTTTTTCCTATAGAATTTACACTACAAGATTCCGTTTCTATATGATGTGTTCTTATGAATCAAATAACCTGTATAGGAAAATTTCCCATAAAATTTTAATCATATACAATTCCTTTACAAATCCTATGAATCAAAGAATCCCTAAAGATGGAATCTAAACCGCCGAGGTTGATGACGAAGAATTCGTAGTTTCAAAATTGCTTTTTTAGATGAGTTTTCAAAATTGTTCGGTAACCATAGATCTCTACATGTGTCCATTTCTCCATCCATATTGAGATTTGGCACAGTCCATCATAGGTTCATGAGGAAGATCACAATGCACTAAAGAACATCCGAGCAAGCAAATGAGAATTAACCCGTGGTTGGATAGTTAGGAGGGTAAAGAATTAACCTAGCAGAGTTCAAATTCCAGATTTGATACTTTGGTGTCTTATAAAGGCGGAATATATTCTTCAGTGGAAGACGATGTTCTCGTCGACGGCAAGGCGCCTGTGGTGACTTCAGCAATCTCGAGACCCACCGGATCAATTTTTTCAATGTAGTCGCTTAAATGTGCTCAGAGAGATAGGGTGTGCTGTGTCTGCGAACACAGCCTAGATGATGACTTAGGGTCTGTTTGTTTGGGCTGCAGCTTTTGAGAAGCAGCTGTAGCTATTGAGCTGTGGAAAAGCAGCTGTGGGAAGCAGCTGTGAGAAGCACAGATTTGATGTTTGGCAGGAGTGATGTTAATGGCTGCTGTAGCTGTTATGAAGAATGAAATCTCTAAAATGCCCCTGAATGTTAAAAAAGTTGTATAAATGCTGATTTGACACGAATCAATTAATTTTAACTATTTTACGAGACTTGTCCATATTAAATATAAACTATAGACAGGGACATGTCGAGCTTGGAGGAGGACCGGGATGGCGCAAAAATTCCTAAATTATTTGTAAACTAAATATGTTTTTAACAAACTTACCATTACAAACTTTGTATACTCAAATATTCTTTTAAGCACGACAAATATTTTTGTATTTTGCCTTCACGGGACCTCGCCTTGCAGCTTGCAGCTACGGATTGCCGTCCTCTCCACAAGATCAGTTGCAGATAGCCCAGGCCGCTTCTCAAATACGAGTAATATAGATATCTTACAATAAATCTCCAAGTAAGGCTAGATAGACAAATTCGAGGCATCCAGGAGTAGACTTATTTTTTTACAACTGCTAGCATCACTTGAGAGATCCAGGTAAAGTAAATCTGGAGGCAGCGTAACTGCGTCTAGCCGTGGGGAAGATCCATGGCTCGACGGCGGCAGTTCCCGGCGAGGTCAACGCGTCGTAGAGGACGGCGGCCGGCAGGGACGATCTGCGGAGCGGAGAGGACGGGGCCGGCGGGGGAGGAGGACGGTCGCGGGGTCGGGGGCGGCTATGGGGGCGCGCGGGAGAAGGCCTTGGATGGCGGCGGCCGAGAACAGGGGCAGGGGAGGAGGACGACGGCGAGGTCGTGGAGAGACTGTGGGGGCACGGGAGGTTGCCATGGATGGAAGCGGCCGGGAACGGTGGAGGAGGACGGCGGCGGGTCGAGGGATGCCTGCGGCCTGCGGGGGAAGAAATAAAATGAGCAGAGAAGAGGAATCGGGGTAGATCGGGAGTGGCAGTTTTTTTGCAATTAGGCTGAAGTATCGGGGGCAATTCCGTCCGTTGCAACTCGGGAAGCAGCTAAAGCGGGGGAAGCACCCCTGGGGTAGCTTTTTGTTCTGCTCGCGCGCTCAGTGCATTTTTTCCAAGCGCTTCTCCGCAGCGCTTTTTTTTTTTGTGCTGTTTGTTTGGGCTTCCGCTTTTAGACGTCTAGGGCCTTAGCCAAACTCACGAGGCCACGACACATAAAGCCAAACAAAAAAACCCTCGGGCTCAAAGCCTCAAACCCTTACCTTACCTTCGCAGCTCATCTCCCCTTCCAGCCGCCGCCGCTATATGCTTGCGTGCCTCCGGCGAGGCCTCCCGCTCCTCCGGCAGCACCGGCCCCGCCCCCTCCGCTCGCTCTCGCCCTGCCCCGCTCGTCTGCTCCCCCTCTCGTCCCTCCACCTCTCCAGCGAGGCGATGGCAGATCCGGCTCCGGCTGTGGTGCCGGACGGCGCCTACCTGGAGGCCGTGACGCAGAAGCGGATCCGCATCTTCGAGGAGCTCCAGGCCAGGCAGGCCCTCGAGCGCCTCAACATCGGCGGCGAGCCAATCAAGTAGGTCTTCTCACCAAGTGCGAGCGTGTTTTGTTTTAGGGGGTCATAGTCAACTGAGAACTAACTTTGTTTTCGATATCATTAAATCTCTGCTAGATATGCGTATGTATGTTCTGCTAGATATTTCAGCTCACGTTGTCAGGTACTGTTCACCGGGGCATTTGATTGTTGGCGAGATCTAAAGATTATTATTAAAGTATTACGTAGGAAAAAATGTTCTGTCTGGTTTGACAAACTTGCATTTTAATTTTAACCCAGGATGACACGGGCGTCATATGATTTAGAACCTGAACACCATCCTACTCTTTTCCTCATTATTGCGAATTAAAAATTCAAATGCGCGTGGAGTCATCTGCTTTACACGATGGAGATGATTTTTTCCCCACTTGTAATGCTGTTTTCTGCAATTTCATTCAGGATAACTTTGCCTGATGGCGCAATCAAGGAAGGCAAGAAGTGGATATCAACCCCAATGGACATTGCTGCGGGGATATCAACTGGGTTAGCAGCTAGCTGCTTGATAGCTCAAGTGAATGGTGTACTCTGGGATATGGCGAGGCCATTGGAAGGTGACTGTGAACTGAAGTTGTTTAAGTTCGATAGCGATGAAGGCCGTGATACGTTCTGGCACTCGAGTGCTCATATTCTTGGAGAGGTGAGTTAAAGCTTCCCAAGATATCTTTGGGTGTATTTTTTCTTGTTTAAGCCCAAATTGCGTGTTATATCCGCATGCTGTTTTGGCTTTGCCCATGTTTCTGTTAGAAATCATTCTCGAATTCATGTTTTTACTAACTGAATATGTTCATTTGTAGTCTCTTGAGCGGGTGTATGGCTGCAAGTTGTGCATTGGTCCTTGTACTACAAGGGGGGAGGTACGAAACTATTCTAAGTTGGGGTTAGCGCATGAGAATAAGTTAGTTCTATTTTCCAATCATTACTCATTTTCTAATGTTTCCCACTTTGCCTATTATAAGGGTTTTTACTATGACGCCCACTACAATGACCTGACACTGAATGACACACATTTCGATGCCATTGACAAGCAAGCCAAAAAGGCTGTTGCGGTATGCTATCATATTCTACTTAATCCAGATGTACTCAATTTTTTTCCTATCCTTATTTTGTGGAGACTGCCCACCCATTTTAAAGTAGCACCTTATATATGTGACATGACTGAGCTGCTGCTTTAACAAGTATTTTACTTCAACACAAATTAATGCAGGAAAAGCAAGCATTTGAACGCATTGAAGTCTCCAGAGCAGAAGCCCTTGAGATTTTTGCCGAAAATAAATTTAAGGCAATCTTCTTCGTGCATATGTTGTTCCTTTTGATTGTTTATATTTATATTTAAATATCAGTGTGTTGATTGTATCACACATGACACGTCCGCGGCATTTTATTCAATTTCTTGAATACTTTTGGAACTATAGGTTGAAATAATTAATGAATTGCCCGAGGACAAGACCATCACAGTATACAGATGTGGTCCTTTAGTTGACCTTTGCCGTGGCCCGCACATCCCAAATACTTCATTTGTTAAAGCTTTTGCTTGCCTCAAGGTATTTTTCCTTTTTTTATCCATTGAGCTACAGGTTCTCCTGATGATATTTGGTACTTCAGATTTGATATTACGTGTAAATATTAGGCTTCAGCATCATATTGGAGAGGAAAAGCAGACCGTGAGAGCCTGCAGAGAGTATATGGAATCTCTTTCCCTGATTCTAAACGTCTCAAGGTACATCATATAATTCCTGCTATCATTGATGATGTGGAAACTGGAAAGTTGTCATGCACATGTATTTTTCGCAGAATACATTCCTTGAACTTCAGCTAGCATCTTTCTTTATTGGTTAGCTCAGACATACTTACTGTATTATAAAATATGGTTACATCAAAGACATCACAGTCCTGAATTTTAATTTTAGGTAGTATACACTTCTAAGTGTTTTTTTATCTTCTCGTATTGTCAACGCCCTATTCTCTTTTTCATGCATGCTTTTCTTTACGATCTGCAGGAATATCAGCATATGATAGCGGAAGCTAAGAAACGTGATCATAGGTTATTAGGGCTGTCACATGAACTCTTCTTTTTCCATCCACTTAGGTACCTTAGCATTTCCTATCTGAATTTTCTTCTTTTCATATCCTTACTTCAGATCTTTGTTTACCAGACTGCCTTTAGAATAGCTCTTTGAACTTTGCAACTATGCAGCCCAGGAAGCAGCTTCTTCCTTCCAAATGGTACTATAATATACAATAAATTGATGGATTTTATGCGACAGGAGTATAGAAAGAGAGGCTACCAGGAGGTAGTATTAAATACAACAATTATCTTTTTATATCATCGATAGTTGTACAACAATGTGTGTTCTATATTTCTAATCCATTTGTATGTATTTAGGTTTTGAGTCCAAATATTTACAATATGCAACTTTGGGAAACCTCTGGACATGCTGCAAACTACAAGGACAACATGTTTGTTTTTGAGGTAGGCACATCTGCAGACGCTGCAGAAATATTGTGTCATGCTATAGATACATCGCTGACGGGTGATGACCTTTACGGGTGGTTATTTTACTCTTGTGCAGATTGAGAAACAAGAATTCGGCCTTAAGCCAATGAATTGTCCTGGCCATTGCCTAATGTTTGGCCACAAGGTTCGATCGTATAGAGGTGAGCTCCTCTCTTGCTGTCCTGATTCCTTTAATCAGAAATTAGTCAAGTAAATATGTAACATATTGGAACTAGGTCTAGTAGGTCATATACGTACTATGTACCATCACTGGTTATTAGAAAATAGCGCACTTAGGCCATGTGCAATGAATAACCATATAGTGTGGAGCTACCTATCGAGTACTGGTCCGTAGTTTCAATACCTTGCAAGATCTCAATTGTGCAGATCTTAAAGCTTCTTCCTTTCTGAACTGTCTTTCTTGTAAGATCTTACGCTATCGTTTTATTACATTGGTACTGTGAGAAGATGCACATTTATTATTTAGCAGTCATTGCTTTGTCTCATTTTGGTGACCTGTTCTTTTAATGAAAATCACACAATATTTAGTTGCACACACCACTAAATCACCCAAAAGCTCGAACTGATGGAGAAAGATTGTCCCTATGCGCATGTTTTTTTTAGCCCAAGCTTGCCCTGAAAAAATGGGTAGTCAAAAACTCTGCCAAGTTTTGCTTTCTGAGGCCTAGTTTGGTACTAGAGTTTTTGTGAGGATTAGTGGGGGTAATCCCCACTTATTTCTAAAAGCATGTTTGGTACTAGAGTATTGAGTGAGTTTCATCCCCGCTTATCCCCACTTTTCCCCAAATCTTAGTGTATTTTTCTCAGTCCCCAATACTCTACCCCTATCTAGTGGATTGGGGATGGGGTTTTGTGGGAATTGGGTGAAGGTAGGGCTTTTCACCCAATACTCTAGGGGATTATCCCCACTAATCCCCACAAAAACTTTAGTGCCAAACAAATCCTGATGAGTTGGCCAGTGTTGGCAAGATTGAACATAGTGGGTAAAGATGCTTCAATATATTTCAACACAGAGCGCAACAATCCAGTTTTTTTAGTTGTGTATCGAGCTAGCCTTTTCTAGGTACAAGTACCTGAGCCCAAGATTATGAAGATGATTAATTATGAGGCCGATAAATGTTTAGTACTCAGATCAGTGAAAACTTGGCATGCACAATTTGAGCTATGGGTTGTGTACAACAATAAGTTGAGCTTCTCTAATAGACTGTTTGAGTAAATCCTGTGTGCTTCTTTACTCATGTGGATCTTTACCAATTTTGTGCCTAATCGTAGCATATCTGCTTAATGAAACCCTGCAGAGTTGCCTCTCCGCATGGCTGATTTTGGGGTTCTGCACAGAAATGAGCTTAGTGGTGCACTTACTGGTTTGACACGTGTCAGAAGATTCCAGCAGGTAAAGGATAATTTGATCCATGATTTTTGCTAAGATTAAAGAAATGCTATCGTTTCTGATTAGCTCTATACTTTGATCATTGTTTTGCTTTATGTTCCTTTCAGGACGATGCCCATATTTTTTGCACAGAGAGCCAAGTAAGTTTGTGATTGCATAGAAACATCTTGCTGTATGAAATACAGAAATATATTCCATGTGCAATTTTTCAGTAGGTTTCAGAATTTAGCATATCCTACAGTAGTTGTGCTGTGGTTTGGATTTATTGACTGCTTGAGTTTGTTTCTGAGTTTGTATTATTGCATACCTATTTTAAATTATTTCGTTGGTGCAGATTAAGGATGAAGTCCGGGCTGCTTTGGAATTTGTTGATTATGTTTATAAAATATTTGGATTTAAATACGAGTTAGAGTTATCAACGGTAACCGTCGTCTCCTCCTTTTATTGTACTTGTAACATTTGCTGCAGCTTCCGAAACATATGTGTCAGTTCTCGTGAAATGATGCCACAGGTCGCAGCATGCAACTTTACTGTACTGAATAAACTTGAAGTATTTAAATGCATCTTAGTAGACAACCTTGTTTCCTTTTCTTCAGTTTCACATATTTATGATCAAAGTTGAATTACTACATCATGTAAATATATTGACACTCTTACTGTGGTATGTTACCATTGATTTTCCTTGTGAAAGCACTGAACATCTCAGCAATGATTCAGCGCTGGGTATGTATCCATTGTTGCATTTTCTCGTTTTATTATGTTTGCGTAATATATGTTTCGTTAGTAATAGGTGTATGAATGTTGGTCTGGTTAATGAAATGCATATCGATCTATATGCTGGTTTTCTAGGCTGCTAGCATTATGATCAATTCATGTGCTGTCATCTTTTTTTTGGTCAAACACTGAGAATATTAGCATGCCATATTTGATGACCATGGCATTTGGCATCCAATTCAGCTTGATCCCAACGGAAACATAAGGAAACCAAAACAAGGAGAGAGAAAAAAGAACAAGTAAACTAAGATTTTGGCACATGGATTGCTGATTTCCATGCGGTCCTATAAAGAGCCAAATCTTTAGGGATATTGTAGTCCCTCATATCCTAGCCTATCACATATTACCTCGTTCCTAATCCGGTCCTTTCTTGTATAGCCACATATCCACTGTAGCATGCGCATCGCTGCAACACTCATTTGCTGGATGTGTTGTCTTTTAGTGGGCCAACATTCTGCTCCGTATATAACTTACTTTAAGCTTTTGTGGGACCTTCTTGTCACATAGGATTCCAGATGCTTGTCGCCACTTCAACCATTCTGCCTTGATCCTGTGGCAAACATCCTCACCGATATCACCATTGCTTTGCGGCATTGATCACAAGTATTGGAAGGTGTCCCTCTTAGGCACTATTTGTCCTTCTAAACTAAGTTCTTCATTTTTGCACCTAACACCACTTAAGTCGCATCGTGAGTACTCGGTCTTGGTCCTACTAATTCTAAACCCCTCATCAGTCCCAATTCAGCCTTATTGTGTGCACATTTTTCCATCTCTTGCGTGCAATGTGTAATCAATTCGCAGCATATTCTAGAATACGTATGAAAACATGAATAGTGTTAAAGATGATAGAGAGAAAATGGCTGCTCACAACTCTACATTTTGTTCCATCAGTGTAGTTATATCTTGTACAAGAGTCATGTGCCACATGTGCTTAAACCTACTGCTGGACCGGCCTTGTTACCATATTTACTGAATAAATAGTTGATGTTTATTAGACTAGTTAATCCAACTAATCTGAAATAGTCTCACAAATGTTTTTTTTTTCAGAGACCAGAGAAGTATTTAGGTGACATTGAGACCTGGAACAAAGCAGAGCAACAACTGACCGAAGCATTGGCTGAGTTTGGGAAGGAATGGAAGGTACCTTTATGGATCCATTGGCATAATGTTTCCATCACTCGGTGCTGCTAGATGTGCATTTATAACACCTAGTACTTTCAGGGCATGCTTGGTTTATAGCTTAGTTTGCCACAACTATGCCTAGGCAAAGTGTGACTTGCCACAATGAAGTAGCTAACAAAATCCACAAGAGCGTGGCAATATTTGCCAAAAAATCATATTGCACATGGACCATAAGAACAATAAAGTGTGGCAAGCCACAGTTGTGGTGCAAACCAAACACGTACCTATGAAACTGTAGCATGCCTGAGGTTAGGACTTGGTCTGGCCAGCTGTGACTGGGAACCAAACAGGGCGGATACAAAATGTCAGGCCCTGCGACATTTTTCATAGCCTGATTTGGGATAGCTGATAGTTCTTGTAAACCCAAGTTATCAATGTTAATATGTATGCGGTTTTTCGTTCTTCTTGTGACTGATTGGGTTTGTATCAGTGTTAGCAGGTTAGTATTTACTGCAGTGTTCTAATTGTTACTGGAACAAACTGCCAGTGCCTGGATGTTTCTTAAATCATGATTCTGTACTTACACCTGTGCAGATCAATGAAGGGGATGGTGCTTTCTATGGTCCAAAAATTGATATTGGTGTGTTTGATGCCCTCAAGAGGAAATTTCAGTGCGCAACTCTGCAGGTTCTCTTTAATGTTATCTTGGCATCAACTGTTGAGAATCAAATTGTCTTGTATTTAACCTTTATTATTGTTTGTTGCAGCTCGATTTTCAACTGCCCAGTCGCTTCAAGTTGTCCTATTCTGCAGAGGATGAAGCCAAGCTTGAGAGGCCTGTGATGATACACAGGGCAATACTAGGATCAGTTGAAAGAATGTTCGCCATCCTTCTGGAGCACTACAATGGTAAATGGCCTTTGTGGTTAAGCCCTCGCCAAGCCATTGTATGCTGTGTATCGTCCAATTCACTAGAATATGCAAAAAAGGTAATAGTCCTTTTTATCTGAGAATTGATTATCTTCATATTTCTTCTCTAGGCCGGCTAATAATTCAATTTTCCTGGCTAACTGTTCTTACTTGGTCTCCATTGAAATTTCATGGTATCTTTGCTGTTTCGTTGTGGTGTGTTACTGTTTTTCCCTTTCTCTTTTACATTCAGTTACTATCTTTGTGAACATGTAAGTTATCCAGTGAGTTCTAGGCATGTTTGATTCTGTCAAATAACTTGTTACTATATGATAATGCTACTTACCTTTTTCCCCTGTGGGCACTTTTTGTGGCACATACATGTCATGTTATCCATATGTGCCAACTTCCATGGTCAAACCTTTCTGGCATGCTTGTCTTTATTGAGTATCCACAGTATGGAGTATGGCCGAATTGACCACGGAATTCTGCATGTATGCTCGTAGGCCCACTTTCCTATTGGAACCCCTGCAGATGCACATCATCATGGGTGTTGTTTCACCCTGCCCCATTTTTTTTTTTTGAACAACACCCTGCCCCATTGAAGAGCACCTTAAAACCTCTTGTTAGAGCATCTCCACCGGCGCCCCCAAATAGGTGCCGGCAGTGCCCTATTGGGGGCACCGACACCTGCTCCCCAAATTGGGGAGAGGTTGCACACATTGGCGACCTCCAAACGTCTGTCCCTAATAAATTTAAAATTTCACAAATTTTGAATTTGCACAAAAGACATCAGATTTCATTAGAATTTGTATACAAATTTGGCAAATTTAAACTACAAGACGGTAGAAAACACCTAATCTAATGATGATGGTCAAAGGCGCGGTAGTCGAGGAAGATGTCGGCATCGTCATCCGAGGCAAACTCGAAGTCGTTGTCCTCTGGCTTTATCGCCAGCGCTGGTGCAACCCTGTCGAGGTCGATGATGTTGCCGCTGTTGATCGTCGACCACCACTCTGCCTGCCGGCCGGTCGCCGCCGTCACGTCCTTGTTGAACGACTGGTTGAACAACAAATGCTGGCCCGACGCATCCTCTGTATCGTTGGCGCTGCGGTAAGCCGCTTGCATCTTCATCTCCACCTCCCATCACTTCTCCGGTGGAGGTGGCGGGAGAACCGGCGTGAGGATCGGTGGCGCCCAGGCGGCGGAGGGGCCCCGGCGTTGAGGAGGACGAGCTTGCCCTGTCGCGGATGACGATCCTGCTGGCCCGTGTCAATTGTGGCTAGGGCGTCGAATGCACTAGAGCTGGAGCTAGAGCGTGACGATATTGAGTGCACCGCGGGAACGGCGGACCAGAACTCCAGACTGGGCCACGAGAAAGCACACCTGCCAGCGACTCCTCGCCGTCGTGGGTGGTAGCCGTACGCGACGAGTGTGGCATCGACGCCATGCCCATGCCACCAAGATCCCCGCCGACGCGGTTGAACCGGCTGGAGTCGGGGCCAGGGCCGGCAAACCTGGTGACCTCGGCCTCCTGCTCCCACGTCGCATCGCTGCCTCGGGAACCGGCGCGCCCATTGACGGGATGGGCGGTTACTCGCTGCTCGGACGGCCCCACACGCCGAATCCTACGAGGCGCTTCGCGCCTTGAGCGTAGGGGCCAGCATGGGGTTGCTGACTATTTTATTGGGCTCCAAGTTGTGCCTCGGTGTGCGACCAAATTGGGATCGCTATTGGGGCCGCCGGTGGAGATGCTCTTATTGTTGCTTGTCTGTAACTTTTCAAATTGCACTAGTTCTTTCTAATGTCAATCTAGCGCGGTTACTTGTTAGGGAATACTGCATGTTGCTGGGAAATTCTGTTTTAGGCCCTCAGCTTTTTTGTTGGGTCTGTCGAAGCCTTAACTTATGAGGACTTCCAGAAAAAGTTTAATCTCTAGGCTATGACGTATTTTTTAAAATGTGTTGTCTGTCTGGTTACTTTATAGGATGTAGGTCGACCTGTTGGCCATACAAGGGGGTTTACCCAAAGATGTGGGCTTCTTATGGGCCTTTGTGCAGTTATATAATTGAGATTTGTTTGCAATGGTTTTTCCTGAAAAGAATTCTTTCATTCTTTGACATGGTGGGTATGATGTAGTCAATTTGGATTGTCTCTATTGTGATCTACTTGATTGATGGTACATTTGAAGCTCATGTAGTCTTTGTTTAAATTAGGCACAGTTGAGGATCAATCTTGGGTGAAAAAAGCGTGCTTAGGAGTGCACTTAAGCTTGCCTAGGTGCATGGTGATATCAGAACTCCTAATTCAGAATTCCTAATGCATAGTTACGGTTAAGTGTGCCTAGGCTAGGCATGTGCTTAGGTGAGATAGGTGCTAGGCAGAGGCAAAATTGGAATTTAGGCTTAGTGATTTTTGAACCACAGGATTAATAGATTATATGCACCGGATGTACTATTATTGAACTGTATTAACCATAGTCCATAACATATGTGTCTTGCAGTCATAGTAAATATTTTCCATGATAACATGATTTCACAATGTAGTTGACGTGTCTACATTAGGACACTTGGTGACTGAAGTGTTTGCTCTCATGCTTAGGTTCATGCTGAGATACGTGAAGCTGGTTTTCATGTTGACATTGACATGACTGATAGGACAATTCAGAAGAAGGTAATCAAATCTTGCCTCTCAGTGCGATTTCTCTGTTTTCTGTTGAAGTATATTCTTATTGTTTCATTTGTTTCTACTATCTGAATGGCTAAGATTGGAATTATATATAGCTCTGTGTGGTATACAAAAAAAATGATTATTGGACTGCAAGGATCTCGTTTTTTCCTTGATCCTGCATCTAATATGGCCGAGCTGGCAAATTACGCATTGCAGGTACGGGAGGCTCAGTTGGCCCAATTCAACTACATTCTTGTTGTCGGTGCAAAAGAGGCAGAGTCTGGAAAGGTTTGACTTTGCTAACTCTTTCGTAAAAGAATGGCCTTGTAAACAGGCCAATATTACTAATTTAAGCATATCTTTTTTTGTTTCGCGTAAGATCTAGAGTTTAGGCTGAAATAACGGAAATACATATTAGCCAATGATGTATATTTCAAACACTCAAAATCTCAATATGAACTACTTTATATTCTAGGCCACACAAAAATGACAAAATCTCACAAAGCAGTCTTGAAATGTGCACTATTCGCTATACTTGGATCAATACTTTTGTCGTTTTTTGTGTAGCATAGAATATAAAGTAGTTCGTATTGAGATTTTACATGTTTATAGGATACATCATTAATCAAAGATTTATTTTTATTTTTTTGAACATGCAAAATATGATGGTTGAAATTATGAAAAAAAGATCTACATGTAGCTTGGCCTCCATTTGGTGTTTCAGCTAGTGTAAACGTTTATATTCTTTCTATCGTAAAATCATGTACCAGGCCATGTGTACTTTTTGAATACTAACAATGACAAATTCTGGTTCATATGGAAAGCTGAATTATATTTCATGACTTATACTGACAGGTTGTGCTAAGGGTAAGAGACAGGGCAGATCTATCCACCGAAAGCATTGCTGATGTCATCACGCGTTTCCGTAACGAAGTTGCGTCTTTCCTGTGATTTTGAAGATACAGTCAACTTTTTTTTGCTGAACATTCACTAGTGTTGTAATTTTGTGCGATCTGGCGTGAATGACACCAAATCGTGATATCTTGTTCCTGTTCTCACAAGTACACATGATTATTATTATTAATTCGGAGAGTGTTATTACTACTTCCAGCCCTCTTCGAAATGTGACAGCAACATCCAGGATAGGACATGATCAGGATAGAAAATTTTCTGCAGATTCAAAAGTATGAACCGAAGACCTCATAAGAAGATTTTGCATCAAAACTAAAGAGCAGCGGTCGAAGTGTCTCCATTTGTTATTTTGCATCAAAACTAAAGAGGTGCGGTCGTAGTGTCTCCATTTGTTTACTCGAATACGCTGTTTCTTTTAATTCGCAATGGATACAAATATAAAGAAATACTCCCTCCGTTGAGTGTGGACTAATAGAACCCGGCGGTATGTGAACCTGGCTTAACTCAGCTTCTGATTGGTCCAGAAAATATACGTGGGGCCCACTGCTGCAGTGTGCTGTACCTATGCCACAGTAAAATACATATGTGGTCCCCCCCATCCCCCCATCGCATCCTCTTCTCTGCCACCTATCCATCCCCATCGCGGTTCAAGGCCGTCGTGGCCGACTGCGCCGCGCACAGCCGCATGCGCCTGCTGCTGCACTTCCTCGGCATCCTCCCCGTCGCCAAGCGCCGCCCAACCTCGACGCCGCCCGTCCTGGACGCCACGTCGACGGCGCCCTGTCCTCGACGCCGCCGTCCTCGACGCCACGTCGACGGCGCCTCGTCCCCGACGCCACGTCTTCGACGCGGCTCGACGGCGCGAGTCCCCGTCGTCGACCCGTCCTAGACGGCGCGCCTGTCCCCGGTGCCGCCATGTCCTCGACGACGCCCCGTCTCCGACGCCAGATCGACGGCGCCATGTCCCCGACGCCGATCCGTCCGAAACGGCGCCCTGTCCCCGATGCCGCCGCGTCCTCGAGGCCGACATGTCGTCGACGCCGCACCCGTCCCCGACGCCAGCTAGACGCCGCCCTGTCCCCGACGCCGCCTGTCCCCGACGCCGCGCCGTCCCCATCGTTGCCTTGTCCTCGACACGGCCCCCGTCCCCGACGCAAGCCACGCACCGGATCGGGCGCATCGACGGCGCCGCTAGTCGAGTCGCCCTCCGACGCTAACCACCACCGCGCGGGCCTGGCCATGGGCGCACCACCACAGCAGGAACGCCCGCGACGGTGTCCGCCTCCGCCGTCCGCCCGCCCGACGGCTGCCGCGCCTCCGCCATCAGCCTCTCCTCGCGCTCGCGCTCGCGCCGCCGCTGTTCGCCCCGACGGCCATCTACTACTGGTGACGTTATTCTGGAGGAGTGGAGGACTGAGGAGAGATATGGCGTGATTTGGGGAAGACCCCGCCGCCCCACTCTTCTCTTAACTGCATTTGGCCCACCTCTGTATTGTATCTGTATCGCGCGTGGGTTTGGAAAAGTAGATCAGCTGTTGTGTGGGCCCCAGCAAACACATGGACCAATGGCAGCCTGACTTCCACCAGGAGCATATGCCGACCGGTTCACTTATGCACTTTCCCCCTCCGTTCCTTTATATAATGCCTATTGTCTTTTGGCACAGTAATTAACGCAAGCTAACTTATTCACACAAAACCCCCAGCGCTATTTTGGAGAAAAGAAGGAAACAGGAACGTCAGGCGCCGTCTTCTCCTCTTCAACTTTGGGAACGTCCCAAGTGGGCTAAGGCCTTATCTCTTCCGCTACAGTAGAGATAGGCGGTTGAGAGGCGACTCAGTTCTCTGGTTCTCGCCGGCAAGTCCGCCGCTCCCCTTCACCTCCGGCCGCCGTTTCGGCGCCGTGAGGTGGGGGGGAGCTCCGGTCCTTGTCGTGTTTAGCTAGTTTGCTTCTAGGGGTGCGTGTGTGTCCTCCCGACGAGATCGAGACGGTGGCGATGGCGTCGGTGCGGTGGTGGTCGTCCTCCCCCTCTTGTCCCCGTTACGGCGCTTGCGTCGGAGAGGTTGTGGAGGCTGTTTGGTGCCTGTGCTTGACCGGCGAGGCGGTGGCGGCGGTCAAGCTGGGGCTTTTTGTCCCGGGTCCTCTTCCCTGCTCTGCCGGTGCGTGCTCCGGCGCTGGTGGTGGGGTCTCCGGGGTTCGCTTCAGGAGCGGGTGGCCTGCTGCGGTGGTTCTGCTGCGGCCGGCGAGCCCGGATGGGGGTGGTGCGGCTGCTGAGGATGGGAAGTGGTTGGCGGTGGTGGGATCTGGTATGTCTGTGCCAGATCTGGAGCGGGTGGTGCTCGGCGCGTGTCGCCGGCCGCTGCTCCTTTGCGTTGAAGATCCAGCTCTCCGGGGCTGGTGGTCACTGCGGCTCTTCAACGCCTTCTGGCTTGGGGTGCCTCCGGCTCCTTGGGTGGTCGTCGACGGCGGGTGCTTCGCGGGTGTCCGCGCTGGTGGAGGTTCGCCTCGATGGCTTGTGGATGATGAAGATGAAGATCCTCAGCAGTTCCTCTGCCTGTATCCGCTTCTGTTCTGCTTGTATTTGTACGCGTTCAGATCTTGTATCCTTGCTACTGTTGGGTGAATACAAGTATTTCCATCAAAAAAAAAACTTTGGGAACGTCGCCTGCCGCCTTCTCCTCTTCAGCTGTGGGAACGTCGCCTGCCGCCTTCTCCTTTTCAGATGTGGGAACGTCGGGCCTATCCTCCTTCACCATGAGCCGTGCAGCGGAGGAGTCGATGTCAAAGAGAGAACACGTGGGACACGAGAGCCGGGAGAGAGAGGATCCGATCGTGAGAACTGAGAGAGAGAGAGATGAGGCGTGCGACCAGATTGGTCCATGTTTTTAGGACGGGAACATATTGGATACCAGATTTTCTCTACGTCAACAGATTTGTTCCAGATTTTCTAGACGGGAACATATCGGTGGAAGGGGTTCTTTGCAAGAAAACACAGCTTTCCTCTTAAATTCTAAAACAAAAGCGAAAAAACAATAGGCATTATAGAAAGGAACGGAGGGAGTAATACACACATTGATACAATACACAGTAGTTTCAAGTTCAAACGTCATAGAACATTTGGTTGATTTGTTAGTTTCTCTAGGTTAGGTAATCGGCAAATTGGGATCGAATTACTAAAATAGACTAACATAATCTTATTTGGATATGGATATATCCACTTCCACATCCACATTTCTTTCAAATTTGAATACCATATTTGTATTTTTCTTTGTTAAAACGGATTTGAATATTACCACTTCTATTTTCAATTTCTCGATTATGAATATTCTATTTATTTATTTGCAAATCACGAATAGGAATATCGGATAATATGGGTTAAGCTATTAGTTTCCACCATACTGGTGCACCTATCTATCTAAAAATATAAAATAACTCCCCCGCAAGGTCTCAAATGGGCTTAACGTCTCTTAAAGGAAAAAAGGCTTTTGGGCCTTCGACGTCGCCGCGTCGCTCCACTCTAGGACAAACCAATCGCAGACCGCACCAGAGACGGGACCGGTGTACCTCTTTGTTCACTGCTGTAGCTCATATGTTTCCATTGGATCTGCATTTCAGTTGTTTGCATCTGTGCGCCGCACTTCTTCAGCTAGTTTCTCGGTGAGGTGATAGGTAGTACTTCCTCGTTCCTCCATTCCAAAATGTAGCTCTTGGGAGGGTTTTTAAAATGTAGCTTCAAAATGTAGTGTCGCAGTTTTGGTCGAATTTGGTCTAAATCTCGATGTATATAGACACCTCTTGGTGTATAGGTTTGCTCATTTTGGGGAAAAAAAAACTGCGAAACTTAATTTGCAACGGAGGAAGAACTTGCTCTAGGTACCTGAAATTTAGTTGACTCCCATTCTGCATCCGGCCTCTTTCTTATCTTGCTAGCTGTTTGACTGTAACATTTAGACATTTTTAGGTGCTGCTTTAATTTTTTTACACTTACTGATGTAGTACTTTATCTTTTGGTGAGGATAAAATGAATATTTCTGTGTGTGCAAAATTACTACATTTGGTCGGATGGTCTAGAACAAGTGTAAATGGTGCAGATCAAGATTCAGTAACAGGCTTGGTGAGCACATTGGGTTATTCTTTTCTTGTAGCGAGTAATTGGCGTAACGTTTCTAGCATTCTGTGAAGCATCTTCTGATTTATATAGGAACAGGGAGCAAGTACAACAGAGTCCAGTCAGCTGACTATAAGATATTAAACAATATATTTTAGATGAGTTGGAGGAGAGAGAAGAGGAGAGAGAAGGGAGGTGGGCTACTATGCAATAGCCAGCTCTTGCACGTGCTCCTAGGCACCTTGTGAGAGTGAAATGTGGGCCATATATTAGTAAAGTACTATATTCTTATAGCCAACTATTGTACATGTTAGCTATATAATGACTACAAATGATATGACATCTTGTTATAGCCAACAGTTGGCTATACTATTGGAATTGCTCTTATAGGAATCCTTGTACTTGTAGTAGCCCATTTTTCTTCAACCTCTAAATAAGATTGGAGTTGGAGATATCAGCTAGAGTCTGCAACATAGTAGGAGTACATTTTACCCCCAATGGAAGTTAAAGCCCGAATCTGTATGATTGTATCCCCTGCTTCATAGTTTCTTCAACTCGGGTGCCTTTTTCGATAAAGGATGCTTTATTACTTTTTGAGAAGCAATTACATCCAGCACACAGCCGTTTCCGAGTCTTAAGTCCAAAAGATATCAAACGAAAAAGCTAGGCGGAATACATATCGCAACGATGAATCATATAACGCCTAAGATGTGGGTGGAGCTTCAATCCGTAGACTATGCTGCCACCAATGTAGGAAAAAAGTATCTCTCGCCGTAGCCTCCAACCGTGTACAGCCTCCGTAAATAGGTCTCGGTTCTCCATGCGCTGAAGAGGTAACCACAAACGGAGAATACCTGTACATCTGTAGATGATCTGCAACAAAGAGCAATTTTTATCGTTAAAAATCTTGTCATTTCTACTCAGCCAAAGAGCCCAGATAACTGCTAGCGCCCCCACCCTAAGAAGCAACTTGAACCTTGAATCTATACCATGAAGCCAATTGCCAAAGACATTGGCCACACTAGTCGGAGGATACAGGGTAGATGCTACTTGGATGATAGACCAAATAGATCTCTCAAATTGGCACTGGAAGAAAAGGTGTTTTATGGTTTCATCCTGATGACAAAAAACACATCGAGTACTTCCGTGCCAATTTCGCTTAACAAGATTGTCTTTGGTGAGAATAACTCCTCGACGAAGATACCATCCAAAAAAATTAATTTTTAATGGTATCTTCATCTTCCAAAATTTCTTATTATTATCAACTGGTAAATCAGAATGAAGAATGGCGTTGTATAAAGATTTGACTGAGAAAGAGCCATCTGCATGTAAATTCCACCTAAATTCATCCGGCTCAGGTGATAAGTTAATATCCCCCAGCCTTTAATTAGTGCATTCCATGCCAATAGCCTTTGTCCTAGCAAAACTCGTCTGAACGTCACATTCGGTGGCGAGGTAGCCATTACTGTGACAATGGTATCACCTTGGCGACGAACAATACTATACAACGCAGGATACTGTTCACATAGGGGGGCATTGTCTAACCAAACATCTTCCCAGAATCGTATATGTGCTCCATTCTTTATCGAGAAAGTACCATGACGAAAAAAGATATTTTTTGTCGCCATGAGACCAGCCCAGAAGTGTGAATCCCCAGGTTTCCAAACCACTTGGGATAACGTCTTCGAACCGATATATTTTCTCCTAAGAATAGTTTGCCAAATCCCATCCTCTGTAAGAAGCTTAAAAAGCCATTTACCTAGCAGAGCTGAATTCTTGACCTCCAGGTCATGAACTCCAAGCCCGCCTTGATCTTTGGGACTACAAACTATACTCCATTTAACCAGTCGATATTTCTTTTTCTCGCTGTCCCCTTGCCAAAAGAATCTAGATCGATAATAATCGAGTTTGTGCAGAATTCCTTTCGGCAATAGGAAGAAAGATAACATATACAGTACCATATTTGTCAGTACCGAATTAATGAGTATCAATCTTCCCCCCTAGGGACAACAATTTACCTTTCCAACTACTAAGACGTTTTTGTAATCTTTCTTCCACTATTTTCCATTCAGCAATAGTAAGTCTCCGATAATGAATCGGAATACCCAGATAGCGAATAGGAAATTGGCCTTGCCCACAACCAAACAACTCAGCATACAGAGCTGTATCATTTTGGGCTTCACCGAAACAGAACAATTCACTTTTATGGAAGTTGATTTTTTATCCCGACAACTGCTCGAAAGCCACCAAAATTAATTTCAGGTTGCGAGCTTTTTCGAGATCGTGATCCATAAATAGAATTGTATCGTCGGCATATTGAAGGATAGATAAACCACCATCAACCAGATGTGGAATCACACCCTCAATCTGACCATCAGACTTGGCCCGC